>NC_083419.1:73531461-73881066 GCF_020745735.1 Hemiscyllium ocellatum
TTCCAGGCAACATCCTGGTAAATCTTCTCTGCACCCTCTCCAAAGCTTCCACATCTTTCCTAAAGTGAGGCCACCAGAACTGCACAAAGCACTCCAAATGTGGCCTAACCAAAAGTCCTGTACAGCTGCAACATCACTTCACGACTCTTGAATTCAATCCCTCTGCTAATGAACGCTAAAACACCATAGGCCTTCTTACAAGCTCTATCCACCTGAGTGGCAACTTTCAAAGATCTATGTACATAGACCCCAAGATCCCTCTGTTCCTCCACCTGACTAAGAACTCTACCGTTAACCCTGTATTCCGCATTCTTATTTGTTCTTCCAAAATGGACAACCTCACACTTGGCAGGGTTGAACTCCATCTGCCACTCCTCAGCCCAGCTCTGCATCATATCCAAGTCCCTTTGCAGCCGACAAAAGCCTTCCTCACTGTCCACAACTCCACCAATCTTCGTATCATCTGCAAATTTACTGACCCACCCTTCAACTCCCTCATCCAAGTCATTAATAAAAATTACGAACAGCAGAGGACCCAGAACTGATCCCTGCGAAACTCCACTTGTAACTGGGCTCCAGGCTGAATATTTACCATCTACCACCACTCTCTGACTTCGACCAGTTAGCCAGTTTTCAATCCAATTGGCCAATTATCCCTCTATCCCATGCCTCCTGACATTCTGCATAAGCCTACCATGGGGAACCTTATCAAAAGCCTTACTAAAATCCATGTACACTACATCCACTGCTCTACCCTCATCCACATGCTTGGTCACCTCCTCAAAGAATTCAATAAGACTTGTAAGGCAAGACCTACCCTTCACAAATCCGTGCTGGCTGTCCCTAATCAAGCAGTGTCTTTCCAGATACTCATAAATCCTATCCCTCAGTACCCTTTCCATTACTTTGCCTACCACCAAAGTAAGACTAACTGGCCTGTAATTCCCGGGGTTATCCCTATTCCCTTTTTTGAACAGGGGCACAACATTCGCTACTCTCCAGTCCCCTGGTACCACCCCCGTTGACAGTGAAGACGAAAAGATCATTGCCAACGGTACTGCAATTTCCTCTCTTGCTTCCCACATAATCCAAGGATATATCCCGTCAGGTCCAGGGCTCTTGTCCATCCTCAAGTTGTTCAAAATGTCCAACACATCTTCCTTCCTAACAAGTATCTCTTCTAGCTTACCAGTCCGTTTCAGACTCTCCTCTTCAACAATACGGTCCCTCTCGTTCGTAAATACTGAAGAAAAGTACTCGTTCAAGACCTCTCCTATCTCTTCCGACTCAATACACAATCTCCCACTACTGTCCTTGATCGGACCTACCCCTCGTTCTCATCATTCTCATGTTTTCTCACATACGCATAAAATGCCTTGGGGTTATCCTTGATCCTATCCGCCACGAATTTTTCATGCCCTCTCTTAGCTCTCCTAATCCCTTTCTTCATGTCCCTTCTGGCTATCCTGTATCCCTCCACTGCTCTGTCTGAACCCTGTTTCCTCAACCTTATGTAAGCCTCCTTCTTCCTCTTTACTAGACATTCAACCTCCCTCGTCAACCAAGGCTCCCTCACACGACCAATTCTTTCCTGCCTGATAGGTACATACATATCAAGGACGCGTCGTATCTGCACCTTGAAAAAGTTCCACATTTCCACCACATCTTTCCCTGACAACCTATGCTGCCGACTTATGCTCCTCAAATCCTGTCTTACAGCATCGTAATTTCCCTTCCCGCAATTGTAAAATCTACCCTGTTGTGCGCACCTATCTCTCTCCATGACCAAGGTAAAAGTCACAGAATTGTGGTCACCATCACCAAAATGTTCACCCACTAACAAGCCCATCACTTGTCCCGGCTCATTACCGAGTACCAAATCCAATATGGCCTCCCCTCTGGTTGGACAATCTACATACTGAGTTAGAAAACCTTCCTGGACACACTGCACAAACACCGCCCCATCCAATCTACTTGACCTAAAGAGCTTCCAATCAATATTTGGAAAGTTGAAGTCACCCATGACTACGACCCTGTGGCTTCTGCACCTTTCCAAAATCTGTTTCCCAATCTGTTCCTCCACATCTCTGCTGCTATTGGGGGGCCTATAGTAAACACCCAACAAGGTGACTGCACCTTTCCTATTTCTGACTTCAGCCCATACTACCTCCAAAGGCAGATCCCCCTCAAACTTCCTTTCTGCAGCCGTTATACCATTTCTAATTAGCAATGCCACCCCCCCTCCTTTTTTACTACCCTCCCTAATCTTACTGAAACATCTGTAACCAGAACCTCCAACAACCATTCCTGTCCCTCATCTATCCACTTTTCCGTGATGGCCACAACATCATAGTCCCAGGTACCGATCCATGCCTTACGTTCACCCACCTTATTTCTGATACTTCTTGCGTTGAAGTGTACGCACTTTAGCCCATCTCTGTGTCCGCAAGTATTCACTGTCAGTGCTACCTTCTCCACAGCCTCCCTACGTTCTTGGACATCCTGAAACACAGCTAGCTTACTTGCTGGACTGCAAGTCCGGATCCTATCCCCCTGCCAAATTAGTTTAAACCCCACCGAAGAGTGCTAGCAAACCTACCCCCCAGGATATTGGTGCCCTTCTGGTTCAGGTGCAACCCGTCCTGTTTGTACAGGTTCCACCTTTCCCAGAATGCAGTCCAATTTTCCAAATACCTGAAGCCCTCCCTCCTACACCATCCTTGCAGCCACGTGTTCAACTGTACTCTCTCCCTATACCTTGCCTCACTCTCACGTGGCACCGGCAACAACCCAGAGATGACGACTCTGTCTGTCCTAGCTTTTAGAGGGTGAGACAGAGAGAGGGAGGGGTATGGGAGAGAGTGAGGGGGGTGCAAGAGGGAGAGGGAGGGGCGAGAGAGAGAGGGAAGGGGGTGAGAGAGAGAGGTGGAGGGGCGAGAGAGAAAGGGAGAGGGGCGAGAGAGAGAGTGAGGAGGTGAGAGAGCGAAAGAGGGGTCTACGGCGAGTGATGGAGGGGGAAAGAGAGAGAGAGGGAGGGGGCGAGAGAGAGGGAGGGAGGGGGAAAGAGAGAGGGGGCAAGATAGTGTGGGAGGGAGAGGGGGTGAGAAAGAGAGCGATGGGGTGAGAGAGAGAGGGTGGGGTATGAAAGAGAGCAGGGGAGAGAGTGAGGGAGCGAGTGAGTGGGAAGGAGGGGAATGAGAGAGAGAAGGAGGGGGGATGAGAGATATATAGGAAGGGGGAGGAGACAGAGTGAGAGAGGAGGGGGTGTGAGAGAGATAGGGAGGGGGGGATGAGAGACATGTAGGGGGGGAGGAGAGAGAGTGAGAGAGGTGGGGTGTGCGAGAGAGAGGGAGGGGGACGAGAGAGAGGGCGGGGGCGATAGAGAGAGAGAGAGGGAGGGGCAAGCGGGATAGGAATGGGGCGAGGGAGACGGAGGTGAGCGAGAGAGAGAGGGACGGCGTGTGCAAAGGAGAGGGAGGGGCAGAGAGAGTGGGAGGGGGCGAGAGAGATGGGGGCGAGAGAGAGAGGGAGGTGAAGAGAGAGAGGGAGAGGGCAGGAAAGAGAGAGGGAGAGGCAAGAGAGAGAGAGGAAGGGGGTGTGTGAGAGAGGAAGGGCGTCAGAGAGAGAGAGGGAGTGGGTGAGAGGGACGGAGGGAAGCGAAAGAGAGAGCAGAGGGTGGGCAAGAGAGAGGGAGGATGCAAGAGAGAGAGAGGGGCTACAGAGAGAGAGGGAGGGCCTGAGAGACAGAGGGAGGTTTGAGATAGAGAGGGAGAGAGTGAGTGAGAGAGGAAGGGTTTGAGAGAGAGAGAGGGAGGGGGACGAGAGACAGGGAAGTGGGATGAGAGAGATAGAGGGAGAGGGAGGAGAGAGAGGAATGGGTGCGAGAGAGAGTGGGTGGGGGACGAGAGAGAGAGGGAGGGAGCGAGAGACAGAGGGGAGGAGCGAGAGAGGGAGGGATCGAGAGAGACAGTGGGTGCAAGAATTACAGAGGGAGGGGGAAAGAGGGAGGGTGAGGGCTGAGAGAGAGGGGGACGAGAGAGAGACAGAGGGGGACGAGAGAGAGAGAGAGACAGAGGGGCGAGAGAGAGAGGGGGCAGGGGGGAGAGAGAGAAAGGGAGGGGATGAGAGAGAGTGGGAGGGTACGAGATAGAGAGGGAGGGATCCGAGAGAGGGAGGGGGCGAGTGATGGGGGGGGAGAGGTGCTGATAGAGAGAGGGACGGTGCGAGAGAGGGGGCACGTGCGAGAAAGGGAAGGGGAGGGGATAGATGGAGGGAGCGAGTCAGAGGGGGAGGGGGACGAGAGTTGGAGGGATGAGGACGAGAGAGACACGTAGGGAAATGAGAGAGAGTGGGAGGGGGACAGAGAGAGAGGGAGGGGTCGAGAGAGAGAGGGAGCAGCGAGAGAGAGGGGACGAGAGAGAGAGGAGTGGCGATGAGAGAGAGGGGGATGAAAGAGAGAGCAGAAGTGGGGGTGACACAGAGAGAGAGAGAGATGGGGACGAGAGAGAGAGAGGAAGTGGGGGTGACAGAGAGAGAGAGGGGTCAAAGAGAGAGGGAGGGGGGTAGAGAGAGTGAGAGACGGTGGCGAGAGAGAGTGGGTGCGAGAGAGAGGGGTGGGGGCCATGAGAGGCAGGGGGACGAGAGAGAGCGAGGCAGGGAGGTTGAGAGAGGGAAGGGGTGAAAGAGAGAGGGTCGTTGCGAGAGAGAAAGAGGGAGGGGGTTGCGAAAGAGAGGGGGTGAGAGAGAGAGAGCGATTGAGAGAGAGAAAGGGAAGGGTGTGAGACAGAGGGAGGGAGGGGGACGAGAGAGAGAGGGAGGTGTAAGAGAGACAGGGAGAGTGGTGCGCGAGTGAGGGAGGGTGGCGAGAGAAACAATGGTAAGGGGGAGAGAGAGAGGGACGGGGTACTGAAGATAGAGGGATGGAGGAGGTGACAGAGAGGCTGAAAGATAGAGCGAGGGGGCGAGAGAGAAACAAGGAAGGGGTGAGAGAGAGAGGGAGGGGGTGAGATAGAGAAGGAGGAAGGGGGTGTGAGAGAGGGAGGGAGGGGGACGAGAGAGAGAGGGTGGGTGTTGTGAGACAGAGGGACGGTATGAGAGAGAGAGAGGGAGGAGGCGAGAGAGAGAGGGTGGGACGGGGTGAGAGAGTGAGGGGGCGAGAGAAAGAGGGAGGTGCCGAGAGAGAGAGAGAAGGAAGGGGGTGAGTGAGAGAGAGAGAGAGAGAGAGAGAGGTATGAGAGAGAGAGGGAGGGGGTAAAGAGAGAGGTGGCAAGAGAGAGATTGAGGATGGGGTGCGAGAGACAGAGGAAGGGGGTGAAAGAGTGAGGGAGGGGCGAGAGAGAGAGGTGGGGACGAGAGAGGGGGAGGGGATGAGAGAGGGAGGGAGGGGCGAGAGAGAGAGGGGCAAGAGGGAGAGGGAGGGGATGAGAGAAGGGTAGGGGATGAGACAGGGAGGGAGGTGGACGAGAGAGAGGGAGGAAAGGGGTGAGAGAGAGAGAGGGGGACGAGAGAAAGGGTGGGGGCTGAGAGACAGGGGGTGCGAGAGAGAGAGGGAGTGGCGAGAGAGAGGGTTGTGTCGAGAGAGGGGGTGGGGGCGAGAGAGAGAGGGAGGGGCGAGAGAGAGAGACGGAGTGTCGAGAGGGGGCAGAGGGCGAGAGAGAGAGGGAGTGGGCGAGAGTGGGGAGGGGGCGAGAGACAGGGAGAGGGGGACGAGAGAGGGAGGGAGTGGGACGAGAGAGAGACAGAGGGGGACGAGAGAGAGAGAGATAGAGAGGCGAGAGAGAGAGGGGGCAGTGGGGTGTGAGAGAGAAGGAGGGGACGAGAGAGATATTGGGAGGGGATGAGATGGAGATGGAGCGATGCGAGAGAGAGAGAGGGAGGGGTGAGTGATGGGGTCAGGGGGGGCGATAGAGAGAGGGAGAGGGCGTGAGAGAGGGGCACGTGATAGGAAGGGAAGTGGACGAGATAGATGGGGTAGCGAGAGAGAGGGGGAGGGGGAGGGGGACGAGAGAGAGGGAGGGGGCGAGAGAGAAGGGGCGAGAGAGAGAGGAAGTGGGGGTGACAGAGAGATAGATAGGACGAGAGAGAGAGAGGGTGGAGGCGTGAGACAGAGAAAGGGAGTGGGTGAGAGAGAGAGGGGTGAAAGAAAGAGCGGTGGTAAGAGAGCAAGGGACGGCGGTGAGAGACGGGTGTGGGAGAGAGAGGGGTGGGGGCCAGAGACAGGGAGGGGTCGAGAGATAGCGAGGAAGGGGGTTTGAGAGAGGGAGGGGGTGAAAGAGAGAGGGTGGGGGCGAGAGAGAGGGAGGGGCTTGAGAGAGATGGGGGCGAAAGAGAGGGAGCGGGCGAGAGAGAGAGGGAAGGGGGTGAGGCAGAGGGAGGGAGGGAGACTAGAGAGAGAGGGAGGGAAGGGGTGAGGGAGAGGGAGGGGGACAAGAGAGAGGGTGGGGGTGAGAGGGGGGCGAGAGAGAGAGTGAGGAGTGAGAGAAAGGGAGAGTGGTTCACGAGTGAGGGAGGGTGGCGAGAGAGACTGTGGGAGGGGGGTGAGAGAGGGAAGGGGAGGGGCGAGAGAGTGGGAGGGGCGAGAGAAAGAGAGGGAGGGAGTGAAAGAGAGAGCGGTGTGCGAGAGGGAGATGGAGGGAGGTTGTGAGAGAGAGGGGACGAGAGAGAGAGGGGGAAGAGGGTGAGAGAGAGAGTGAGGGTTACGAGAGAGAGAGGGAGGGCTAGAGAAAGAGAGGGGGCGAGGGAGAGGGGTGGGGATGAGAGAGAGAGGGACGGTTATGAGAGACAGGGAGGAAGGGGGTGTGAGAGAGAGGGAGGGGGACGAGAGAGAGAGAAGGTGGGTTAGTGAGGATGAGAGAGAGTGGTGAGAGACAGAGGGAGGGGTACAAGAGAGAGAGGGAGGAAGAGGGGCGAGAGAGAGAGGGAGGAGGGTGAAAGATAGAGGGAGGGGGTGCGAGAGAGTAAGGAAGGGAGGAGGTGAGAGAGAGGGAGCGAGAGAGAGGAAGGGGTGTGGGAGAGAGAGAAGAAAGGGGTGAGAGAGAGAAGGAGGGGTACAAGAGAGGGAGGGGGCGGGCGAGAGAGACAGAAGGAGGGTAGAGAGAGTGGGAGGGGGTGAGAGAGAGTAGGAGGGCGGGCGAGAGAGGCAGAGGGAGGGGCGAGAGAGAGAGGGAGGGGGCGAGAGAGAGGGAGGGAGGGCGTGAAAGAGAGAGGGGGTGAAAGTGTGAGGGAGGGAGAGGGGTGAGAAAGAGAGTGAAGGGGTTGAGAGAGTGAGGGAGGGGGTGAGAAAGAGGGAGGGGGCGAGTGAGAGGGTGGGAGCGAGAGAGTGAGAGGGAGGGGGCGAGAGACAGAGAGGGAGGGGGACGAGAGAGAGAGGGAGGTGTGATGAGAGATATATATAGGGACGGGGAGGAGAGAGAGTGAGAGAGAGGAGGGGGCGAGAGACAGAGAGGGAGGGGGACGAGAGAGAGAGGGAGGTGTGATGAGAGATATATATAGGGAGGGGGAGGAGAGAGAGTGAGAGAGAGGAGGGGGTGTGAGAGAGAAAGGGAGGGGGACGAGAGAGAGAGGGAGGGGGCGAGAGAGCGGGGGGGGGCGAAGAGGGAGAGGAATGGAGCGAGAGAGAGAGAGGTGAGCGAGAGAGAGAGAGGGACGGCGTGTGCAAAGTAGAGGGAGGGGGCGAGAGAGTGTTGGGGGGCAAGAGAGAGAGGGGCAAGAGAGAGAGAGGGAGGGGTGTGAGAGAGAGGAAGGGCGTGAGAGAGAGGGAGTGGGTGAGAGGGAGGGAGGGAAGCAAAGAGAGAGGGAGAGTGTGGGCAAGGGAGAGGGAGGGTGCGAGAGAGAGAGGGTCTACAGAGAGAGAGGGAGCGGGCGAGAGAGATTAGGGAGGAGGTGAGAGAGAGAGGGAGGGTTTGAGATAGAGCGGGATGGGGTGAGAGAGAGAGGAAGGGTGTGCGAGAGAGAGAGAGGAAGGTGAGCGAGAGAGAGAGCGAGGGGGCTGGCGAGAGTGAGAAATGGGGGGAGAGAGAGACGGGGCCGAGAAAGAGATGGAGGGGGCAAGAGAGAGAGGGGGCGAGAGAGAGAGTGGGTTGAGAGAGAGAGTGGGAGGAGGGTGAAAGAGAGAGGGAGGGGGTGCGAGAGAGTAAGGGAGGGAGGAGGTGAGAAAGAGAGCGGGCGAGAGAGAGGAAGGGGTACAGGAGAGAGAGAAGAACGGGGTGAGAGAGAGAAGGAGGGGTACGAGAGAGGGAGGGGGTGAGATAGAGACAGGGCAAGAGAGAGAAAAGGGGGTGAGATAGAGAGGGAGGGGCGAGAGAGAGAAGGGAACGAGAGAGAGGGAGCGGGGGCGAGGGGGCGAGAGAGAGGGAGTGAGGGATGTGAGAGCGAGAGGGAGGGGGACGAGAGAGAGTGGGAGGGGTTTGAGAGAGTGAGTGTGGTGAGTGATTGAGCAGGAGGGGACGAGAGAGAGGTAGGATGCGAGAGAGAGAGAGAGAGGAAAGTGGGGCGAGAGAGAGGGATGGGGTGAGAGAGTGAGGTTGGTCAGAGAGAGGGGGTGAGAGAAAAGGAGCGAGATCGAGGGAGGGAAGGGGGCGAGAGAGAATATGAGGGTGGGCGAGGGTGGTTAATGGTCTCCTTATTACTCCCAGTGCCACGTGCCAGTGAGGATAGAAATAGAACGATACGCCGCGTGGATGTGTTGCTGTGGAGCAGGTATAGCTGGCAGTGGTTTCAGTTCTTGAATCATTGGGATCTCTTCTGGGGTAGAGGTGACCTGTACCAGGGGGATGGGTTGCACTTGAAGAAGAGGAGCATCAGTATCCCTGGGAGAAGATTTTCTTGTTACCCAGCAGTACTTAAACTTGTTTGGAAGGGAGTTGAGACTCTGAATAGAAGAAAGGCTATCGACTAGTCGGTGGAAAATATATCAGCCATCGAGAACATGTTTCCTATTCAGGATATCCAGGGACACAGAAATGGGAGGGAAAAGATTTCTGGTTTAAAGGGCATTTATTCCAATGCATGACTGATGTTGCCGACGAGCTCAGGGCATGGATTAGCTATGGGGACTGTGGTATCCTTGCCATAACAGAAGTATAGCTGAGAGAAGGGCAGGACTGGCAGCTCAGTGTTCCAGGATACAGAAGCTACAGGTGGGACAGAAGGACAAGTAAGTGAGGAGGGAGAGTTGTCCTTTTGATGAGGGAGGACATAACAACAGTGCTTAGCGACAATACTAATAAGTGGTTGTCAAATGAGGCCGCATTTTAACAGCTAAAAAAAAGGGTGGTCCATCTACTGGGATGAAGTTCTCGATCTCAAAATAGCCAGCGGATACGAGAGGAGAAAATGTGTAGCGAGATTACAGGTACCTATAAAAAATAATAGAGCATTATTGGTTGGAGAGTTTATCTTCTCCTTGATTGATTGGGCCACCCAGCATTTAAAAGGCCCGTACGGGGTGGAATTTGACAAATATGTCAAAGAACGTTTCCTAAACCAAGATGTAGAGGGCTCTACACTACTCAGATGGATGCAACACGAGATCTCCCCTTAGAAAACGAGATCGGCTAAGTGATTCAAGTATCAATCAGAGAGTACTTTGCAACCTGTGACTACAACTGTCTTCGTTTTAACATAGTTATGGAGAAAGAACAGGCAGGTCCACAGATTAATGTCTTTAACTGGAACAGGGCCAATATTGGGGCCATTCAGCAGGATCGAGCAGATGTGAAGGTAAAAATCAGGCAACACTAGTTTATCATCCAGCCGATTTATTTTTTTCTTAGCTCACGAGTCACTTTATTGCTGTCTTAGACAATACATGTGTGTGGCTTATATATTTGTTCTCACAAAGCAAAAGCTAGAACCTATTTTTACGCCCTCATGGCTCCTCTGGCACTGCTGAGGACGGACACTGACCAGGCACTCTGTTCCCTCTCTCACTCTCAATGTCATCATCATGTGCGTGATATTGGTTTCACTTCTGCAATGGTCAATCTCTGGAGTTCTCCCTGGCTCCGCAGCCCAGAGTCATCTTCTTATTCTTTTCCTTATCTCTTTCAAAATGTCTGTCTCTTCCCCAGTGGCTCAAGGTTGGACACATATCGCATTTCTTTACCTTAACCTTAACAGCTTTTGCATTAGTTCATTTTCCTTGCTTTGCACAGAATTTGGTTAGTACAAACTGGCTCAGACCACGACTTGGACTCAGGCAAATGTAGTTCACAAATTACTTCTTCCGACATGCATTCAATATTTTTCTGTAGTGTGTCAGCAGCTTGTGTCCCCCTCTCTCTTTTCCTGCATCCGGTGTCTCACGTGTTATTTCCTCAGAGTGACCTCCTTTCAAAAATCTTCATAGACCCGAGCACCAACTCCTGGGGCAGGCTCAGTGCTTCTGTGCTTTCCTCGAGATAGCAACCGGCCACCCTGCTCAGCGAGACGAATATTTACTTGTCCCCAGGAGCAGCCCTTCTTTTGTATTTAGAGTTCAGCGATCCCAGTATTCTTCAGACTGTGGGAGGAAACCAGAGCACCCAGCGGGAACTCCTGCAGAGGTGGGGAGAAGCTATAACCTCCCCACAATCCAACTGGTTTACAAAAGGAAACTCGATTATCCAAATGAGATGGGCGAGCACTGTTTCATTCAGATAATTGATTATTCAATTAATCAATTCAAAGCCTTTCCTCTGGGGCTCAGAGTTTTCAGTCAGGTGTGCCCCCCACGCCCCTCATTCAGGTTACTAGGCAGCAGCAAACCATGTGTGAGCCCAAATGCTGCGCTCGCCCCAAATCCTTCCTAAATTGCCTCCACCCACCATTCAACAAACCAACCCGCCCAACCCAAATCCATCCAACACTGACCCCACAGTATCACTACCCAGCCCCAAATCCGTCCAACATCACCCTCAACTGATCCCCAAACCCATCCAATATCACCCTCAGACCGCCTCCAATCCCATCCGACATCACCTTCAGCCCAACCAAAAATCCGTCCAACATCACCCTCCACCCACCCCAAACCCATCCAACAACACACTCAGACTACCCCGAAACCCATCCAATATCACATTCATCCCGCCCCCAAACCCACCCAACATCACCCTCAGCCTGCCCCAAACCCACTGAACACTAACCTCCGGCTGCCCCAAAACCGTTCAACACCACCCATTGCCCGCCCAAAACCGATCCAACACCACTCTCAGCCCGCCCCCAAACCCATTTAACATCATCCTCAGCCCGCCCCACACCCATCCAACATCACCCTCCGCACGCCCCCAAACCCGTCCAACATCACCATATGCCCGCCCCCAAACCTGCCCAACATCATCCTCCGCCTGGCCCAAAACACCTCCAACATCATCCTCGGCCCGCCCCCAAACCCATCCAACATCACCCTCGTCCTGTCCCCAAACCCATCCAACATAACCCAACGCCCGACCCCAAACCCGTTGAACATCACCCTCTGCCTGCCCCCAAACCCATTCATCATCTCCCTTGGCCGTACACAAACACATCCAATATCACCATCATCGCACCCACAAACCTATCCAACATCACCCTCCGAGACCCCCAAAACACAATCAATATCATCCTCAGCCCACCGCCAAGCCCATCCAAAATCATACTCCAGCCGCCCCCAAACCCAATCAACATCACCCTCAGTCTGCCCGCACACCCATTCAACATCACCATTAGCTCACCCAATACCCATCCAACATCACCCTCCGGAAGCTCCCAAACCCAATCAACATCATCCTCAGCCAGGCCACAAACCTGTCCAACACAACCCTCAGCCTGTCCCCGAATCCGTCCAACACAACCCTCAGCCTGTCCCCATCCCGTTCAACACAACCCTCAGCCTGCCCCCAAACCCGTCCAACATCACCATCAGCCTGTCCCCAAACCCGGCTAACATCACCCTCAGCCCGCCGCGCAACCATTCAACATCACCCTCAGCCTATCCTCAAATCCATTCTATATCACCATCAGCCAGACTCAAACGCGGCTAATGTCACGCTCAACCCGCCCCAAACCCATCCAATATCACGCTCAGCCCATCCTCAAACACATCCTACAACAGTCTCAGCCCGGACCCAAACGCATCCAACATCATGGTCAGTCCGCCCCAAATCCGTCCAACATCACCCTCAGCCTGTCCTGAACCCATCCAACTACACCCTCAGTCTATACTCAAACCCATCCTACATCACCCTCAGCCAGGCTCAAACCCGTCTCATATCACACTCAGCCTGCCACAAACCCATTCAATATTACCAAAGCCCATCCTCAAACACATCCTACCACACCCCTAGTCTGCTCCAACCCTATCCAACATCACCATCAGCCTGACCCAAACCAGTCTAACATCACCTCAGCCCGCCCCAAACCCATCCAACATCACCCTCAGCCCATACTCAAACACATCCTATGTCACCCTCAGCCAGGCCCTACACCCATCCAACCTAACACTGAGCCTGCCACAAACACATCTGACACAACCCACAGCCTGACCCAAACCCGTCTAACATCACCCTCAGTCCTTCCCAAACTTATTCAATATCACCCTCAGCCCAACCTCAAACCCATCCTACATCTCCCGCAGCCAGCCCCCAAACCCATCCATCATCACCCTAAGCCATTCATAAATCCATCCAACGTCGCCCTCAGCCCGCCACAAACCCGTCCAACATCACCCCCAGACCATCACCAAACCCATCCAACATCACCATCATCCCCCCGCAAACCATCCAATATTACCATCATCCCGCTCCAAATTCAACTAACATCACCATCAACCCGCCCCAAACACGTCTAACATCACCCTCTGCCCGCCCCGAACCCATCCAACATCACCCTCAACCTATCGTCAAAACCATCCTATATCACCCTCAGCCAGGCCCCAAACCCATCCAACATCATCCTTAGCGCACTCCAAACCCAGCCAACATCACCCACCGGACGGCCCCAAACCCATCCAACCCCCCAAAATCAACATCATCCTTAGCCACGGCCCAAACCCATCCAACACAACCCTCAGCCAGGTCACATACCAGTCCAACACAACCTTCAGCCCGTCCCCAAACCCGTTCAACACAAGCCTTCAGCCTCCCCCCAAACCCATCCAACATCATCCTCAGCCTGTCCCGAAACCCGTCCAACATCACCCAATGCCCACCCCAAATCCGTCCAACATCACCGTCAGCCAGCCCTCAAACAAGTCCAACATCACCCTCAGCCTGCCCCAAACCCTTCCAACATCAACCGCAGCCCTCCGCCAAACATCATCCAACATCACCCTCAGCCCGACACAAACCCATCTAATATCACCCTCAGCTCGTCCCAAACCCATCTAACATCACCCTCAGTCATCTACAAAACCGTCAAACGTCACCTCCTGCCCATCCCCAAACCCGTCCAAAATCACACACAGCCCGTCCCCAAACACGTCCAACATGAACCTCAGCCAATCCCAAAACCCAGCCAACATCACCCACAGTCTGCCTCAAATCCATCCAACTTAACGCTCAGTCCACCCCACACCCATCCAACATCACCCTCAGCCCATCGTCAAACCCATCCTACATCACCATCAGCCCCGACCAAAACCCATCCAACATCACCCACAGACTGCCCCAAATCCATCCACATAATCCTCAGCCCGCCCCAAATCCACCCGACATCACCCTCAACCTGACCAAAACCAGTCTAACATCACCCTCTGCAAGGCCCAAACCCATCCTACATTACCCTCAGCGAGGCCCCAAACTCATCCATCATCACCCTCGGCTACCCCCAAACCCATGCAACGTCGCCCCCAGCCCACCCCAAACCCGTCTGTCATCACCCACAGCCCACTGCAAACGCGTCCAACATCAGTCTCAGCCCGTCCCAAAACCCATCCAACATCACCCTCAGCCCGCCCTGAACCCATCCAACTACACCCTCAGCCTAACCTCAAACACATCCTACATAACCCTCAGGCAGACTCAAACCCGTCTCATATCACACTCAGCCCGCCCCAAATCCATCCAACATCACCCACAGTCTGACCCAACCCCACCCAACATCACCCTCAGCCCATCCCGAACTCATCCTACATCTCCCTCCGCCAGCCCCCAAACCTAAACATCATCAACCTAAACCATCCTCAAACCCGTCCAACGTCGCCCTCAGGCCGCCCCTAACCCGTCCAACATCACCCCCAGACCGTCACCAAACCCATCCAACAGCACCATCATCCCGCCCCAAACCCAACTAACATCACTCTCAGCCCACCGCGAACCCATCCAACATCACCCTCAGCCCATCCTCAAACCCATCCTACATCACCCTCAGCCAGGCACAAAATCCATCCATCATCACCCTCAGCCATCACCAAATCCGTCCAACGTCGCCGTCAGCCCGTCCCCAAATCCGTCCAACATCACCCTCAGCCCGACCCAATCCCGTCCAAAATCACCATAAGCCCGCCTGAAACCCCTCCAACGTCCCCCTCCGACCGCCCTTAAATCTGTCCAACATCACACTCAGCCCACCACAAACACGTCTAACATCACCGTCTGCCCGCCCCAAACCCATGCAACATCACCTTCAGCACATCCTCAATCCCATCCTACATCACCCTCAGCCAGGCCCCAAACTCGTCCAACGTCGCCCTCAGTCCACCCCAAACCCGGCCAAAATCACCCTCAAAACGTCCCCAAACCCGTCCAACGTCACCCACAGTCTGCCCTCAATCCATCCAACATAATCCTTAGCCCGCTCTAAACCCATCCGGCATCACCCTCAACCTGACCAAAACCCGTCTAACACCACCCTCAGCCAGCCCCAAACACATCCTACATCACCCTCAGCCTATCCTCAAACCCATCCTACATCACCCTCAGCCAGGCCCCAAACTCAACCATCATCACCCTCAGCCATCCCCAAACCCATCCAACGTCGCCCTCAGCCCGCCCCAAACCGGTCCAACAGCAACCTCAGACCTTACCCAAACCCGTCCAACATCACCCCCAGCCCGTCCTCAAACGCATGCAACATCAGAATCAGCCCGCCCCAAACCCGTCCAACATCACCCTTAGCCAGGCCCAAAACCCATCCAAAATAACGTTCTGCTCATCCCAAACCCGGCTAACATCACCCTCAGCCTGCCGCGAACACATGCAACATCACCGGCAGCCTATCCTCAAACGCATTCTACGTCACCCTCAGCCAGACTCAAACGCGACTAATATCATGCTCAGCCAGCCCCAAACCCATCCAATATCACCCTCAGCCCATCCTACAACACTCAGCCTGCACTCAAACTCGTCCAATAGCACGGTCAGCCCGCCTCAAATCCGTCCAACATCACCCTCAGCCAGCCCTGAACCCATCCAACTACACCCTCAGCCTATCCTCAAACACATCCTACATCAACCTCAGCCAGACTCAAACCTGTCTCATATCACACTCAACCCGTCACAAACCCATCCAATATCACCAACAGCCCATACTCAAATCCATCCTACCACACTCACAGCTTATCCTCAAACCCATCCTACCACACCCTCAGCCCGGCCCCAAACCCATCCAACATCACCCACAGCCCATCCTCAAACACATCCTATGTCATCCTCAGACAGGCGCCACACCCATCCAACATAACCCTTAGCCTGCCCCAAACACATCCGACACAACCCACAGCCTGACGCAAACCCGTTTAACATCACACTCAGCCCTTCCCGAACTCATCCAATATCACCCTCAGCCCATCCTCAAACACATCCTACATCTCCGTCAGCCAGCCCCCGAACCCAAATATCGTCACCCTAAGCCATCCGGAAACCAGTTCAACGTCACCCTCTGCCCGCAACAAAACCCGTCCAAAATCACCCCCAGACCGTTACCAAACCCATCCAACATCACCATCATCCCGCTCGCAAACTGCCCAAAATTACCATCAACCCGCCCCAAACCCAACTAACATCACTCTCAGCCCGCCCCAAACCAGTCTAACATCACTCTCAGCCCGCCCTGAACACATCCAACATCACCCTCAGCCTATCCTCAAACCCATCCTACATCACCCTCGGCCAGGCACCAAATCCATCCATCATCACCCTCAGCCATCACCAAATCCGTCAAACGTCGCCCTCAGCCCATCCCAAACTCGTCCAACATCACCCTCAGCCCTCCCCAATCCCTTCCAACATCACCATAACCCCGCCCGAAACCCATCCAACATCCCAATCTGCCCGCCTTCAAGTCTGTCCAATATCACACGCAGACCGCCACAAACACGTCTAACATCACCGTCTGCCCGCCCCAACCCATTCAACATCACCCTCAGCACATCCTCAAACCCATCCTACAACACCCTCAGCCAGGCCCCAAACCCATCAAACGTAACTCTCCAACCGCCCCAAACCCCTCCAACATCACCCTCTGCCCAACCCAAACCCGTCCAATATCACCCCCAGCCTGTCCCCAGACCTATCCAACATCACCGTCAGCCAGACTCAAAAGCGTCTAACATCACCCTCAGCTCTTCCCAAACCCATTCAAAATCACCCACAGCCCATCCTCAAACCCATCCTACATCACTCTCAGCCAGGCCCCAAACCCGGCCAAAATCACCCTCAAAACGTGCCCAAACCCGTCCAATATCACCCACAGTCTGCCCCCAATCTATCCAACATAATGTTTAGCCCGCTCCAAACCCATCCGACATCACCCTCAACCTGACCAAAACCCGTCTAACATCACCCTCAGCCAGCCCCAAACACATCCTACATCACCCTCAGCCCATCCTCAAACTCATCCCACGTCACCTTCAGCCAGGCCCCAAACTCATCCATCATCGCCCTCAGCCATCCCAAAACCATCCAACGTCGCCCTCAGCCCGGCCCGAACCGGTCCAACATCACCCTCAGACCGTACCCACGCCATCCAACATTACCCCCAACCTGTCCACAAACCCATCCAAAATCAGAATCAGCCCGCCCCAAACCCGTCCAACATCACCGTTAGCCAGGCCCAAAACCCATCCAACATCACGTTCAACTTGTCCCAAACCCGGCTAACATCACCCTCAGCCTGCCGCGAACACATTCAACATCACCGTCAGACTATCCTCAAACCCATTCTGCGTCACCCTCAGCCAGACTCAAACGCGACTAATATCATGCTCAGCCAGCCCCAAACCCATCCAATATCGCCCTCAGCCCATCCTACAACACTCTCAGCCTGCACTCAAACTCGTCCAACAGCACGGTCAGCCCGCCTCAAATCCGTCCAACATCACCCTCAGCCAGCCCTGAACCCATCCAACTACACCCTCAGCCTATCCTCAAACCCATCCTACATCAACCTCAGCCAGACTCAAACCCATCTCATATCACACTCAGCCCGTCACAAACCCATCCAATATCACCAACAGCCCATCCTCAAATCCATCCTACCACACCCACAGCCCATCCTCAAACCCATCCTACCACACCCTCAGCCCATCCTCAAATCCATCCAACATCACCCACAGCCCATCCTCAAACACATCCTATCACACCCTCAGCTCGGCCCCAAACTCATCCAACATCACCCACAGCCCATCCTCAAACACATCCTATGTCATCTCAGCCAGGCGCCACACCCATTCAACATAACCCTTAGCCTGCTCCAAACACATCCGACACAACCCACAGCCTGACGCAAACCCGTTTAACATCACACTCAGTCCTTCCCGAACTCATCCAATATCACCCTCAGCCCATCCTCAAACCCATCCTACATCTCCGTCAGCCAGCCCCCAAACCCAAATATCGTCACCCTAAGCCATCCTGAAACCGGTTCAATGTCACCCTCTGCCCGCACCAAAACCAGTCCATAATCACCCCCAGACCAACATCACCATCATCCCGCTCGCAAACTGTCCAACATTACCATCAACCCGCCCCAAACCCAACTAACATCACTCTCAGCCCGCCCCAAACCAGTCTAACATCACTCTCAGCCCGCCCTGAACACATCCAACATCACCCTCAGCCTATCCTCAAACCCATCCATCATCACCCTCAGCCATCACCAAATCCGTCCAACGTCGCCCTCAGCCCATCCCAAACCCATCCAACATCACCCTCAGCCCTCCCCAATCCCTTCCAACATCACCATAATCCCGCCCCAAACCCATCCAACATCCCAATCTGCCCGCCCTCAAATCTGTCCAATATCACACGCAGACCGCCACAAACACGTCTAACATCACCGTCTGCCCGCCCCAACCCATTCAACATCACCCTCAGCACATCCTCAAACCCATCCTACAACACCCTCAGCCTGGCCCCAAACCCATCAAACGTAACTCTCCAACCGCCCCAAACCCCTCCAACATCACCCTCTGTGCAACCCAAACCCGTCCAATATCACCCCCAGCCTGTCCCCAGGCCTATCCAACATCACCGTCAGCCAGACTCAAAAGCGTCTAACATCACCCTCAGCTCTTCCCAAACCCATTCAACATCACCCTCAGCCCATCCTCAAACCCATCCTACATCAGTCTCAGCCAGGCCCCAAATCCGTCCAATATCGCCCTCAGCCCACCCCAAACCCGGCCAAAATCACCCTCAAAACGTGCCCAAACCCGTCCAATATCACCATCATCACGCCCGCAAACCGTCCAACATTACCATCATCCCGCCCCAAACCCAACTAACATCACCCTCAGCCCGCCCCAAACCCGTCTAACATCACCCTCAGCCCGCCCCAAACCCGTCTAACATCATCCTCAGACCGCCCCGAACACATCCAACATCACCCTCAGCCTAGCCTCAAAACCATCCGACATCACCCTCAGCCCACCCCAAACACAGCCAACATCACCCTCCGGGCGCCCGCAAACCCAATTGACATCATCCTCAGGCCACCCCAAATCCATCCGACATCACCCTCAACCTGACCAAAACCCGTCCAACATCATCCTCAGCTCCCCCCTCCAAATCCATCCAACATTACCCTCAGCCCATCCTGAAACCCATCCTACATCACCCTCAGCCAGGCCCCAAACTGATCCATCACCTCAGCCATCCCCAAACCCATCCAACGTTGCCCTCCGCCCGCCCCCAAATTCGTCCAACATCATACTCATTCCGCTACAAACAAGTCTGGCATCACCCTCAGCCCGCCCGAACCCATCCAACATTACCCTCAGCATATCCTCAAACCCATCCTCCATCATCCTCAGCCAGGCCCAAGCCCATCCATCATCACACTCAGACATCCCCAAACCCATCCAATGTCAACCTCCGTCCGACCCAACCCCTCCAACATCACCCTCAGCCCGTCCCCAAACCCGTCCAACGTCACCCCCAGTCCATCCCCAAACCCATCCAACATCACCCTCAGCCCGTCCCCAAACCCGTCCAACGTCACCCCAGCCCGTCCCCAAACCCATCCAACACCACCTTCAGCCCGCCACAAACACGTCTGACATCACCCTCAGCCTGCTCCGAACCCATCCACCATCACCCTCAGCCAATCCTCCAACCCATCCTACATCACCCTCAGCCAGGCCTGAAACCCAACTAACGTCCCCTCAGCCCACCCCATACCCGTCCAAAGTCACCCTAGACCGTCCCCAAACCCGTCGAACATCACCCTGAGCCCACCCCGAACCCATCCAACGTCACCCTCAGCCTATCCTCAAACCCATCCAACATCACCACCATCCCGAACCAAACCGGTCCAACAGCACCCTTAGCACGCCCCAAAACCGTCTAACATCACCCTCAGCCCACCCCATCCCATCCAACATCACCCTCAGCCAGGCTCCAAACCCATCCATCATCACCCTCAGCCATCACCAAACCCGTCCAAAATCACCTTCAGCTGGTCACCAAACCCATCCAACATCACCCTCAGCCTATCCTCCAACCTATCCTACATCACCCTCAGCCAGGCCCCAAATCCGTCCAACGTCACCCTCAGCCCACCCCATACCCGTCCAAAGTCACCCGAGCCCGTCCTCAATCCCGTCCAACATCACCCTCAGCCCGTCGCAAACCCACCCAACATCACCCTCACCCAATCCACAAAACCATCGTACATCACTCTCAGCCTGGCCCCAAACCCATCCAACATCATCCTCAGCCCGGCCCAAACCCGTCAAACATCACCCTCAGCCCATCCTCAAACCCATCCTACACTAACCTCAGCCAGGCCCCAAACCCATCCAACATAACCCTCAGCCCGCACCAAGACCATCCAACAGAAACCCCAGATTGACCCAAAGCCGTCTATCATCACCCTCAGCCCGTCCCGAACCCTTCCAACATCACCGTCAGCGAGCCCCAAACCCGTCCAACATCACCACCAGCCCGTACCCAAACACAGTCTACACCACCCTCAGCCTGGCCTCAAACCCATCCAGCATAACCATCATCCCTCCCCAAACCCATCCAACATCACCGTCAGTCCGTCCCAAACCCGTCTAACATCACCCTCAGCCCGCCCCCAACCCATGGGCGGCACGGTGGCACAGTGGCTAGCACTGCTGCCTCACAGCGCCTGAGACCCGGGTTCAATACCCGACTCAGGCGACCGTCTGTGTGGAGTTTGCTCGTTCTCCCCGTGTCTGCGTGGGTTTCCTCCGGGTGCTCCGGTTTCCTCCCACAGTCCAAAGATGTGCGGGTCAGGTGAATTGGCCATGCTAAATTGCCCGTAGTTGCTAGGTAAGGGGTAAATGTATGGGTATAGGTGGGTTGCGCTTCGGCGGGTCGGTGTGGACTTGTTGGGGCAAAGGGCCTGTTTCCACACTGTCAGTAATCTAATCTAATCCATCCAACATCACCCACAGTCTGCACCAAATCCATCCAACATAATCCTCAGCCCGCCCCACACCGATCCGACATCACCCTCAACCTGACCCACACCTGTCTAACACCAGCCTAAGCCAGTCCCAAACCCATCCAAAATCATCCTCAGCCCATCCTCAAACCCATCATACATCACCCTCCGCCAGGCTCCAAAATCAAACATCATCACCCTCAGCCATCCCCAAACCCATCCAACGTCGCCCTCAGCCCGACCCAAACCCATCCAATATCACCATCAGCCCATTCTCAACCCATCCTACATCACCCTCAACCCCGGTCCAAACCCATCCAACATCACTCACATTCTGCCCCAAATCCTTCCACCATAAACTTCAGCCAGCCCAAAACACATCCTCCATCACCCTCTGTCCAGCCTCAAACGCATCCTATATCATTCTCAGCTAGGCCCCAAACTCATCCATCATCACCCTCAGCCATCCCAAAACCCATACAACGTCGCCCTCAGCCCGCCACAAACCCGTCCAACATCACTCTCAGACCGTCCCCAAACACATCCATCATCAGAATTATCCCGCCCCAAACCCGTCCAACATCACCCTCAGCACATCCCAAAACCCATCCAACATCACGTTCAGCTCCCCCCAAACCCGTCGAACATCACCCTCAGCTGATCCTCAAACTCATTCTACGTCACCCTCAGCCAGACTCAAACACGGCTAATATCACGCTCAGCCCGTCCCAAACCCATCCAATATCACCCTCAGCCCATCCTCAAACCCATCCTGCAACACTCTCAGCTCGGGCCCAAACCTATCCAACATCACCCACAGTCTGCCGCAAATCCATCCAACATCACCACCAGCCCATCCCCAAACTCATCCAACATTACCATTAGCCCGCCCCAAACCCGTCCAACATCACCATCATCCCGCCCCAAACACAACCAACAACACCCTCAGCCCGCCCCAACCCATCTAACGTCACCCTCATCCATCACGAAACCCATCCTACATCACCTCAGCAAGGCCCCAAAATCAGCTATCATCACCCTCAGCCATCACTAAACCCGTTCAACGTCAATCTCCGCCCACCCAGAACTGGTCTAACATCGCCCTAGGCCTTCCCAAAAACCATCCAAAATCTCCCTCAGCAAGTCCCCAAACCCATCCAACATCACCATCAGCACGTCCCAAACCCATCCAACATCACCATCAGCCCAAACCAAAACCCATCAAACATCACCATCAGCACGCCCCAAACCCGTCGAAAAATCACCAAAAGCCCGCACCAAACCCATTCAATGTCACCCTCCGCCTGCCCCCAAATTCGTCCAACATCACCCTCAGTCCGCCCCGAACCCATCCAACATCACCCTCAGCATATCCTCAAACCCATCCTACATCACCGTCAGCCAGGGCCAAGCTCATCCATCATCACACTCAGACATCCACAAACCCATCCAACGTCGCCTTCTGCCCGCCCCCAAACACGTCGACTGTCAACCTCTGACGGCACCCAAACCCATCTAACATCACCCTCAGTCCGCCCTCGAACACGTCGACCGTCACCCTCGGCCCACACCTAAACCGGTCCAACACCACCCTCATCCCACCCCCATACCCGTCAAACACCACCCTCAGCCTGCCTCCAAACCAAATCAACATCACCCTCAGCACGCCACCACACCCGTCCAACATCAATTTCAGCCCGCCCTCAAACAGTCCAACCTTAACCTCAGCCCGCCCCAAACCGTCCAACGTTGCCCTCCGCCCGCCCCCAAACCCATTCGACTTCACTCTCAGCCGCCCCCAAACCCGTCCAACATCACCTTCCACCCGTCCCCAAACCCATACAACATCACCCTCAGCAAGGCCCAAAACACAATCAACATCACCCTCAGCCCGCCCCCAAACCCAACCAACATCAGCCACAGCCCACCACAAACCCATCCAACATCACCCTCTGGACGCCCGCAAACCCAATCAACATCATCCTCAGCCGGGCCACCAACCCGTCCAACACAACCCTCAGGCAGCCAACAAACCCGTCCAACACATCCTTCAGCCTGTCCCCAAACCCGTCCAACATAAATCTTAGACGGTCCCCAAACCCGTTCCACACCACCCTCAGCCTGCCCACAAACCCGTCCAAAATCACCATCAGCCCACTCCAAATCCGTCCAATATCAACCTGAGCCCTTCGCCAAGCCATCCAATGGCACCCTCAGCCCACTCCCAAACACTTTGACCGTCACACTCGGCTCGCACTCAAACCGGTCCAACACCACCCTCAACCCGCCTCCGAACCCGTCAATCAACACGCTCAGTCTGCCTCCAAACCAAATTAACATCACTCTTAGCACGCCCCTAAACCCGTCCAACATCAATTTCAGCCTGCCCTCAAACAGTCCAACAATAACCTCATCCCGCCCCCAAACCGTCCAACGTCACCCTCTGCCCGCCCCAAACCCATCCAACATCACCCTCACCCCGACCCAAACGCGTCTAACATCACCCTCAACCCGGCGCCAAACCCATCGAACAACACCCTCAGTCATTCCCAAAACCGTCCAGCGCCACCTTCAGCTCGCCACCAAACCCGTTCAAAATCACCCTCAGCCAGTCCCAAAACCCAGCGAATACTAACCACAGTCTGCCCCAAACCCATCCAACATCACCCTCAGTCATCTCCAAAACCGTCCAACGTCACCATCAGCTCCCCCAAACCCGTCCAAAGTCACCCTCAGCTTGTCCCCAAACCCGTCCAACATCACCATCAGGCAGTCCCAAAAACCAACCAACATCACCCACAGTCTTCCCCAAATCCATCCAACATAACCCTGTCCCCGACCCAAAGCCGTCTAACATTACCTTCTGCCCGTCTCAAACCTATCCAACATCATCCTCAGACCATCCTCAAACCCATCCTCCATTACCCTCAGACCCGCCCCAAACCGATCTCACATTACCCTCAGCCCGCCCCAAACACATCAAACATCACCCTCAGCGCGCTCCAAACCCGTCCAACATCACCACCAGCCCGTCCCGAAACCCATCCAACATCATAATCAGCGTGGAAAAAACCCATCCAACATCACCATCATCCCGCTCCAAACCAATCCAACATCACCATCAGTCTGCCCCAAACCCGTCCAACATCACCATCATCCCGCCCCAAACCCATTCAACATCACTATCAGTCTGCCTCAAACCCATCTAACATCACCTTCATCCCGCCCTGAATACATCCAACATCACCCTCAGCCTATCATCAAACCCATCCTACATCTCTCTCAGCCAACACCAAACCCATCCAACATCACCATCAGCCAGCCCCAAACCCATCCACCATCACCCTCAGCCCATGCTCAAACCCATCTTACAACACCCTCAGTCAGGTCACACACCAATCCAACATAATCCACAGCCCGCTCCCAACCTGTCCAACGCCGCACTTAGCCCGCCCCAAACCCATCCAACATCACCCCGAGCCCGTCCCCAAACCCATCCAACATCAAAATCATCCCGCCCCAAACCCTTCCACCCTCACCCTCAGCCCATGCTCAAACCCATCCTCCAGCACCCTCAGCCGGTCTCAAATCCTTCCAACATCACCCACAGTCTGCCCTAAATCCATCAAACATAACGCTCAGCCCGCCCCAAACCCATCCAACATCACAATCAGCCTGACCCAAACACGTCTAACATCACCCTCAGCCAGGCCCCAAACCCATCCACCATCACCCTCAGCCTATGCTCAAACGCATCCTACATCACCATCAGTCAGGCCACAAACGAATCCAACATAACGCAAAGCCCGTCCAAAACCTGTCCAACGCCACCCTTAGCCCGCCCCAACCCCGTCCAACATCACCCCGAGCCCGTCCCCAAGCCCATCCAGCATCACAATCATCCCGCCCCAAACCCGTCTAACATCACCCTCAGACTCCCTGAATGCATCCAGCATCACCCTCAGCCTATCATCAAACCCATCCTACATCTACCTCAGCTAGGCCCCAAACCCATCTATCATCATCCTCAGCCACGCCCCAAACCCATCCACCATCACGCTCAGCCCATGCTCAAACCCATCCTACATCACCATCGGTCAGGCCACAAACCAATCCAACATAACTCAAAGCCCGTCCCAACCCTGTCCAACGCCGCCCTTAGCCCGCCCCAAACCCGTCCAACATCACCCCGAGCCTATCCCCAAGCCCATCCAACATCACAATCATCCCGCGCCAAACCCGTCTAACATCACCCTCAGACTGCCCTGAATGCATCTAACATCACCCTCAGCCTATCATCAAACCCATCCTACATCTCCCTCAGTCAGGCCCCAAACCCATCCATCATCACCCTCAGGCATCCCCAAACCCAGTCAACATCACCATCAGCCCACCCCAAACCCGTCCTACATCACCCTCAGCCCGTCCCCAAACCCATCCAACATCACCCTCAGCCCGTCTCCAAACACATCCAACATCATTCTCAGCCCGTCCCAAAACCCATCCAACATCACCCTCAGCCCGTCCCCAAACCTGTCTAGCATCACCTTCAGCCAGGCCCCAAACCCTTCCACCATCACCCTCAGCCCATGCTGAAACCCATCCTACAACACCCTCGGTCAGGCCACAAAGCAATCCAACATAACCCAAAGCCCGCCCCAAACCCATCCATCATCACCCTCAGGCCGTCCCCAAACCCATCCGACATCACGCTCAGACAGGCTCCAAACCCATCCGACATCACCATCAGGCCGCCCCAAACCCATCCAAAACAATTTAGACTGACCCAAACACGTCTAACATCACCCTCAGCCCGTCCTGAAACCATCCAACATCACCCTCAGTCCATCCTCAAACACATCCTACATCACGCTCAACCAGGCCACAAATCGATCCAAAATCAACCTCAGCCATACCCAATCCCATCAAACGCCGCTCTTAGCCCGTCCCCAAACCCATCCAACATCACAATCATCCCACTCCAAACCCGTCTAACATCACCCTCAGACTGGCCTGAATGCATCCAACATCATCCACCACCCGTCCACAAACTCGTACAATATCACCATCCGCCCGACCCCGAAACAATCCAACATAACACTCAGCCCATCTCCAAAACGATCCAACATCACCCTCAGCCCGCCCCAAACCCGTCTAACATCACCCTCAGCCAATCCTAAATCCCATTCTATGTCACCCTCAGCCCGACCCAAGCCTGACCAATTTCACCCTCAGCCGGCCCCCAAACCCTTCCAACATCACCCTCAGCCCATCCTCAAAACCATCCAACATCACCCTCAGCCGGACACAAACGTCCAACGTCATCCTACGCTAGCCCCCTAATCTGTCCAACGTCACCCTCAGCCGGCCCCAAACCGACCCAACATCACCCTCAGCCGGACCGAAACTCTTCCAACATCACCCTCAGCCCGTCCCCAAACCCGTCCAATGTCACTCTCCACCTGTCCTCAAATCCGTCCAACGTCACACTCAGCCCCCCCGAACCCATTCGACCTTACCCTAAGCCCACCCCAAACCCATCCATCATCACCGTCCTCCCGCCCCAAACCCATCCAACATGGTTCTTTGCCCGCCCCCAAATCCGCCCAACATCACCCTCAGCCCGACTCAAACCAGTCCAATATCACCATCAGCCCCGTCCAAACCCATTCAACATCACCCTCAACCCTCCCCAAACCCATCCAAGATCACCCTCCGCCCGATCACACAACAATCCAACATTACACCCAGCCCGTACCCAAAATGATGCAACATCACCATCAGCCCGCCCCAAACTCATCCAAAACAATTTAGACTGACCCAAACACGTCTAACATCACCCTCAGCCCGTCCAGAACCCATCCAACATCACCCTCTGCCCATCCAACGTCGCCCTCATCCCGCCCCAAATCCATCCAACTTCACACTCATCCCGCCCCAAACACGTCCAACATCACATTCAGCCCACCCCAAACCCGTCCAACATCACCCTCATCCCGCCCCAAACCCATCCAACATCACACTCAGCCCGCCCCAAACACGTCCTACATCACCCTCTGCCTGCTCCCAAACCCGTCCACCATCACCCTCAGCCCATGATCAAACCCATCCTACAGCACCCTCAGCCCGGTCCCAAACCCATCCAACATCACTCACAGTCTGCCCCAAATCCATCCAACATAACGCTCAGCCCGTCCCAAACCCATCCAACATCACAATCAGCCTGACCCAAACTCGTCTAACATCACCCTCAGCCAGGCCCCAAACCCATCCACCATCACCCTCAGCCCATGCTCAAACACATCCTACATCACGCTCAACCAGGCCACAAATTGATCCAAAATCAACCTCAGCCATACCCAATCCCATCAAACGCCTCTCTTAGCCCGTCCCCAAACCCATCCAACATCACAATCATCCCACTCCAAACCCGTCTAACATCACCCTCAGACTGGCCTGAATGCATCCAACATCATCCACCGCCCGCCCACAAACCCGTACAATATCACCATCCGCCCGACCCCGAAACAATCCAACATAACACTCAGCCCATCTCCAAAACGATCCAACATCACCCTCAGCCCGCCCCAAACCCGTCTAACATCACCCTCAGCCCGGCACCAAACCTATCCAACATCACCCTCAGCCCGCCCCAAACCCGTCTAACATCACCCTCAGCCAATCCTAAATCCCATTCTATGTCACCCTCAGCACGACCCAAGCCTGACCAATTTCACCCTCAGCCGGCCCCCAAACCCTTCCAACATCACCCTCAGCCCATCCTCAAAACCATCCAACATCACCCTCAGCCGGACACAAACGTCCAACGTCATCCTACGCTAGCCCCCTAATCTGTCCAACGTCACCCTCAGCCGGCCCCAAACCGACCCAACATCACCCTCAGCCGGACTGAAACTCTTCCAACATCACCCTCAGCCCGTCCCCAAACCCGTCCAATGTCACTCTCCACCTGTCCTCAAATCCGTCCAACGTCACACTCAGCCCCCCCGAACCCATTCGACCTTACCCTAAGCCCACCCCAAACCCATCCAACATCACCGTCCTCCCGCCCCAAACCCATCCAACATGGTTCTTTGCCCGCCCCCAAATCCGCCCAACATCACCCTCAGCCCGACTCAAACCAGTCCAAAATCACCATCAGCCCCGTCCAAACCCATTCAACATCACCCTCAACCCTCCCCAAACCCATCCAAGATCACCCTCCGCCCGATCACACAACAATCCAACATTACACCCAGCCCGTACCCAAAATGATGCAACATCACCATCAGCCCGCCCCAAACGCATCCAACACCACCCTGAGCCCACCCCAAACGCATCCAACATCACCATCAGCCCGCCCCAAACACATCAAACATCACCCTCAGCGCGCCCCAAACCCATCCAAAATCACCATCCCCAAACGCATCCAACATCAACATCAGACCACCCACCCCAAACCATTCCAATGTCACCCTCAGCCTGTCCCCTTATCAGTCCAACGTCACCCTCCGCCCGCCCCCAAATTCATCTAACATCACCCTCTGCCCGCCCCAAACCCGACCAACATCTCCCTCAGAGCGCCCAAACCCGTCCAACATCAGCCTCAGCCCGCCCCAAACCCCTACACCGTCACCCTCCGCCCGCCACAAATCTGTCCAACGTCATTCTCAACCCGCCCCAAACCCGTCCAACATTACCCTTAACCCGCCCCAAACCCATCCAACATCAACCTCAGCCCATGCTCAAAACCATCTACATCACCCTCAGCCCCACACAAACCCATCCAACATCACCCACCGCCCGCCCCAAACCCGTCCAACCCCTCCCTCCGCCCGTCCCCAAATCCGTCCAAAGTCACCCTCAGCCGGCTCCATACACGTCCAACATCACCCTCAGCCCGTCCCCAAACCCGTCCAACGTCACCTTCCACCTGCCTGCAAAACCATGCAACGTCACAGTCATCCCACCCCGAACCCATTCAACATCACCATCAGACCACCCCAAACACATCCAACATCACCCTCATCCCACTGCAAACCCGTTTGACATCACATTCATCCGCCCCAAACCCGTCCAACATCACCCTCAGCCCGACCCAAACCCGTCTAACATCACCCTCGGACCGCCCTCAAACCCTTCCAACATCACCCTCAACCTGCCCCAAACCTGGCCACCATCGCACTCAGCCCGTCACCAAACCCATCCAGCATCACCATCAGTCCGCTCCGAATCCATTCAACATCAACCTCAGTCTATCCTCAAACCCATCCTACATCATCATCAGCCAGGCCCAAAACCACCCATCATCACTCTCAGCCATCCCCAAACCCGTCCAACGTCACCCTCAGCCCGCCCCAAACCCATCCAACATCACCATCAGCAAGCCCCAAACCCGTACAACATCACCTACAGCCCGCTCTGAAATCTATCCAACATCACCATCACTTGCCCCAAACCCATCCAAGGTCACTCTCAACCCGCCCCCAAATCCGTCCAACCATTCCCTTAACCCACCCCAAGCCCATCAATCACCACCCTCAGCCCATCCTCAAACCCAGACAACATCACCCTCAGCCAGCCCCAAACATCACACTCAGCCCATCACCAAACCCATCCAACAACACTCTCAGCCCGCCCCGAACCCATCCAACATCACCCTCAGCCTATCCTCAAACGTCACCATCAGGCCGCGCCAAATCTGTCCAACATCACACTCAGCGCATCCTCAAACCCATCCTACATCATCCTCAAGCAGTTCCAAAACCCAATCAACATCACGCTCAGCCCGACCCAAACCCATCCAACATCGCCCTCAAAATTTTCTCAAATCCATCCTACATCACCCTCAGCCCGGTCCCAAACCCCAACCATCTTCACCATCAGCCATCCCCAAATCCGTACAACGTCGCCCTCACCCCGCCCCAAACCCGGCCAAAATCACCCTCAGCCCGCCCCAAACCCGTCCAACATCATCCTCAGCCCACCCCGAACCCATTCAACATCACCATCAGACTACCCCAAACCCGTCCAGCATCACCCTCATCCTGCCTCAAACCCCGTCCAACATCATCCTCAGCCCGCCCAAACCCGTCCAACATCACCCACAGCCAGACCCAAACCCATCTAACATCACCCCCAGCCCGCCCCAAAACCCATCCTACATCACCCTCAGCACGAACCAAACAGGTCCAACATCACCGTCAGCACTCCCACAAATCTGTCCTAAATCTCCCTCAGCCCGCACCAAATCCGTCTAACATCACTTTCGGCCCGCCTTCAACCCTTCCAACATCACAATTAGCCCTCACCACACCCGTCCAACATCACACTCAGCCCATCACCAAACCCATCCAACAACACTCTCAGCCCGCCCCGAACCCATCCAACATCACCCTCAGCCTATCCTCAAACCCATCCTACATCATCCTCAAGCAGTTCCAAAACCCAATCAACATCACGCTCAGCCCGACCCAAACCCATCCAACATCGCCCTCAAAATTTTCTCAAATCCATCCTACATCACCCTCAGCCCGGTCCCAAACCCCAACCATCTTCACCATCAGCCATCCCCAAATCCGTACAACGTCGCCCTCACCCCGCCCCAAACCCGGCCAAAATCACCCTCAGCCCGCCCCAAACCCGTCCAATATCATCCTCAGCCCGCCCCAAACCCATCCAACATCACCATTACCCCGACTCAAACCCGTCCAGCATCACCCTCGGCCCACACTCAAACCTTTCCAACATTCCCATCAGCCTGACCCAAACGCATCCAACATCACTCTCAGCCTTTCCTCAAACTCATCCTACATCACCCTCAGCTAGGCCCCAATCCCACCCAACATCACGCTTAGCCCGTCCCCAAACCCATCAAACGTCACCATCAGGCCGCGCCAAATCTGTCCAACATCACACTCAGCGCATCCTCAAACCCATCCTACATCATCCTCAAACAGCCTCAGCCCGACCCAAACCCGTCTAACATCATCCTCAGCACGCCCCGAATCCATCCAACATCACCCTCAGACTTTCCTCAAACCCATCCTACATCACCCTCAGCCAGGCCCCAATCTCACCCATCATCACCCTCAGCCATCCCTAAACCCGTCCAACGTCGCCCACAGCCCGCCCCAAACCCGTCTAAAATCACCCTTAGCCCGCCTCAAACCTGTCCATCAACACCCTTCGCAAACCTATCCAGCGTCACCATCACCCGCCCCAAACCCGTCCAACATCACCCTCACCCCGCCCCCAAACGCATTCAACATCACCTTCAGCCCGCCCCAAATCCGTCCAACATCACCAACAGCCCGCCCCAAACCCATCATAGGTCACCCTCAGCACCCAAATCCGTCCAACGTCACCCTCCGCCCACCCCCAAATCCGTCCAACATCAGTCTCAGCTAGCTACAAACACGACTAACATCATCCGCAACCAGGCCCCAAGCCCATCGAATGTCGTCCTCAGACCGAACCAAACACGTTTAACATCACCCCCAGCCTATCCTCAAATCTGTCCGACATCACCCGCAGCCAGGCCCCTAACCCATCCATGACCACCCATATCCATCCTCAAATCAGTCCAACGTAGCCCTGAGCCCTCCCCAAACCCACACAACATCACCCTAAGCCCTTACCAAAACCCATCCAACATCATCCTCAAACCGCCCCCAAACCCATCCAACATTACATTCAGCACGCACCCAAATCCGCCCAACATTATGCTCAGCCCGCCCCGAACCCATTCAACATCACCATCAGACCACCCAATCCCGTCCAACATCACCCTCATCCTGCATCAAACCCGTCCAACACCACCCTCAGCCCGCCCCAAACCCGTCCAATATCACCCTCAGCCCCACCCAAACCCGTCTAACATCACCCTCAGCCCGCCCCAAAACCCATGCAACATCACCCTCAGCGCGCCCCAAACCCGTCTAGCATCACCATCAACCCATCTTCAAACCCATCCTAACTCACCGTCAGCCTGAATCAAACACATCCAACATCACCCTCCCACAATCCAGTCCAAAATCTCCCTCAGCCCGCAGCAAATCCGTCTAACATCACCCTCGGCCCGCCTTCAAACCCTTCCAACTTCACCATTAGCCCACTCCAAACCCGTCCAACATCAGACTCAGCTCGTCGCCAAACCCATCCAAATTCACTATCAGCCCGCCTCGAACCAATCCAACATCACCTTCAGCCTATCCTTAAACCCATCCTACATTATTCTCAAACAGGCCGAAAACCCATCCAGCATCACGCTCAGCCCGATCCAGACCCGTCTAACATCACACTCAGCCCGCTCCGAACCCATCCAACCTTGCCCTCAGACTTTCCTCAAACACATCCTACATCATCCTCAGCCAGATCCCAAACCCACCCATCATCACTTTCAGCCATCCCCAAACAAGTCCAACGTTGCCCTCAGCCCGCCACAAACCCGGCCAAAAACACCCTCAGACCGCCCCAAACCTGTCCAACATCATCCTCAGTCCGCCCCTAACCCTTCCAACGTCACACTCAGCCGGACCCAAACTTGTCTAATGTCAGTCTCAGCCCGTCCCCAAATCCATTCTACATCACCCTCAGCCATGCCCAAAACCGTCCAAAATCACTCTCAGCTCGCCCTAAACCTGTCCAACATCACCCTCAGCCCACCCCAAACCCATCCAACAACACCATCAGCCCGTTCACAAACGTGTCTAACATCAGCCTCAGATGGCGCGAAACCAACCAACATCACCCTCAGTCTATCCTCAAAACCATCCAACATCACCCTCAGCCAGGCCCCAAATCCATCCACTGTCACCCTCAGACTGACACAAACCCGTTTAACATCACCCTCAGCCCGCCGCGAACTCATCCAAAATCACCCTCAGCCTATCCTCAAACCCATCCTACATCACTCTCAGCCAAACCCCAAACCCATCCATCATCACCCTTAGCCACCCCTAAATCCGTCCAAAGTCGCCCTCAGCCCGCCACAAACCCATCCAACATCACCATCAGCCCGTTCACAAGCGCTTCTAAAAACACCATCAGCCTGTCCCCAAACCCATCCAACAGCACTATCAGCCCGCATCCAAAACCATCCAACATCACCCTCCACCCGACCCCAAAACATTCCAGCATCACACTCAGCACGTCCCCAAAACGATCCAACATCACCCTCCGCCCAACCCAAACCCGTGTTATATCACCCTCAGCCTGAACCCAAACACATCCAACATAACCGTCAGCCCGTCCCAAACCCATCATACGTCTTGCTCAGCTCGCCTCAAATCCACCCAACATCACCTTCAGCCTGCCCCAAACCAGTACATCATCACGCTCAAACCGCTCCAAAAACGTACAACGTCACCCTCAGACCGTCCAAAACCCGTACAACATCACCCTCAGACCGCCACAAACCCATCCAACATCACCATTAGATCGCCCCAAACCCGTCCAACGTCACCCTCAGACCGCCCCAAACCCGTCCAACGTCACCCTCAGCACGAGCTCAAAGCCATCTAACATCACTCTCAGCCCGCCCCAAACACATCCAACGTCACCCTCATCCCGCCACAAGCCAATCCAACATCACCCTCAGCCCGCCCAAACCAATCCAACATAACAATCAGCCCGCCCCAAACCCGCCCAACGTCACCCTCCGCCCGCCACAAACCCATCCAACATCACCATCAGCCCGGTCCAAACCCGTCCAACGTCACCGTCCCCCGGCCCCCAAAGTCATCCAACGTCACCATCAGCCCGCCCCAAACCCAACTAACATCACTATCAGCCAGCTGCAAACCCGTCAAACATCATACGCAGCCCGCCCCAAACCCGTCTAACATCACCCTCAGCCAGTCCACTAACCCATCCTACATCACTACCATCCCACCCCAAACCCATCCAACGTCACCCTCAGCCCGCCCCAAGTCCATCCAACATCATCCGCAGCACGACCCAAACCCATCAAACATAATCCTCAGAACGTCCCGAACACATCCAAAATCACCCTCAGCCTATCCTCAAACACATCCTACTTCACCCTCAGCCAGGCTCCAAACCCGTCCAACGTCACCCTCAGCCCGCCACAAATCAATTCAACATCACTCTCAGCTTGCTCCAAACCCATCGAACATATACATCAGCCCACCCCATACCCGTCCAACGTCACCCTCAGCCCGCGATAAACCAATCCAACATCACCATCAGCCTGCGCCAAACCCATCCAACATAATCATCAGTCCGCCCCAAACCCATCCAACATAACCATCAGCCCGCCCCAAACCCATCCAGCATCACACTCAGCCCGCCCCAAACCCGTCCAACGTCGTCTTCAGCCCTCCCTAAACCCGTCCAACATCACCCTCAGCCCATCCGCAATCCCATTCAACATCACCATCAACCCGTCCCCAAACCGATTCAACATCACCATCAGCCCCCCCAACCCGTCCAATATCACCCTCAGCTCGACCCAAACCTGTCCAACAGCAACCTCAGCCCGCCCCACACCCATCCAACTTCACCCTCTACCCGCCACCAAATCCATTCAACATCAACCTCCGCCCGCCCCCAAACACATCCTACAATTCCTCTGCCCGCCCCAAATCCGTCCAACATTACCCTCATCCCGCCCCAAACCCATCAAACGTCACCCTCAGCCCACCACAAAACCATCCAACATGAGCCTCAGCCTGCCGCAAACACATCCAACATCACCCTCAGCCCGCCCCAAACACATCCAACATCACACACAGCCCGTAGCCAAATCGATCCAACATCAGACTGAACCCGACACAAACACGTCTAACATCACCTTCAGCCCGGCTCGAAACCGTCCAACATCACCCTCAGCCCAGCCACAAACCCATCCATCATCACCATCAGCACGACCAAAACAAATCCAACATCACCCTGAGCCCGACCAAAACATGTCCAACATCACCCTCAGCCCGACCCAAACACGTCTAACATCGACCTCAGCCCGCACCAAACACATCCAATGTCACTCTCCGCCCGCTGCAAATCCGTCCAACATGAGACTCAGCCGGCCACAAACACGTCTAACATAACCCTCAGACCGCCCAAACCCGTCGAACATCACACTCAGCCCATTCTCAAATCCATCCAACATCACCTTCAGCCAGTCCCAAACCCGTCCAACGCCGCCCTCAAACCGCCCCAAACCCGTCCAACATCACCATCAGCCCATTCGCAAACCCATCCAACATCACCTTCAGCCCGCCCCAAACCCGTCCAACATCACCATCAGCCCGTCCCCAAAACCATGCAAAATAAACATCAGCCAGCCCCCAAATCCATCCATCATCAACTTCAGCTCGCCCCAAAGCCCACCAACGTCGCCCTCATCTGGCGCCAATCGCGCCTAACATCACACTCAGCAAGCCCCAAACCCGTCCAACATCACCCTCAGCCCGCCCGAACCCATCCAACATCACCCTCAGCCTATCCTCAAACCCATCCTACTTCACCCTCAGCCAAGCCCCAAACCAATCCATCATCACCCTCAGCCCGCCCCAAAACCGTCCAACGTCACGCTCAGCCCGCCACAAATCAATTCAACATCACCCTCAGCCCGGTCCAAACCCATCCAACATAACCATCAAGTCGCCCCATACCCGTCCAACGTCACCCTCAGCCCGCCACAAACCAATCCAACATCACCATCAGCCAGCCCCAAACCCATCCAAAATAACCATCAGCTCGCCCCAAACCCATCCAACATAACCATCAGCCCGCCCCAAACCTATCCAACATCACACTCAGCCCGCCCCAAACCCGTTCAACGTCGTCTTCAGCCCTCCCTAAACTCGTCCAACACCACCCTCAGCCCGTCCACAATCCCATTCAACATTAACATCAGCCCGCCCCCAAACCCATCCTACAATACCTCCGCCCACTCCATCCAACTTCACCCTCTGCCCGCCCCCAGACCCAACCAACATTAACTCCAGCCCGCCCCCAAACCCATCCTACAATTCCTCCGCCCACTCCAAACCTGTCCAACGTCACCCTCCGCCTGCCCCCAGATCCGTCCAACATTACCCTCATCCCGCCCCAAACCCATCAAACGTCACACACAGCCCATCCCAAAACCATCCAACATGACCCTCAGCCTGCCACTAACTCGTCCAACATCACCATCCGCCCAACTCCAACCCTTCCAACATCACCATTAGCTTGTCCACAAACCCATCCAACATCACCCTCAGCCAGCCCCAAACACATCCAAAATCACCATCAGCCCGCCCCCAATTACGTCCAACATCACCAACAGCCCGCCCCAAACCCATCCAAAATAACCATCAGCCCGCCCCAAACCCATCCAACATAACCATCAGCCCACCCCAAACGAATCCAACATCACACTCAGCCCGCCCAAAACCCATCCAACATCACACTCAGCCCGCCCCAAACCCGTTAAACGTCGTCTTCAGCCCTCCCTAACTGGTCCAACATCACCCTCAGCCCGCCCACAATCCCATTCAACATCACCATCAACCCGTTCCCAAACCCATCCAACATCAACATCAGCCCGCCCTCAAATCCGTCCAATATCACCCTCCGCTCGACCCAAACCTGTCGAAGAGCAACCTCAGCCCGCCCCAAACCCATCCAACTTCACCCACTATCCGCCCCAAACCCATCCAACATCACACTCAGCCCGCCCCAAACCCGTCCAACATCACCCTCAGCCCGCCGCAAACCCATTCAACATCATCCTCTGCCCTACCCAAACCCATCCAAAATCACCATCAGCCTGACCAAAACAAAACCAACATCACCCTGAGCCCGACCAAAATACGTCCAACATCATCATCAGCCCGACCAAAACATGTCCAACATCAACCTCAGACCGCATCAAACACATCCAACGTCACCCTCCGCCCGCTGCAAATCCGTCCAACATGGGACTCAGCCGGCCACAAACACGTCTAACATAATCCTCAGACCGCCCAAACCCGTTGAACATCACGCTCAGCCCATTCTCAAACACATCCAACATCACCCTCAGCCAGTCCCAAACCGTCAAACGCCGCCCACAAACCGCTCCAAAACCGTCTAACATCACCATCCGCCCACCCCAAACTCGTCCAACATCACCATCTGCCCGACCGCAAACCCATCCAACATCACCTTCAGCCAGCCCCAAACACATTCAAAATCACTATCAGTTCGCCCCCAAACCCGTCGAACATCACCCTCAGCCCATCCTCAAACCCATCCAACATCACCTTCAGCCAGCCCCAAACCCGTCCAACGCCGCCCTCAGCCCGCCCCAATCCCATCCAACATCACCATCAGCCCCTCCCCAACACCATGCAAAATAAACATCAACCCGCCCCCAAACCCATCTATCATCACCCTCAGCTCGCCCCAAAGCCGTCCGACGTCGCCCTCAGCAGGCCCCAAACGCGTCTAACATCACACTCAGCCCACCCCAAACCCGTCCAACATCACCACAGCCCCCCCAAACGCATCCAACATCACCGTCAGCCTGACACAAACACTTCTAATATCACCCTCAGCGCGCCCCAATCACATCCAACATCACCCTCTGCCCGCCCCAACCCGTCTAACATCACCCTCAGCCCATACTCAAACCCATCCAACGTCACCCTCAGCCCGCCACCAAGTCCATCCAACATCATCCGCAGCACGACCCAAACCCATCAAACATCATCCTCAAAACGCCCCACAACCATCCAACATCACCCTCAGCTAGGCCACAATCCCATCGATCATCACCCTCAGCCATCCCCAAATACGTCCAACGTCGACCTGAGTCCGCCCCAAACCCATCCAACATCACACTCAGGCCGCCCCAAACCCGTCCAACGTCGTCCTCAGCCCTCCCTGAAACCGTCCAACATCACCCTCAGCCCGCCCGCGATCCAATCCAACATCACCATCAACCCGTCCACAAACCCATCCAACATTACAATCCGCCAGCACTAGACCCATCCAACATCACCCTCAGCCCAACCCAAACCCATTTAACATCACGCTCGGCGCTTCCCAAACCCATCCAACATCACACTCGGCCCGCCCCAAAGCCCATCCAACGTCACCATCAACCAGGCCCCAAACCCATCTAACATCACACTCAGCCCGCCCCCAAACCCATCCATCATCACCCTCTGCCCGCCCAAACACGTCCAACATCAACCTCAACCCACCCCAAACATGTCCGACATCACCCTCAGCCTATCCTCAAACCCATCCTATATCACCTTCTGTCATCCTCAAACCCGTCCAACGCCGCCCTCAGCCCGCCCCAAACCCGTCCAACATCACCATCAGTCCGTCCCCAAAACCATCCAACATCACCATTAACCGACCCCAAACGCATCCATCATCACCCTCAGCCCGTCCCGAACCTATCCAACATCACCCTCAGTCTATCCTCAAACCCATCCATCATCACCCTCAGCCATCCCCAAACCTGTCTAACGTCGCCCTCAGCCCGCCCCAAACACGTCCAATATCACCCACAGCTCATCCCGAACCCATCAAACATCACCCTCAGCCTCTCCTTTAACCGTCCTACATCACACACAGCCCGTCCACAAAACGATGCAACATCACACTGAACCCGTCCCAAACCTATTCAACATTACCCTGCGCCCGCCCCAAACCGTCCAACGTCACCCTCCGCCCGTCCCAAAACCCATTTAACATCACCCACCGCCCGACCCAATCTCGTCTAACATCACCCTCAGCCTGGCCCCAGACCCATCCAACATCACCCTCAGCCCGTCCCAATCCCCGTCCAACATCACCCTCGGCCCGTCCCGAACCCTTCCAACATCACCATCAACCTGCCCCAAACCCATCCAACATCACCCTCAACCGGTCCGAAACCCGTCCAACATCACCCTTGGCCCGTCCACAAACCCATCCAACATTACTATCCGCCAGCACTAGACCCATCCAACATCACCCTCAGCTCAACCCAAACCCATTTAACATCACGCTCGGTGCTTCCCAAACCCATCCAACATCACACTCGGCCCGCCCCAAAGCCCATCCAACGTCACCATCAACCAGGCCCCAAACCCATCCAACATCACACTCAGCCCGCCCCCAAATCCGTCCTACATCACCCTCAGCCCGCCCTAAACACATTCAACATCACCCTCAGCCAGTCCCAAACCCGTCCAACGTCACAATCCGCCCGCCTCAAACACCGTCCAACATCACCCTCAGCCTGCCGCAAACCCATCAAACGTCACCGTCAGCCCGCCTAAAACCCATCCACCATCACCTTGAGCCTACCCAAATCATGTCGAACAACACTCTCAGTCCCCCCAAACCCGTCCAACATCACCTTCAGCGCGCCCCAAACCCGCCCAACATCACCCTCGGCCCACCCTCAAACCCATCCAACATCGCCATCAGCCCTCCCCAAACGCGTACAACATCATCCTCAGCCCGTCCCCAAATCCATCCAATGACCCCCTCCGCCCGCCCCCAAATCTGTCCAACATCAGACTCAGCCCACCACAAATACGTCTAACATCACCCTCAGACCGCCGCGAAACCATCCAACATCACCATCAGCCTATTTTCAAAAGCATCCAACATCACCCTCAGCAAGGCCTCAAACCCATCCAATATCACCCTCAGATCGACCCAAACTCATTTAGCATCACCCTCAGCCCACCCCGAACCCATCCAACACCACCCTCAGCCTATCCTCAAACCTATCCTACATCACGCACAACCAGGCCCCAAACCCATCCATCATCACCCTCAGCCATACCCAATCCCGTCCAACGTCACCCTCAGCTCGCCACAAACCCGTCCAACATGACCCTCAGCCTATCCTCAAACCCATCCTACATCATCCTCAGCCAGGTCCCAAAACCATCCATCATTACCCTCAGCCCTCCCCAAACGTGTCCAACGTCGCCCTCATCCCGCCCCCAACCGATCCGACATCACCATTAGTGAACACCCAAAATCCATCTAACATCACCCTCCCCTCGTCCCCAAACCCATCCAACATCACCCTCCGCCTGCCCCAATACACTCCAACATCACACTCAGCCCATCCCCAAAACGATCGAACATCACCCTCAGCAGAACCCAAACCCATTGAACATCACCGTCAGCCCGACCCAAACCCGTCCAAAATCACCCTCAGCCCGACCGCAAACCCATCCAACATCACCCTCAGCCCGCCCCCAAACCCATGAAACAACACCCTCAGCCCGCCCAAAACACATTCAACATCACCTTCAGCCTGCCCAACACCCATCGAACATTAGCCTCAGCCCTCCCCAAACCCAACAAACCTCATGTTCAGCCCGCCACAAACCCATCCAACAGCAACCTCAGCCTGCCCCAAACCCGTCCAACATCACCCTCCGCCCGACCCCAAAACAATCCAACATCACCCTCCGCCCGACCTTAAAACGATCCAACATCAACCTCAGCCCGAGCTTAACCCGTCTAACATCACACTCATCCAGTCCCAAATCCGTCTAACATCACCCTCAGCCCGGCCCAAACCCGTCCAACATCACCCTCGGCCCATCCCCAACCCCGTCCAACATCACCCTCAGCCCGTCCCCAAACCCGTCCAACATCACCCTGGGCCCTTCCCCAAATCCGTCCAACATCACCCTCAGCCAGCCCCACACCCATCCAATATCACCCTCAGCCTGTCCTCAAACCCGTCCAACATCACGATCAGCCCGTCCTCAAACCCATTAATCATCACCATCAGCCTATCCTCAAACCCATCCTTCAACACCCTCAGCCCGTTCCAAACCCATCCAACATCATCCTCGGCCCGCCCCAAGACCCATCCAACTTCACTATCCGCCCGCCCCCAAAACAGTCCGACGTCATCCTTGGCCAGCCCCAAAACCCATCCGACACCATCCTCAGCCCTCCCGCAAAAACATCCAACAACGCTCCTCACCCACCACACGTCTCCGTTCAATCTATGTCTGTGCCCGTACCTCTGGCTGCCTAGCCCCATGTGCGTTCCTGCCTGCATCATCTGCTCCCCTTCCTGGGCTGCCAGAGTGGACACCAACAGTAAGACAGCTGCTGCCTTTGGCAGGTAAGTCTCCAAATAGCGCACGGACGCGCACAGACGCGGACAGCACGTGCACCTGCACAGACAGCAACACACACAACATTTTAGAAAGTTCCACCTCTGCCCTGTACAGGACAATGTTCGAGAGAATATCTAGGGGATGGGAGTTTAGGATTCACCTCTATGTAGAGCTCCAGGGAAAGTGTGAGGAGAGGGAGAGAGGGTGGGAGATCAGTCATTTGGAGATGGTACCTGGGCTCGATGTCCAGGAATGTTCTAGGCAGCATTTCAGTCAGCTGAGATCGGTTTTCATCAGTGTGAACAAAAAACGCGATCAGGGTTGAAACAGGTCTTTGATGTTACGTTTCTATCGAGACCTCGAGATCCACTTCGGATAATCCGATATTCGGATAATTGATATTTGGATAGTCAAGGTCTAGATTTGGAAGCACTGATGATCATTCTAAAAGATAAAAGACTAATTCAAATTTATTTTAACATTACATTCCATGATATTGCTTTCGTCTTGCTATAAATTCTCTGTCTTATGATTGTGCTGCACAACCACCTGATGAAGGAGCAGCACTCTGAAACCTCGTGCCTCCAAATAAACCTGCTGGACTATAATCTGGTGATTTTTAACTTTGCCAAACCGAGTCCAACAACGGTATGTCCAAATCATGGGTCAGTCTATTTGAAGGAAAAGGAATGACTGGGAAATGGGAGGCTTTTAAAAGTGTGATCTCAAGAATCCAATATGTCCCTGTTAGTGTGAAGTGAAAAGCTGGCAGGTTTAGGGATCCATGGCTGATGAAACGTGTTGGGGCTCTGTTCAGGAAAAAGAGGAAGGCAGACATTTTCTTCAATGTTTCAGTATCTACGTAACCTCTTCCAGTCCGAAAGACACGATCACTCTGTAGTGACTCGGCAATCCTCTCAGGTCCCTGTTGCATTCCCGATCTGTATAACCCACTGAAAGCCTGTGATTCTCTGGATCCAGTTCCAACAAAACTCACTATCTGTGTAATGTCATCCCATCGCTAACATCCAGCATATCAATGTAAGCTCCTCCTGTATCTCCGTCCGTTTACTCATCTCCATAAACTTCTCAAGGTCTTACACGCCTGTCGGTGTAAACGTCACCCTCCCCTACAACCCTTCCCACTTTGACTAAACTGGGGGAGGTTGCTAATGCTCCCTTATCTGTGAAGCTGTCTCCAACCTAAATTACTGCCCTTCTGGAAAATTTGTCAGACTCCACAACCTCCATATCTAAATAATCTGCAGAAGTAAACCTTCCTATATCTATAAACATCTTCAGTCACGACTACCCTCTGTATTTCTGTTTGGTCCTCCAGTCTATACAACCCACTTTATCTCTGTAATCTTCTCCATTCACCGAAATTCCTCCCTGTCTGCAAAAACCGCCCCATCCTACAAATTTCCTTCTCCCTGTAAACTGCTCCATCCCTCCCAACCTCTCCATCTTCATGATCTCACGTAGACCGTACAGCTCTCCACATTTCTGTAACACTCTCTGGCTCTATGTGCTCCTTGTTAAACCACCTTCAGTCGCCACAACCCATCCAGTCTCTGTCGTCTGCTCCAGATCAGACCATTGCTATCTCTGTTACCTCCGACACTCTGAGAAAACCTTCATAATTGCATCGATTCATTCAGATCCCAACCTCTCCAGCCTCACGAAACCTCTTCCTGCCATTGTGATCCTGCCTATTTAGACCACAGGACAGTACAGCAGCGTACAGGCCCTTTAGCCCTCAGTGTTGTGCCAAGCTTTTATCCTACTCTCAGATCAAACCAACCTACAGACCATTCAAAGAACAAAGAAAGTCACAGCACAGGAACAGGCTCTTCAGCCCGCTAAGCCTCCGCTGATCCAGAACCTCTGTCGAAACCCGTCGCCTATTTGGTGAGGATCTCTACCTCTTTGTTCCCTGCCCATCCCTGCATCTGTCTGGATACATCTTAACTGATGTAATCATTCCCGCCTGTACCAGCTCCGCTGGCAAAGTGTTCCAGATCCCATCACTCTCTACATAAAGATCTTCCCACGCATATCTGCTCGAAATCTTTCCCGTCTCTCTTTGAACTCGTGACTGTTAGTAATTGAGCTCGTGACTGTTAGTAATTGAGTTCCGCACTCTGGGGAAAAAAGCTTCTTGTTATGCACCTTGTCTATACATGCCATGATTTTTGCAGACCACGATCAGGTCCCCAGTCAACCTTCGTCTTTCTAATGAAAATAACCCAAAACTATTCAACCTCTCCTTATTGCTAGTGCCCTCTATACCAGGCAACATCCTGGGTGAACCTCCTCTGCACGCTTTCGAAAACATGCACATCTTTTTGGTAATGTGGGGACCAGAACAGTACTAATATTTTAAACCAAAGTCCTATGTAACTGTAACATGGCCTGCCAACTGCTGTACTCAATACCATGTACAATGAAGTAAAGCATGCTGTATGCCACCTTGACCACTTTACTGACCAGTGTTAACATTTTCAAAGAACAATGGACCTGAATACTCATATATCTCTCTGTATATCAATTTTCCCTTGGACGTTTCCATTTACTATTCACTTTTGAATTGGATCTTCTGAAATGCATCACCTCGGATTTGCCAGGATTGAACTCCATCTGGCACTTCTATGTCCTCCTCTCCGATCTGTCTATATTCTGCAGTATTCTCTGATAGTCCCCTTCTCTATCTGCTACTCCACCAATCATATTGTCATCTGCAAACTTGATAATCAAGGAACCGATGCCTTCCTCCAAATCATTGACATGTATCACAAGCAAAGTGGTCCCAGCACGGATCCCTGTGGAACATCACTGGTAACAGGTCTCTATTTGCGAAATTCATTTTGCTATCAGTCATGTGCCTAACAAAAAGTTACTTAAACGTCCCTAATATATCTGGCTCTACCTACAACACTGGCAAAACATTCCATTCACCCAGCTGTGTAAAGGAACTACTTCTGACATCTCTCCTCAACCTTCCTCCAATTACCTTACAATTTTGCCTCCTACTTATAGCCATTTTCGCAATGGGGAAAATCTGGGGCCACCCACTCTATGTATGCCGTTCATCATCTCATACCCCTCTATCAAGTCACTTCTCATCCGTTTTCATTCTAAAGAGAAAAACTCAGGCTCCCTTAACCTTCTTTCATTAGACCTCCCCTCCAGTCCAGACAGAATCCTCATAAGTCTCCTCTGCGCCCTTTCCAAAGTTTCCATACCTTTCTTGCAATAAGGAAACCAGAACTGAACACAATATTCCAATTGTGGTCTAACCACAGGCCACAGCTTCAGCATAACGTCATCGCTCTTAAACTCAATCCCCCTGCTAATGAAAGCCGACACATCATTGGTTTTCTTAACAATCTTAACACCTGGGTGGCACCTTTGAAGGAACTCTGGACGTTGACCCAAGATCTTTCTTTTACTCCATACTTTCAAGAATCCTGCCATTAACCCTGTAAAGCTTTCTGCAGAATCCTTCAATCGTAAACTCTCCCAATTTTATTATTTTTATCCACTCCCCACTACACTCATAAACTGTTAAACATCCTCCATTCCCTACAATCCTCCTTAGCTCTGTAACCTCTGTAAGCAAGTAATTGTAGTCAAATGGTTTAGGGAGATGAGTTAGAAATCCATTGGGGCTTGCCCACACAGGTTCCAATCCTGCCCTACGGGGCGGTGGGTTTTATTAGTGCATGTGTTCGGAGATGTTCTCTAAAGTGCTGTGCGAGAAGGTGTCCAGTGTCCCCAGTGTACAGCAGATGAAATCCTGTTTAATGCCGGAATAAGCAATGAAATGCTACAAGGCAGCCTAAAAAAAACAATTCTTCCGCTTGTGTTTGTGACATATGGGACCCAGGATTCACATTCAGGCTGATTCAGCCACATCATCTGAGGCCAAATGCTTACTCTGTAATGCATTTGTTATTGATTACTGTCAGGGTTACACATCCTGTACTCCTATTCTGCCTGATTTCCCTCAATGTTGTATACCATTGAATATTTACGTTCCACCTTTTGTTCACCCTGTAACCACATCTTGCTGCTGACTAAATCCCATTTATCTCTGTGTCATAAGTCTATTACCTTACTGCAGATACTTTGTCAATTCCAAATAAAAACATTATAATTTACTCTTTCCAATAATATTCTATCACAAACCGATTTGCTGTTGTACAGTTTTAGTTAAACTCTGTCCCTTCCTGTTCCTTGCTGCTTGTCTTCAGCCACATTCCCATGTTGTTCTGATGCCTCACATTGTCTCTTTGGATTTGGAAAGCTCCTTTCACCTGAACCCTATCCCTGCATTTTGTCTGTCAGTTTGAAGCCCTGTCCATAAGCCGACCGACATGATTGGCCAGGACACTGCTCCCAGCTGGGTTGTTTTTAATTCAGGCGTAGGATGTTGCTGTCTCTGTCCGGCCAGTATTTCATGCCCACCCCTGAGCTGCCCTTGAGCTGAGTGCCTTCCTAGAACATTACAGAGGGTAGTTTAGAGTCAATTACATTGCTCTGAATCTGGAGTCATCTGTAGGTCAGACCAGATACAGTGTTGATGTGTAAACACAGAGCATGAAGTTCCCAGGCCCAAATCCCACTCTCTTGTTTACTTTCATCTCTGCAGTTCTGAGCCTTCCTTTGACAATATAGAAGTTCACAGTTATCAATTCTGGCCTGTACTGTCTTAGTGAGGATCAGGACAACAGAGGGGCAAAGGTGGTATTGAAACCTGGGATCTTTCTGTTCCCTATTCCCCCTCTCACAAGGTCACTTGTCATGTGATAGAGTCATACAGCAAGGAAACACACCTTTTGGTACAACTTATCTTCACCAGTGTCTTGAATGGTTGTAATTACCAGAAAAGTTCCTATTACTGTAACCTCCACCCCTCCCAGTATGCAGCTGTATATTTGAAACCTACTCCAATGCTGACGACTCTCCCTATTTGTAAACTGCTCCAGTCTTGATAACATGCACATCTCAATAATCTCATCCTACAGTCAGTACAATAATATCTATTTCTGTAGTTTTCCACAATAAATGCAGTACATCCTGGCTCTGGAAAATCCTCCAGCCTGGACCAAAAATACCCGCCTGTGTACCTTCCTCAAGACCCAGGAGACATGATATCACTATAACCTTCAGCAGGCCCGTTCACATTCTTACCTCCTGGCCTATAGCACCACACGACCTCAGTAACCACCTCCCATCACTACCAACTTCCATATCTGTATAAACACCACCAGACCCTTTTCAAGCTGCAACAACACTTCGCATCTCTGTGTGCTCATCACTGATCCTCAAACACCCTCTCTTTTGTTGCTCTGCAGTGTAGGGTGGCTCAGTGGTGAGCACTGCTTCCTCACAGCGCCAGTTCAATTCCAGCCTTGGGTGACTGTCTACAAGAAGTTGGCACACACTTTCCATGTCTGCATGGCTTTCCTCCGTGTGCTCCGGTTTGCTCACACAGTCCAAGGATGTGCAGATCAGGACACACTCCACCAACCTCACACACTGCCCCAAACCACCCTCACCCTCATGCTCACACCCACACACTCCACCACCCTCACGCACACTGCCCCAAACCACCATCACCGTCATGCTCACCCCCACACACTCCACCACGATCATACACACTGTGCAATATAACCCCTACCGTCACGCTCAACATCACACGCTGCACCACCCTCACACACACTGCCCCACACCACCTCCACTCTCACGCTCACCCCAACACAATCCACCACCCTCACACAAATTACCCCACACCACCCCCACCGTCACGCTCACCCCACACACTGCCCCAAACCACTCTCACCATCACGCTCACCACGAATCACTCCACCACCATCACACACACAGTCCCACACCATCCCTACTGTCACGCTCACCCCCACACACTCCACCCCATCACACGCACTGCCCCACACCACCCTCATCGTCATGCTCACCCCCACACATTCCACCTCCATCACACACAGTGCCCCACACAACCCTCATCGTCATGCTCACCCCCACACACTCCAACAACCATCACACACACTGCCCCAAACCACCCTCATCGTCACGCTCACCCCCACACATTCTACCTCCATCACACACTGCCCCACACCACCCTCACCGTCACACTCGACCCCACGTACTCCACCACCCTGACACACTCTGCCGCACACCACCCCACCGACACACTCACCCACACACACTCTACCACCTGCACACACACTGCCGAACACCACACCCACCATCACGCTCGCCCCACACACTCCACCACCATCACACACACAGCACCACATCATCCCTACTGTCATGCTCATACCCACACACTCCACCACAATCACACACACTGCCCGACACTACGTCCACCATTACGCTTACCATTACACACGCTGCTCCACACCACGCCCACTATCACGTTCAACCCCACATAAGCTACCACACTCTCACACACTGCCCCACATCACCCCCACCGTCACGCCAACCCCCACATGCTCGACCACACTCACAGACACTGCGCCACATCATTCCAACTGTCTCGCTCAAACACACACACTCCACCACCATCACACACACTGCCCCACATCACCCACACCATCATGCTCACCCCCACACACTCCACCACCATCACACACACTGCTCCAAACCACCCCCACCATCACGCTCACACCCACGCACTCCACCACAATCACACACACTGCCCCACACCATTTCCACAATCACGCTCAACCCTACATATTCCACCACCCTCTCACACACTGCCCCACATTACCCCACCGTCACGCTAACCCCCAGATGCTCGACCACACTCAGACACTGCGCCACATCATTACAACCATCTCACTCAAACACCCACACTCCACCACCATCACACACAGCACCACATCATTCCTACTGTCAAGCTCACACCCACACACTCCACCACAATCACATACACTGCCCCACACCACCTCCACAATCAGGCTCAGCCCTACATATTCCACCACCATCACACACGGTGCCCCATATCACCCTAACCGTAACACTGACACCCACACACTCCACCACCATAACACACATTTTCTTACACCAACCGCACCGTCATGTTCACCCCCACACACTACATCACCATGACACTCACTGCCCCACATGAGCCTCGCCGTCACTCTCAACCACACACATGCCACGACCCTCTCACACACTGCCCCACAGCACCCCCACCATCATGCTAACCCCCACAAACTCTACCACAAGACAGACACTGCTCCACATCAGTCCCGCCGTCACGCTCACACCAACACATTGCACCACCATCGTATATACTGCCCGATACCACTCCCACCATCACATTCACACCGACACACTCCACCTCAAATCACACACACTGCCCCACACTACCTCCACCATCACGCTCATCAGCACACACTCCACCACCATCACACACACTGCACCAAATCTCCCCCACTGTCACGCTCACCCCGACACACTCCACCACCATCACACATGATGCTCCAAACCACCCCCACCGTCACGCTCACCCCCACACATTCCACCACCATCGCATATACTTTCCCATACCACTCCCACCATCATGCTCACACCCACACACTCGACCACCATCAGACACACTGCCCCACACAACCCGCATGATCACGCTCACTCCCACACACTCCACCACCATCACACACACTACTCCAAACCTCCCCCACTGTCACGCTCACACCCACACACTCCACAACCCTCACACACACTAACCCACATCACTCCCACCGTCACGCTCACCCCCACCATCACACACTGCTCCAAACCACCCCCACCATCACGCTCGTTCACTCACTCCACCACCATCACACACACAGCCCCACACCATCTCTTCTGTCACGTGCACACCCACACACTCCACCACAATCCCACACACTGCCCCACACCAACCACACAGTCATTCTCATACCCACACACTCCACCACCATCATACTCACTGCCCAACATGAGCCTCACCGTCACGCTCAACCCCACACAAGCCACACCGTCTCGCACACTGCCCCACATCACGCCCACCGTCACACTAACCCCCACACACTCTACCACACTCACAGACACTGCACCACATCATCGTCACCGTCATGCTCAAACACACACACACTCCACCACCATTACACACAGTGCCCCACAGCACCCCCACCATCACGCTCACCCCCACACGCTCCACTACCATCACACACACTGCCCCAAACCACGCCCATCGTCTCGCTCACCTAAAGTCACTCCACCACAATCTCATACACTGCCCCACACCACCTCCACAATCACGCACACCCCTACACATGCCACCACCATCACACACGCTGCCCCACATCACCCTCACCGTCATGTTCACCCCCACACACTCCACCACAATCACACTCACTTCCCCAGATGAACCTCACCATCATGCTCAATCCCACACAAGCCGCCACCCTCTATCACACTGCCCCACACCACCCCCACCATCACGCCGACACCCACACACTCCATCACAATCACACGCACTGACCTACACCACGCTCGCCATTACACTCACACTCACACACTCCACCACCATCGCACATACTGCCCCACACTACCCCCTACCTCAAGCTCACCCTCATACACCCCACCATCATCGCACACAGTGCCACACAACACCCCACCGTTACGCTCACCCTCACACACCCCACCACCATCGCACACAGTGCCCCACACCACGCCAACCATCACGCTCACCTCCACACCTTCCACCACCATCACACACACTGCCCCACACCACCATCACCGTCACAGTCACCACCACAGCCTTCACCACCATCACACACACTGCCCCACACCACCCTCACCGTTGCACTCACCCCTACACACTCCACCACCATCACACACACTACCCCGCACCACACTCATCGTCACGCTTACCCCACGCACTTCACCATGCTTCCTGCACTCCCCTACTGTCACGTTCACTCTCCCGCAGATTTGCCCACCATCACACTCACTCCACCACACAATGCCCCACTGTCATGCTACTCATCCTGCTCAAAGCCACACCATGAGACTCATCAAACACTCTCTCCCTCACTGTATCGCTCACTCCCCACACACAGCCCCACCCAGATTCTCAGAGCCCGTGAACTCCCCCACCATCACGCTCACTCTCCCACAAACTCCCAGTGTCCCGTTCACCTTCCTGCACGCTCCCCCATTGTCACTCTCTCTTCCTCACAATCTCCCCCACCGTCACCCTCTCTCCCCCACACATTCCCCCACCATCAGGCTCACACCCTCGCACATTCCCCCAGAGTCACACTCACACGCCCACGCAGTCTCCTACCATCACACTCCTCACACACCTTAAACTGAGCTCCTACCAGATGATCCCCTCTGAATGGCATCCCCATTCATTTCCCTGAGTAATAGACATCGGGTCCCACACAATGTGTTCTGTTTATGATATCCTCTTGCACCACTCAGCTGCAGCCTACAGTGTCCCTCCACCTGTTAGTCCCTAGTAACGGCTCGTGTTCTCACACCGACTAAGTCCCCAAGAAATGGCGTTTGGCCCAATTTCCATACTATTGCCCTGGCAATAGCCTGACATGTCGTCCCAATCTCTGTTCCCTAACATCGGCCTGAAGATCGATAAATCTCTTCTGTTCCCCCAGCAACGAAGGGTTCGAGGAAGACAGTAACATTGGGAGGTTATGATCACAAGATGGAGAGCGAGTGGACATGATTGGAGAAGGAAAGGACAGTGGAATTGAGTGCTTAAATGGGAAAAGGAGAGAGAAATAGCATTGCAGTGTGAGAGTGAGAGGGATATATGGAGGGACAGTGTCAAAGGGAGCAAGGTGAATTCTGCTGGCAGCCATGTTGGAGTGGGAGACCCAGAAGGGAAAGTAAGGACAAAGGGAATTAAACCCAGCTCCTGAGCTCAGGGCGCGGTCACCTCACCTTTCATTCCCTGAGGACCATGACTTGGGGTTGAATCTGACTCTCTCCAGCTCAGCTTCTCCAACACAAAGACACACAACAACATCGGTCACTCTGCTGCTCGGCAAGCTTTAATCAACATTTTTATTGGTTACAAATGGAAGTGATGGATATAGTCAGTGGAATGGTGCCTTGTCTCACTGGCTCTTGAGTTGTGAGAAACATTGAAATGTATCCCTGTGGGATAAGGATGGACAAACCAGCTCTATCCTCAGTCTATTACCATAGCGACAGGCTGCTCCATCGCTGAAACACTGAACTGAAATGAGAAAATCCCGGATGGTGTGATTAATGAGGGAATTTAATTGATGGAAGGATTTGGGTGAAGGGATATTTCAGCAAATTCTTCAGCTACTGCCTGAACTTAGTCTGGGTCACGGCATAAATCACGGTGTTTGTGCAGCAACTGAGGAGCTGCAGCATGAAGCCCAATTCCTGCACAAAGAGATGGAGATTCACGGACCGATACCCAAACCACAACATCCGTTTCCATATACAATACAGCATGAACGTTGGCCATAACAGGGTGAAATTGGCCGAGTTTGCAAACAGTAAAATTATAGATTTTTTTTGTTTTCTCATTTCAGTGTCAGACTGAGCATCCCCATTGGTGTGAGCGCGGAGTCTCCTGCGGGCTCTGCTGGTCACTAAAATGTGTCTGACGGTGAGAACATTGAGCAACAGAATCAGGAGAAATGGGTCACACGGGGTTAGAATATGGTGGAGGGACTCGATTGTGACCCAGACTCTGGACAATCGAACAGTGTCTGTTACGTCACAAAACCAGGGCATGTTTCCCAGCCCATACCGAGCCGTGAGCATAAAATACCAGGAAATGTTCTTTAAACAGCTCAGCACAGTCACTGCTCCCAGAACCACAGCCGCCGTTTTCTCACTGTAATATTTACTTTTCAACTTCTGGCAACAAATGGTCACAAACCGATCAAAAGTGAAAGTGACGGTGAACCAGACAGAGCAGTCAGTGGCTGCATAAAGCAGGATGGCGTGGATATTACACATGGGGACGGAGTCCATCAGGAAATAAAACTGTTCTGGATAAACAATGGGGATGTGTCTCAGGATTAGGTCGAGGATAATGACCAGGAGATCCGCCGCTGCCATGGCCCCCAGGTAACGTCTGACACATGGAGACAATCCACAATCTTTATAAAGCAGAACGTAGATGGTCACTACGTTAACTGTGAGGAAGGAAAACAAACCCATTATCCATCAGCCTGGAGGCAAAGGGACCCGTTTCATCGGGACCCAGTGAGATTTCCATCTGAGTCCCTGCATTCATGGATTTATTAAAATAATTGGAGCTGGAATAACAAATGGGAAGGTCTGAATTATTGACAAAAATGTGACATAAACTACAAGAAACCCTCCCTTCCCAAACACAGAGACACATCCAAAAGGACAGATGGTTTCCTGTACATTCCCACACACTCGATCACTTGAGAGCAGACACAGGTCACTCCTTCCCAGTTCCTAATACGGAGGGCGGAAATGTGTCTATCCTGAAGGATTTTCTCCCAGTTTCCTGAAGACAAACGGAGTTTGGGAATTACTGTATTTTGGTCGAAATTGTGTTCGATCCTGTGTCGTGAAGAAATGTAAACGCAGGGAAAATGCGTTTAACTCCCCTTTAACTGCCTGACGGGTCCTCGGAATAGTTTCTCCTTCTCCATGTTAAAAATCACTTAACAACAGGTTATAGCCCAACAGGTTTAATTGGAAGCACGCTAACTTTCGGAGCGACGTTCCTTCATCAGGTGATTGTGGAGGGCTCAATCGTAACACAGAATTTATAGCTAAAGTTTGCAGTGTGATGTAACTGAAATTATACATTGAAACATTGATTGTCTGTTAAGCCTTTCATCTTTTAGAATACAGAGATTGTTTCACTTCTTTCATGTGTAAATCACAAAACCCTTTTTTTTAAAGATGCATTCTCAGATTTGCTGTAAACAATGGTGATAGCTAGGCAATATGTTGTAGGTGTTAGCCCCCTGTGTTCTCTGTCTATGACCTGCTGTTTAGATTGATTTTAATCTAAGAAGTGAGATCACAGAGTTTTACATAAACTCATGCAGATTTTGAGCTCAGAGTTTTACAAGAATGTATGCAGTTTTTGAGCTAAGTACAATGTAACTCTGCAAGTACAAATTCACCCCATAAAATATATGTGTGCCTGTGGATCTTTGTCTGTGTGCGTGTGTGCGTGTGTGTGTCTGGAGTGGGGGTTGTGAGTGTGATAAAGTGTGTGTGCGTGTCTGTGTGCGTGTCTGTTTGTACCTGTGTCCGTGTGTATTTGAGTGTGCGTGTGAGTGTAGGAATACCTGTGTGTGTGTGTGTGTGTGTGTGTGTGTGTGTGTGTGTGTGTGTGTGTGTGTGTGTGTGTGTGTAGTGCAATGGTGATCACCTGTAATGTGACATGAACACAAGGTCCTGGTTGAGGCCCTCCCTATGGGTACCGAACTTAGCTATCAGCCTCTGCTTGGCCACTTTCCTCTGATGCCTGTCCCGAAGTTCACCTTGGAGGATGGTCACCCGAAGACCTGAGGCTGAATGTCCTGGACTATTGAAGTGTTCCAAATTGGGAGGTAACCCTCCTGTGTGTTGATTGTTTTGCGATGTCCATTCAATTGTTGTCATAGCCTTTGCTCGATTTCTCCAATGTACCATGCCTCGGGGCATCCTTGCCTGCAACGTATATGAGAGACAACGTTGGCTGAGTCACATGAGTACCTTCCATGTACCATCCTCCAAGGTGGACTTCGGGACAGGCAGCACACTCTCACAAGGACAAAGGTACACACAGACGCGCACACAGACACCCACACACACCCTTATAGACACACACCCTCCCACAATCACGCATGCACCCCCTCACAGACACTCTGCACTCACTACACACACACACTTACTTTCTCACACTCACAACTCTGTAGAACTCTGAGCTCAAAAACTGCATGAATTGATGTTAAACTCTGTTATCTCACTTTTGAATCTAACCATTGTACACCGCATTCCAACACCAGCATCTCCAAATCATGGCTCCTTCTCCTTGGAATTGGATCTCTTCTCTCGGGATCTTATCATTTGTTCAATTCACTGACGTTCGGCCATTGACAAACCATGTCAGAAACAGAACGTTCCGGGGAATGTCAGTTATAGAATGTCGGGGACTGAATGTTCTGGGAAATGTCAGTTATAGAATGTCAGGGACAGAACGTTCCGGGGAATGTCAGTTAGAGAATGTCGGGGACAGAATGTTCCGGGAAATGCCAGTTATAGAATGTCAGGGACAGAACTTGCCGGGGAATGGTAGTTATGGAACGTCGGGGACAGAACGTTACGGGGAATGTCAGTCATAGAATGTCAGGGACAGAACGTTCCGGGGAATGTCAGTTAGAGAATGTCGGGGAAAGAAGATTCCGGGGAAGTCCTTGACTTGTACATCATCTTTCCACCCTACCCACCCACCAACATGATGTACTGTGCATAGTCTAAATAACTGTCCAGCAGCGGGAGCTGCAATGACTACATCATTGCATTATCTATAGACCTCAACCAGATAGTCTGATCAGCACAGCGACCGTTTACATTGTCCACATTGGTTTGTCCGGTGGTAGTGGAACACCCAGCCCCTGCCTCAGTATGGAAAAGGAAACGGGAAATACAGTCACATTGAGGCTGCAGAGACCCCCTTTCTAACATCTGCGAACTTGTGACAACATTTAAAGAGCTTTCCCACAGACCGCACAGAAACATCGGGAATGGAATAGGCCATACAGCACATTGAGCCTGACCCATTCTAGTTATTGGCTGAACATCTCCTCAATGCACTTTCCCCCACACACTGTACACATCCCTTCTTGTGATTAACCTCGTGAAGCTATAAAATAGAAACTGCGGTAGTTCCTTTGGTCTAAAAAGTGAGGTCTGCAGATGCTGGAGATCACAGTTGAAAATGCGTTGCTGGTTAAAGCACAGCAGGTCAGCCCTGATGAAGGGTTTATGCCCGAAACGTCGAATTTCCAGTTCCTTTGGTCTGTCGAGCTTGCTATCCAATTCAATATAATGATGGCTGACCCTTTATTTCTACACTATACTCCTGCTCTCTCCCCCATCCTTTCGGTGTCTGGACATCCTTATTAGTCTTTAGTACCTTGTCTTCCACAGCCTTATGTGAGAGAGAATTCCCAGGTTCACTAGTCTTTGAGTGCAGACAATTATTCTTGTCTGAATGCAATGTGACCTGTCTGTATCTAATACTGTGGGCTCTTGTTTTAGTCTTCCCAGCCAGGGGTATGATCATCACTGTTTCCAATCTATCTAACCCTGTCAGAGTTTTATATATTCCTCTGAGATCTCCACTCTTTTCCTAAACTCCATGGAATACAGGGTCAGTCGCACCAAACTCTGCTCCCACAAAAAGTCTGTCATCCCAGAGATCAGTCTGGTCATCCTTCACTGCACTCCCTCAATTTCAGGTTTGTACTTTATTTGGTACGGAGACCAAAACTGCACACAATACTGCATAATGTTCAAGTTGACGTCTCACCAAGAGCCTGTACAGATGCACTGAGACACCCTCACTCCTGGACTCAAGTCCCCCTGAAATGAGGGTCAACACCCCATTTATGTTCGTATCTGCTTTCTGCTCCTGCAATATTGCTTTCAGTGACTGGTGTACAGGGATACCCCAGATCATTTTCAATGTTACAGCTCCCCACTTGGTGGGTCTGCGTAAACTGGTCAGCGTACCAATGTATTCCCAGTATTGGTTTCTGTCTTCAGAACTCTCTGCTTTGCATTGAACTCAGAGGTCTGTCCAAACAATAACAAAAGAAAACTGCAGCTCCCTTTATAGACCAACGTTTCTAAACCACTCCCTTTTCAAATGGTTGGCTGGCATTTTAGTGTTTTCCAACAAAGAAGACAACATCACATCTATCCACACTGCTCTTCATCTGCCACATATTTACTCATTCACTCTATTTGTTTTAATCACCTTGAAGTTTTTTCACATCCTCCTCACTTTTCAAAATCCTAGTTCCATCAGCAGACTTCGAAACTTTGCATTTGTTTCCCTCAACGAGATGTTTGAGGTGTATTGTGAATATCTGGTGCCCCAGCACCAATCATTGCGATGCCTCATGAGCCTTCCAAACTGAAAACCATACCATTATTCCTACTCATTGTTTCCTGTCAATACGTCCATGTTAAGAACATGTTTACATATTACCCCCTAACCCATGTGCTTTTATTTTGCACACTAGGCTTGGGACTCGATTAAAATTCTTGCCGAAAATCGAAGTTCAGTACGTCTACTGTTTTATTCTGTAATTAATCTACGAGTCAGTTTCTCAAATATGTTTCCCATTTCATCAATGTGTGTTGATCTTTTTCTATGCCCATTATTTTCAGTTATACTAATTTCACCAAATTGATTTATTTACTAATTTCATTCAATATCATGTTCTCCTCAGACTCAGGTTTTCTCCTATTGCTGGGAAGGCTTTGTTTATGTATTTTACCGTGAAGGCAGAGTGAAGTAGTTGTGTCAAGTTTCTCTGTTCTCCATTCTCCACTCCCTGGTTTCAGTCTGTAAGGAAGCTGAAACTTTGACTAAAAGGAACAGCTGTTGTCTCTTCACCCTGTCCATGCCCCTTGTAATATTAAACCTGAATTACTTACCCACTCAACTTCCTCTGTTCCAAAATAAATAAATCAATCCCAGGGAACATCCTGGTGAATCTCATCTGCACCTCATCCAGTGCAATCACATCCTTCCTGTATTGCGCCTCCCAGAACTGCACAAATATTTCATTTGGCCTGACCAAAGTGCCATATAAAATTCGTACAAGTTTTGGATCAATGAATAAAGGCTTTATCTATAGTCGTGCTGAACTCATCTATTTACATATCCAGTCACAGTCAGAAATGTGTGGAGAGGCACCCTCTGAGCTTCCTTGTGTGGTGCCATTCTTTGAGTATTCCCCTGTCTGATTCCTTCTTCTAAAGAGTATCACCTCATACTTAGTAGGGTTACATTCCATCTGCCATTGATCTGACCATCTGACCATTCCATCTGTATATTCTTATAACATAAGACCTTCGTCCTCACTGCCAACCACCTGGCCATTCTTTGTGTCAAACACAATGTTACTTATCACATTCCCCCTACCCACTTCACATTCACATCACTTATGAATGCCACAAATAATTAGGGGCACAGAACGGATCTCTGCGGCACACCAGGGGAAATTGGACTCCAGTCAATAAAACAGCCTTCTACCATGAAGTTGTGTTTGGATACAACTTGGCAAGTCACTAATAGGCCCGACATGTTCTCTGGTTGTTCTGTTCCACTTGATATACGTGAAGAATATATTTTGATTCTCCTTAATTTTGCCCCGCCAACAGGCTTCCATGCCTCTGTGTTAGTCAGTCCCCTCCGAGGGAAGAATTTCCTCCTTATTACGGTCTTAAATGGCATATCCCTTATGCTGTCATTATTTGCCTTAAATATCGAGTAGACAGCTAGAGAAACATCCTATTTATTTCCAACTCATCACATTTATCATAGATTTTTCAAATTTCACTTCGATCACCTCTCATGCTTTGAAACTGGAGAGTTCACAAGAAAAATCTCCCCATCAGAAAATCTTGTCATCTGAGGAATTAATCTCGAGAATGTCCATTGCACGTCCTCTATGATCAATGTACTCTTTCTAGATTAGGTCAGCAAGACTGCACTCAATAACTCAGATACACTCTCACCAACACTCCATGAAACTGCTTTATGGTGTATTTGCCTCTATATTCCGATTCCCTTGAACAAAATCCAACCTAACTTTAATTTTCCAAATTCCTCCAATTACCATTCAAGCTAATTGCATTTACGAACTCACTGTGTGACTCATAGAGTCATAGAAATGTACAGTATGTAAAATAACCTTTTAGTCCAATCCGTCCATGTCTAGCAGATATCCCAACCCAATCTAGTCCCACCTGCCCGCACCCCGCCTATATCCCCCAAACCCTTCCTATTCATATAACCATCCAAATGCCTTTTAAATGCAGCAATTGTACCAGCCTCCACCACATCCTCTGGCAGCTCATTCCATACACGTACCACTATCTGTGTGAAAATGTTGCCCCTTCAGTCTCTTTTACATTTAGGTCAGATTACTGACAGTGTGGAAACAAATCCACACTGATCCGCTGAAGCGTAATCCACCCAGACCCATTCCCCTTCCCCTAACTCTATGGGCAAAGTAGCATAGCCAATTTACCTAACTTGCACATTTTTGGATTGTGGGAGGAAACCCACGAAGACACGGGGAAAATGTACAAACTCCACACAGAGAGTCGCCTGTGGCAGGAATTGTTATGCAGCAGTGCTAACCACGGTGCCATCGTGCCGCCCAACATTTTTCTCCTCTCACCCTAAACCTATGCCTTTTGGTTCTGGACTCCCTGAACCCAGGGAAAAAAACTGTGTCTATTTACCCTGTCCATGCCCCTCATAATTTTGTACATCTCTATAAGGTCTCCCCTCAGCCTCCAACGCTCAAGGGAAACCAGTCCTAGCCTGTACAGCCTCTCCCTATAGCTCAAATCCTCCCACCCTGGCAACATTCTTGCTAATCAGTCTCCCATGGAGAATCTTGCCGAACGTGTTACTGAAGTCCACATAGATCACATCTACTGCTCTTCCCTCATCATTCCTCTTCGTTACTTCTTCAAAATATTCAATCAAGATTGTGAACTATGATTTCCCACGCACAAAGCCATATTGGCTATGCCTATTCAGTCTTTGTCTTTCCAAATACAAGTACATCCTGTCATTCAGGATTCCCTCCACCAACGTGCCCACCACCGACTTCAGGCTCACTGGTCTATAGTTCCCTGGCTTGTCCGTACCACCCTTCTTAAACAGTGACACCACGTTTGCCAAACTCCAGTCTTCTGGCACCTGTCCTGTGACTATCAACGGTACAAATGTCTCCGCAAGAAGCCCAGCAATCACTTCTCTAGCTTACCACAGAGTTCTGAGGTACACCTGTTCAGGTCCTGGGGATTTATCCAGCTTTACGCCTTTCAAGACATCCAGCACTTCCTCCTCTGTAATATTTACATTTTTCAACGTGTAACCATCTATTTCCTGATATTCTATATCGTCCATATTCGTTTCCACAGTAAATACTGATGCAAAATACTCGTTTAGTTTCTCCTCCATTTTCTGCGGCTCCACACAAACGCTGCCTTGCTGATCTTTGAGGGGCCATATTCTCTCCCTAGTTTCCCTTTTGTCATTAATATATTTGTAATAACCTTTTAGATTCTCCTTAATTCTACTTGCTAAAGCTATCTCATGTCCCTTTTGAGCCCTCCTGATTTCCCTCCTACTGCCTTTATACTCTTCGAAGGATTCGCTCGATCAGTCCTGTCTATACCTGACATGCTTCCTTCTTTTTATTAACCAAACATTAATCGTCCAGCATTCCCTATACCTACCTGCCTTTCCTTTCATCCTAACAGGAATATACTTTCTCTGAATTCTTGTTATCTCATTTCTGAAGGCTTCCCATTTTCCTGCCGTCCATTTACCTGTGAATATCTGTCTCCAATCAGATTTTGAAATTTCTTGCCTAATACCGTCAAAATTGGCCTTTCTCCAATTTCGAACTTCAACTTTTAGATCTGGTCTCTCCTTTTCCATAATTATTTTAAATCTAACAGAATTATGATAGCAAGCCCCAAAGTGCACCTCCACTGACACCTTAGTCACCTGCCCTGCCTTATTTCCCATGCGTGGGTCAAGTTTTGCACCTTCTCTAGTATGTTCATTCACATACTGAATCAGAAAAAATTCCTGTACACACTGAACAAATTGCTCTTCATCTAGACCCTTAACGCTATGGCAGGCCCAGTCTATGTTTGGAAAGGTAAACTCTCCGACCATAATCTCCCTATTTTCTTACAGATTGCCGAGATCACATTACAAGTTTTTTTCTTGATTTCCCTCTGATTATTAGGGTGTATATAATACAATCCCAATAAGGTGATCATCCCGTTCTTATATCTCAGTTCTACCCAAATAACTTCCCTGGATGTATTTCGAGGAATATCCTCCCTCAGTACAACTGTAATGCTATCCGTAATCAAAAATGCCACACACTCCCTCCTCTCCTGCATCCCCCCCCCCCTTGCTATCTTTCCTATAGCATTCGTATTCTGGAACATTGAGCTGCCAGTCCTGCCCATCCCTGAGCCATGTTTCTGTAATTGCTATGATATCCCAGTCCCATCTTCCTAACCATGCCCTGAGTTAATCTGCCTCCCCTGTTAGGCCCTTGCTTTGAAATAATGCAGTTTACTTTATTAGTCCTACCTTGTCCCTGCTTGCCCTGACTGTTCGACTCGTAACTGTTCTCAGTGGTACCAATCTCCGATCGATCTATTTCCTCACTATCTCCCTGGCCTTCTTCCCCCCCACCCCTTTCTAGATTAAACCCTCCCGAGCAGTTGTAGCAAATCTCCCTGCCAGTATATTCGTCCCCTACCAAATAAGGTGCAATCCGTCCTTCTGGTATAGGTCCATTCCACCCCAAAAGAGATTCCAATGATCCAAAAGTTTGAATCGTCCCCTCATACACCAGCTCCACAGCCATGCATTCATCTGCTCTACCCTCCTATGCCTGCTCTCACGAGCTCGTAGCGCCGGGAGTAATCCAGATATTACTACTCTCGAGAACATCCTTTTTAAAGTTCTGCCTAACACTGCAATCTCCGTCCAGAATCTCAAACTTTTCCCTTCATATGTCGTTGGTTCCAATGTGGACAATGACCTCTTGCTGTCCCCTCTCCCCTGTGAGAATATTCTGCACCCTTTCTCGGATATCCTTGATCCTGACACCAGGGAAGCAACAAACCATACTGCTTTTTCTCTGCTAGACGCAGAAACATCTGTCTGTACCTCAGACTAGGGAGATCCCGAACACAATTGACCTCGTGGAATCCGACCTACCCCGTGTTGCATTAGACCCAGTCTCAATACCAGAAACTTGCCTGTTCGTGCTACATTCCCCTGTGAATCCAATTCCCACCCACACCCCCTCGACATTTTCGAAAACAGCATATTTATTTTAAATGGGACAGGCCCAGAAGACTCCTGCACTAGCTGCTTACCTCTCTTATGTTTCTTGGAGGTAACCCATCTATGTGACTGCATCTGAGACTTTCTCCCCTTCCTATAACTGCCATGCATCACATACTGTTGCTGCTGCTAATTCTTCATTGTCCCTAACTGTCTCTCCAACCAATCCATTCGATCTGATAGGATTCGCAACTAGAAGCATTTATTGCAGATATAATCCGCATAAACCCTTAAATCCTCTGTAAACTCCCACATCTGACAAGAAGCACATATGATTCTACTAAGGCCATTTGTGCTCCTTTACAATATACAGATCCAGAAAATCAAAACTGTGTTATTCCTCTACAAAACGTTGCCCCAGGTTAAATTAATATTTATGGCTTATATTTTAAGATTAATCAAAAGATATAGCTCAAAAAACACATAATTAAGGAAGAACCCACTCTATTCTCTTCTGCAGACTTTCTGTAGGACGCAGTTAAAACAATTCACTTATCTTTTTGGGGACATCGCCCAAACAGTTCCTCCAAACCAGTTGTAAATTTCACTGTTTGTTAATTTTACTAGATGCACTCCAATATCCAGCGATACATGAATTCAAACTGCAAAAGGCAGTAACTGCGCAGGTACACTGTCCTGTCAGTTTCTTCCCCTCACCATGTGCTTCCTTGATCTGTTCCTTTCCCTAATAAAACTGATGTTGCTTTGACTTTTTGCCCAAAGTTCCAAAACAATGCAACAGCATACAAAACAGTAATTGCTGCTCCTGGAATTCGAGGAAATAACCGTCAACACTTAAAATCCTCAAAAAAGGAGCAGCTGTTAAGCCAGAAATGTTTCCAGCCCAGAATTCTGAACATCCAAATACACTACTTCCACTGGTTGTCCCTGGTCTATGCTGCAAGAAATATCTCCGAATTACGAAGTTTGTCAGGCATGATTTCTCTGTCAGAAATGCATTGTGATTCTCTGCAATTTTGCTGTTCATTTCTAACTACCCAATATCACTTCTTATATAATGGATTCTAACTGTTTCCCTACATATGTCAAATTAATTGGTCTGCAGTTCTCCACGTTATCTCTTCATTCCTGCGTACATAGGTGCATCATGTTTACTACCTTCCAGTTATCTACAAGGGCTTATGACCTTTACAGGATCTACAGTAAAATAAAACACATTCACCGGTAGTTCCATTAATATGCTGTTTTATTGCTACATTTTGATATGAATTATATCTGGCCCATCAGACTTAGCAATGATCAATCTAGCTCCATTTTCAAGTGCTACCTTGTTGCTGATATGAATTGACTTTATGTCTTTAGTTCCACAAGTCCCAGGTGATTATTTGCTTTACACAGAGATTTCCTGATTTCCTCTCTTCACGAAGACAGATGCAATGTAGCTGGTTATTATTTTCTCTATCATTTCCTTGTTCCCCACAATAAATTCTCGTATACCTTACAAATTTCCACATTAGCCTTACTTTCGTTTTCTTTGGTACATGGATCGTAGATTTGAACAGCCTTTGTGTTTCCTGCTTGTTTGTATTCATGTTCTTTTTGATTTCCTTAACACTTTCTTCGTCCTTATTTTCAGAAAAGTAAATCTCTCAGAATGTTCAGATTTGCACAATATCTGGAATTCTTCTGAAGCTGCTTCCTTAGATTTAATGCAATCATTAATTTCTTATGTAAACCATCAATGAGTCCCCTTCCTTTCTTTGGTGTTTGTAACTTAGTGATATGTACGTATTTTTCAGACTTTGCAGTATTTCTATCACTGAAAACCATTGTTTGTCTCACACTAAATGTCATATTGTATTTTTTCCAATTCACTTGGCCCTCTAACCTTCGGGTTTCCATGATGATTGAGAGTAAAGTTCAAACATTCTATATTGCTTGCAGGCGCCGTGTAAAATGCAACATATTAATGTCACGATATGCCCAATAGCTTCCTCAGAGCACGGTAAGTAATTCGTCCTTCCGACCACGCAACACCACGCCCGAAATAACCTGCTCTCTACTTTGGTTCACAACATACTCTTCAGCCTACCTCATATATACTTATGAAATGTAGTTTTCACAGCATTAGCAATCATTTAGTCAACGCAGTTTAGATGCAATTTTAGATTATCCAGTATTACTGCAGCACCCACGATATTTGCAAATCTAATTTCCAGACAATCGGATGCACAACAGTTTTGGTTTAGGTATGTCAGGCAGCAACGTTTGTTCCTACTTGTTGTTTGCAAGATCCGTACAAACTGATTCTGAAGAAGCTGAGGGATGTGCTCTGTGGTGTTTTTGTGATAGACGTGGACAAGACACTGGGAAGGCTCACCCCGTTGGTGAGATGGTCTGAAGAATTGCCCATCAATACAGGACAAGCATCAATGCCTACCTCGCTCTGCCCGGACAAATGTCTCCCTATTCTCTCCACTCCCTCACACTCTCTGTATATCTGTTACAGCACCTGCCCCCGAACAAGGCTCTTGCTCCACCCGTCACATGGTTGCATGCAACTCTCTCTTTTCTTCACTCTCTCTGTTACTGAATGCAAATCGAGATTGAATTTATTGTTTTGCCAACATTAAACCAGTGAGGCAATTTGATGCTGGGGATATAAAAATGCGAATATTTTAAAAATTGAGGAGAAAGCAGATGCCATCGAGACACAATAAGCCTGGGGATCAACCATCTTGCTCTGCAAGAAATTAGGAAGTACTCATTATCATAGACATTTTTTCATATGAAACACATTCACAGTAAACAGAAATACGACGACCCGGGGAATTCAGCTGCCAGGAGAGTAACATCACAGAGGACGGCAGGGGCAGTGTGGTTTTGAAATTAAATTGATGTAATCTTCATAAGTGTCTTCTGGAAACATCATATTGTTATACAGTTGGGTCAGATGTGTGTGGGGCGAGAGGGCTGGTTAAAGTTGTAAATAGTTGTGGCTTTATGTTCACCTTTACAGATAAAAAATAACTTGGCGTTATTTTCTTTAAATAGTGGAATTTGGGAGTTCTCTGTCATTCATATTCTAACAGATTTAGAGGTGAGTTGAGATTTCCTGGGTGTTTGGTTTAATTAATAGAGGCGTTCGCCGCCATGTCATAACATTTGTAAAGACTAACAGAGAGCAAAAAAAAAACAGAAGTAAGGAGTGAGAAGATAAAATATAAAGAAAGACTTTAAGAGATTCTTTCGATATGGAAAGGGCGAATGAGAGGCAAAAATGGGCATCTGATCGCTAGAAATTGACACAGGAGACATAGTAATGTGGAACAAGGAAATCGCTGAGGAGCTGAAAAATTACTTCTGTCAGTCTTCACGGTTGAAAACACGAGTAATATCCCAAAAAATGAAAAAAAAAACTTAGTGGACAGACCTGAATAAGGTCGCCATCACCTCAGAGAAGGTGCTGGAAAAACTGAATGGCCTGAAGATAAGTAAATCAACTGGACTAGATGGACTCCACTCCAGATTTCTAAGGCAGATAGCTGATGAGACAGGGAGGAGTTGGTGGTGATCTTTCAGGAATCTCTCGAAACGCTAACGTGATACCCCTGTTTAAAAAAAGTAAAGCAAAAAAAAACGGAAAATCACAGATTGTCTAATCTAAACTTGGCTGTGGGTAAGATCCTGGAATGCGTTGTGAAGATGAGATTTCTGATAAGTTGGATGTGGATGGTAAAATAGGACAAAGTTAGCATGGTTTCATCGAGGGGAGGTCATGCCTGGAAAATCTGCTAGATAACCTTGAGGAGGCAACGAGCAGCTCAGAACAAGGAGAGTCAATGGATGTCATCCACCTGGGCTTCCAGAAGGTCTTTGACAATGGCTACTGAATAAGGCAGAGGCCCATTTTATTAGAGGCAAGGTGCTCGCATGGATAGAAGTTTGACTGTCTGGCAGGAAGCAGAGAATGTCGATAAATTTGCCCTTCTCAGTATTACAGCCAGTGACAAGTGGTGTTCCATTAGGTTCAGTGTCGGGACCACAACGTTTCACTTTATACATTAACGATCCAGATGAAGGAACTGAAGACATTCTGGTTAAGTTGAAAGGTGATACAAAGATAGGTATAGGTATAGGTAACATCGAAGAGGCATGGAGGCTCAAGGAGGATGTGAATAGGTTAGGATAATGGGCAAAAAAGTGGAAGATGGAGTACAAACTGCGAAATTGTGGGAACATGCACTTTGGTAGGAAGAATAAAAACATGGACTACCGAGAAAGTTCAGATGTCTGATGTGCAAAGAGACTTGGGAATCCAAGTCCGGGGGCCTCTCAATGTAAACTTGCAGGTTGAGTCAGTAGTTAGGAAGGCAAATGCAGTGGTGGAATTTATTTTGAAAGGATTTGAATGTAAAAGCAGGGACGTACTTCTGAGGCTTTATAAGGCTCTGGTGAGACCAAATGTGGAGCATTATGCGGTATTTTGAGCCCCATGTCTCAGGAAGGATGTGCTGACCTTGGAATTGGTTCACAGCAGGTACACGAGAATGGTCCCAGGAATGAAAAGCTTAACATATGAGGACGTTTGAAGACTCTGGGTCTGTTCTTGATGGAGTTCAGAGGGATGTGGGGAATCTAATTACAACATGCAGAATGCTGAATAGCCTGCACAGTGTGGATGTTGAGAAGACTTTCATTGGTAGGAGACTCAAGGATACAACCTTAGTGTAAAGGGAAATCCTTTTAGAACGGAGGTAAGGGGAAATGTCTTCAGCCAGAGAGTGGAGAACCTATGAAATTCATTTTCACAGAAGGTAGTGGAGGTCAGATCATTGAGTATATTTAAGGTAGAGACAGTTTCCTTCTGGAGTGTCAAAGGGATCAAGGGTTACAGGGAGAAAGCAGGAGAATGGGGTTGAGAAATTTGTCAGCATAATTGAATGGCAGATCAGACTCGATGGACTCAATGGCCTCATTTCTGTTCCTATGTTCGATGAAAATATGGTCGTAAGCTGCAGTCTGATGCTCCCGTTCTCTTACTTTGTCCCTTCTGACAGGAAAGTGTGAGATTAAAAAATCCCTGAGTCATCTTTAACAAACGTGGAGGATTCCTATTGAGGATTCATGGTAATCGCTCCACTGCTTGAAGGAAAGGAAATTCTGCCAAATCGAACTTTTCCAGGAAGAAGTCTCATACTAGCAGCTTGTTTGAGTAAAATAACGTCGGAGACAGAATAGCAGTTGAGACACATTATCTCTTTTCCACTTGATATGAGGAAAAATACTATGAAACTCTGGAAACCATTCCTTATTCTTTACCGTCTTCAGACATGTGCATTTGTGTATGCGTCTGTACGTGCGTGACTCTGAGTCTCACATTTTTTTGCAAAAATGACCGAGGTTACACTTCAAACCTGTTGTAACCAGTGGAGAAGTGGGGCTGGAAAATTAAACAGTGACCCTCCAACATTGGTCAGGGCAGGAATGAGAAATTCTCACGGGGCTGATCAAATGTTAATTCTCTTCCCCATAAGTTTATTCCCAAGATGCAGCTCAACACCACTACTTCCAGCGTAACTAAACATGGCCCATAAATGTTGGCCCATCAACAACAGCCACATTCCATGAATAAATAAAAAAATGATGAACTGCAGCAGAATTAATTGAAAGGGAACAAGACTGTTAGACCACTGCCTGGTCCCTTCCAAAATTGTGCTGCCTGTGTAGTTTGAGTTTGTGCAGTTCCCTAGAATTGTGCCTGGGTGCTTGCAATTATTCAAAGTTGGGTTTTTTCAACAGTTAACAGACATGGAGGAAAATTGTGGACAGACAGAAAAGTGCTGCGGAGACCACACTCAAATCTTACTGTCTGGTCGAGCAATGACAAAGAGTCTAATGACCCACTCTTGTTCCTCAGTCCTATGTTCCTATGTTCCATTCAGTCCTTAAAACCACCTGAATAGGAGCAAATAGAGACTACTTGCTCCAAATACCTGGTCCGCAGTATTACAGGGTTTCATTCAGTCACTCAACACAGTATGATTTGGTATGGTTTGAAAAATGTGATGGGAAATCGAGGCTGGATACAAGAGAGGCCTCTCGCCTCTTAACAGAGCGTCTCCTCGCTGCAACCGGTGTTTCACTTGTTGGTCATATTGTAGTCACAGACTCACTGTGAATATCGGAACCATATCTCGCCCAGAGATGGATCATCAGATACTTTTCTCTCACTGTCTTCAACATTCAATAACAGCACTTCTAGTCAATTGCAACCATTCACTTTCCAATGACAGAATATGAGAACATAAGAAACAGGAGTAGATAATACGGACGCTCACGCCATTGTATGTGATCATGGCTGATCTATTATTGGCATTAACTTCTCTTTAATGCCCAGTTCTTCCCACCCCTCAGCTCTCTGACAGGTCAAAAATCCATTTACATCTTCTTTAAATACTTGCAGTGATCTACCTCCCCTACGTTTCTATACCTGAAATTTCCTGACATTCCCTCCCTGAGAAGAAAACACTCTCCACACAGACACCATCACGTCTTAACATTAACAATAGTGGTTAACTTACCAGCTCAGGTAAGAGCGATTGACCTCGATATCAAGGCAGGATGTGACTGAAGATTTTATCCTCAGAGGCACTTAAATACCCAGAATCATGCACCCCGACTAAAATAAAAAATGCATGCCATGGAATTTATCATCTTCTCAGAGTCTGTGTAGAACATAACGAGTGATTGTCCATCACCATCAAGTTTCAATACAATGAGTCTTATTCTCTGACAGTGCTACACATTAAACTTCACTCACTCCTCTTTTACCATCAGTCCACTGATTATTCTGGTGAAATTCCTTTACACTGTCTCTATTGCAATGAGATCCTTCGTTTTAAAGGATAACAAATATGCCCATAATACCCCAAATACAGCCTCAACAACACTCTCAGTGATGACACAATTCCCTCACTTAACGGTCGCCGTATCTTTATTATGATGTAAAAACCCATTCCTTTTATATGCACTGCCATCGATGGGGAATTTAAAAGTTCCTTACCTCTGTATGCCAGCATCAGTAAAGTCAGCACCAGGGGTTCCTGTGGAGATGAGCATCACTCTTGAGGAGAGACTCAGTCAGAAAGATTGCACTTGAAATAGGGAATGGTCACCTACCTGAATGGAAATGAAGTGTAGGAATAAGTAAAACAGGCAGAGGAAGGGAGCTCACTTTACTTTTGTTCTTCCCTCATGTGAAGTGTGCAGCCCTGACAAGGCCAGCATGTTATATGGATCTTGAACTGAGTGGCTGGTTCAGCTGTTCCACAGCACAGTAAAGAGTAAAACACATTGCTGTGAGTTTTCACAGACATGACTAGGGAAGAATAATTCATTGACTTTTCTGAAGGACATGATGCAAGCAGATGAGCCTTTTTTTCTCACAAATAATGATGATTTCACTTCAATTACACCAGTTTCCTTCATGAGATATCAGCAGATTATTATTTTGTGCTTCTAGATTATGTGTCAATTATTTAAGCAGCATGCAGTGTCTGCCTGTCTGACAGGTTCTGTGCAGTGAACAAGTTAAGCATACTCAAGACCAATTATTCTGCAACTAACATGTGGTTAGAAGGCACTTGATAAGTTGTATCCAGATTTAACAAAGGCACAATTGATGGTTTATTCAGAAAATGCACTGAGGCTGAGGAGAACGAGGATATCATGATGGTGGCATTGGACAGGGTTAGTGAGTGGGGAAGATATAGAAATGTAGATCTGTGCACGGCTAGAAGGATTATGGAATTTAAGAAGAGTCTGGTTCATCTTCGCATATTGGTGAGCAATTTCTCATGAGTAATTTGCTCGTTATATTTTGTGAGTGATTGAATATTTCATTGGAGTTGAAAATATTGACGGCCAGCTTTCTAAATTTTAAATAATACGAGCCACAATTCAGCCTGGCTTTATGAACAGATAAAATCAGTTACCAGGAACACCAACTATAGCGAGAATAGGACAGTAACCAGCTTGAATAACCATCAATACATCATAGATTCGCAAAACTAATGAGATACAAGGTTGAGAAAGCCAGTAAAGATCCTCGGATATACTCCAGTCCATTGTTGGAATATAATATTCTCAGATTCTGATCCTTTGTTAGAACATTTCAGCCTAATGTTCTCAGATTCTGATCTCTTCCCCACCCCCGTCTGGGTCTGCTGATCCCTGTTGGTGCTGTCGGTGATGCTCCCGCTGATACGATGAGATAACACATTCAGCCGAGATCCTAATTAATAGAAAAGAGAAGCCCTGCAGTGACACATTTAGGATCCACGGAGACTGACATCAATCGCAGTCGCTGAACAAATATCTCCAGTTAATCCATTTCAATTCAATATATTTTTTCTAAAATTTAAAAAAAAATTAAACTTTACACATTCTGGATGGGATATGTGGGGTCGACTGAGGGAGCAAATGTTAGGGCTGGTAGATCTATCATGTGTAAGCATTTAATCTGCGTTTGATGTGGGAACAATGCCAGAGGTTTATCAGAAAATTAGCATGCTTCTCTGTTTATAAATTGAACCAGATATTCCTTAACTACTGATCAGGCATTGCAATATCAGTACAACGTTGAGAGAACTTTTATCGTCCATGATCTGAGAAGAAAATATCCCTAAGACTACGTGCGGTTATAACAGACAACGAAATGGTTATGTTAGCAGTTAATTGTGCCACACAGACAATGGGAACTGCAGCTGTTTTATAATTCATTGTAGGTAAAGCATGGCGGTGGAAAAGGTACAGTAAGTCAGGCAACATCCGAGGAGCAAGAGAGTCGACGTTTCAGGCTGCAACCGTCTTCAGGACTTGCGTGGGAAATGGGGCTAAGAGAAAATGGCTGATGGGGAGAGGCTGGGGGAAAGGTAAGTGACAGGTGAGCGAAGGTAGGAGATGGTCGTGATAGATTGGTGAGGAGTGTGGAACGGAGCGGTGGGAAGGAAGATGGACATTAGGTCTCCTCAGGAGAGCATATGTGAGTTGGGGGGTTTGATCTGGGATCTCTGTTGGCAAGGGGAGATTTGTAAATCCGTGAATCCGATGTTCATGCAGTATGTTTGTTGGCTCCCGAGGCAGAAGATGAGATGTTACTGTTAACATCCTGGTGAATCTTTTCTGTACCCTCTCCAGCTTAATAATCTCCTTCCTATAACAGAACTGCACACAGAATTACAGAAGAGTCTTTATCAATGTCATGCACAATTTCAGCATGCCTGCCCAGCTTCTAAACACAAAGGTCTGGGGAAGTAACCTTAAACACCCTGCGCCACAAATTTCAAAGTATTATACCTTTGCCCCGGGTCCCTCTTTTCTACATTACTGCCAAAGCCCAGCATTAATTGTGTCAGCCGTCCCCTTGTTTGATTTACCAAAATGCAATGCCTCACTTGTATCCATGTTAAAGCCTATCTGCCACACCTCAGCCCAATGAATGATATTACTGCCCCCTCACAGTCCCCCTTCGGATTAAACCGACATTCCCCTCTCCAGAAGGCTTACAGACACCAGCCTTGAGTTTCCCAAAGACCCAGATTTTGATTTGCCTTGTGCAGGCAGAAGGAGGTGTCGGTAAGGAGAAGCTGGCAAGGAAATAGTTGCCTTATATCAGTTAATGATTTTAGGAAGAGGGAAGCCACATGCTAGAGATTAGAAATAGTGGCCGGTGTTTTGGCCCCAGAAGTGTGCTCCTTCCTCGTCTCTGGTGTTCAGTATTGATATCTACTCGAGATCATTCATAGTGCAGAGTGTGTATGCAGGATTTCTTTCATTAATAAAGCAGACTACTGGTAATTGCCATTTAAACCAGAAATCATAGCCAAACAATTGAAGATGTTCATTGTTTATCTCAATGGCATAGCGAATGCACTCAACATCCTTTAACTGAGGCTAATAATTTGTACTTTTTTCATTTAGAAATATCCCCTGAATAATTTGGTAATGTTAACCAGAATTTAATAAATCCATACAATTCAAATATGACCCGAAATCTGGGCACGTTTTAGGCCTTGTTTAATGGCTGGTGCCCATCTTTCTGAGCCGGAGCTCTGGATTCAATTCCAGTCCATGACTGTTTGATAGTGCCCCTATCTCTGGAGAAGGTGGAGTGTAATCATGTCCTGTGGAGCATGTTGCAACAGCCTAATGAACAAACACACAGGAGCATCATGTTGCAACTTGTGGGGCTAATGCGGAATGATGGTAGTGTCCCCTATCACTTTGCCGAAAATTCTAATTTCAAATCCCACAGAGCTGCTTCATAATGTGTCTGAACAAGTTGAGAACACAAAGACACGCGCACAGACACCCACACACACTCCCACAATCACACATGCACCCCCTCACAGACTTAAGACACTTTGCACTCAATACACACAGACACACACACACAGACACACACACACACACACACTTTCTCACACTCACAACCCCCACGCCAGACAGAAACACACACAGAGACAAAGACCCACATGCACACATATATTTTGTGGTGTGAATTTGTACTTGCAGAGTTACATTGTAATTTGCACAAAAACTGCATGCATTCATGTTGAACTCTGAGGTCAAAAACTGCATGATTTTATGTAAAACTCTGTTATCTCACGTTTTAGATTAGCATCAATCTCAACACCAGGTTATAGACAGAGAACACAGGGGGCTAACATCTTCAACACATTCGAGGAGAAACTGAGGTCTGCAGATGCTGGAGATCAGAGCTGAAAATGCGATTCCTGATGAAGGGCTTAAGCCCGAAACGTTGAATTTCCTATTGCTTGGATGCTGCCTGACCTGCTGCGCTTTTCCAGTAACACATTTTCAGACCTTCAACATATTGTCTAGCTATCACCATTGTTAACAACTAACCCGAGAATGCAACTTAAAAAAAAAGGTTTTGTGATTTATACATGAAAGAAGTGAAACATTCACTGTATTCTAACAGAGGAAATGATTAACAGACAATCAATGTTTAAATGTATCATTTCAGTTATATCACACTGTAAATTGTTGCTATAAATTCTGTGTTACGATCGAGCCCTCCACTATCACCTGGTGAAGGAGCGTCGCTCCGAAAGCTAGTGCGCTTCCAATTAAACCTGTTGGACTGTAAACTGGTGTTGTGTGATTTTTGACTTAATCTTCAGTTGTTCACCATTACACAATCACTGTCCACTGTACACCAAAACTTGATGTCATCCACAAATTTGCGAAATATGCCTTCTATAACTCTCATCTAAATCATCTATATAAATGACAAACAAAAGTGGACCCAACAAATTTGCCTTTGGATCATCGCTGCCCACAGGATTCCAGTTCATATAACAACCATCCACCACCACTCTGTCTCCTGCCATTAAACAGATATACACAGAAACACACACGCAATCAGACACAAACAGAGACACTGACACAACTATGCCTTGAAGACAAATGTTAGTTTAAAACAATGATCAAGAGTTACAATGAGAAGGCGGGAAAGTTGAGTTGAGAAACACAGCCGAGAGGATCAAATAGGAAAGTAGATTTGTTGGGCCAAATGACGTACTTCAATTTCCTATGCTCTGTGGCCTTCAGATGTCAGGATTATTTTCCAAGGGTGTAATAGAAGCTATGTTTGATAAATACCTGACTGAACAGTCAATGGGACTGTGGGATACGTTTGAGGGGTTGAATGGTGTATGTTTTTTCCTATTTGCTGTACCCTTGTTTCTGAAAAGAGGAGATGACTTGCTGTGAGGTTAACATGCTTTAATATAAAAGGGGTCTCCCATTTCCATTTGAGATAACGTTGTTGCTTTCTCCTTTGGATTATGCGATGTGTCACGTTCTCATCCCTTGGGAACAGTGAAGTCTGGGTCATTGAGGATATTCAAGGCTGACCTTGACTGACCGTTGATGGACAGGGGAGTCAATGTTTATTGGGAAACGACAGGAAAGGAGTATTCAGGTACATTCAGACCAGCCATGAAGTTTCAAAACTGAGCAGCAAGTTGGAGGGGACAAATGGCCAACTACTGCTCCTCCCTCACCTGTTGTTCTGTCAATTCACCCCCGAGGCTGTTACAGAGCGAGAGAAAGATCCCATTGAGCCAGTCAGCATCGTGACAATACAGCAGGGGCAGGCCATAAAGCACCTCCATGTGGTTATACAGGAATAGAATGAAGCATTCAAGTCATTTCAGTGAATTACACAGCACAGGAGGATGCCATATAACCATCCCACGCTGTTATGCAGGAGCAGGGGCGTCTTGTGTAGCTGTCAGGGAATACAGAGTAGAGATCATTACTCATTTTGTATTTGGAAAGCTGTAACTAGTGGATTTCTTCAGGGATCTGTGTGAGGTCATATACAAATTACAATCCATACCAGTGAATTGAATGAAGGGGATGGAGTTCAGTTTGCTCATACATCAGGATAGTCAATCAATAAGATGTCAAATGGAGACAGAGCGTCTCCAATGAGAAACAAAGAGGGGGAGGGAAGAGCGTATGCAATGGAACACAGACGGGGGAGGGCAGATCGTCTGCAATGGGATGCAGACGGGGGGGTGGTGGGGGACAGCGTGTCTACTGTGAAATACAGACAACGGGAGGGCAGAGGGTCTGCAATGGGTTACAGACAGAGGGAGGGCAGGGCGGCTGCAATAGGATAAAAACAGGGGAGGGCAGATCATCTGCAATGGGATATAGACAGGGGAATGGGCAGAGTGTCTGCAATGGAATACAGACAGGTGGAGGGGCGGAGCATCTGCAATGGGATACAGAAAGGGGGAGGGAAGAGCGTCTGCAATGGGATGCAGACAGGGGATGGCAGATCGTCTGCAATGGGATGCAGACAGGGGATGGCAGATCGTCTGCAATGGGTTACAGACGGGGGAGCGCAGATCGTCTGCAATGGGATACAGAGAGGGGAGAGCAGAGCATCTGCAATGGGACACAGACGGGGAGGGCAGATCATCTGCAAAGGGATACAGACAAGGTGAGGTCAAGCGTATGCAAACGAAAACAGATGGGGAGGGGCAGAGCGTGTGCAATGGGATACAGACAGGGGAGGACAGAACGTCTACAATGGGACACCGACAGGGGAGGGCAGAGCATTTGCAATGGGACACAGACAGTTGGAGGGGCGGAGCATCTGGAATGGGATACAGAAAGGGGGAGGGAAGAGCGTCTGCAATGGGATGCAGACAGGGGTGCAGAGCGTATGCAATGGGATACAGAGAGGGGAGGGCAGATCATCTGCAAAGGCATACAGACAGCATGAGGTTAAGCGTCATCAAATGAATACAGATGGGACGGGTAGAGCGTGTGCAATGGGATACAGACGGGGGAGGGGCAGAGCGTCTGCAATGGAATACAAAGTGGGCAGAGCGTCTGCATTAGGATACAGACAGGGGGAGGAAAGATCATCTGCAATGAGATACAAACAAGGGGAGGTGCAGAGCATCTGCGATGGGACACAGACAGGGGAGGGCAGTGAGTAAACCTTCGCCAAAAAGGCCATGTAATGTGGGTGGTGGGAAGTTTGTGTTTTGGAAGAAGCATAAAACAACCATAAAGTATATAACTGGACACAGAATGCAGAATTCAGTGGCACAAATTAATTCGTGTGTCCTGGTCCATAAATCGTGTCAAGTTAGTCTGTACAGGCAGCACATGATTTGAAATTTAAATGTAATGATACTTTTTCTTGCAAAGGGTATCGGGTCCGATCTTTCGGATGTAATACTGCATCTATACGGGAAGTTGTTGAGATGGCATCTGATTCACTGTGTGTGGCTGCAGTTACACTGAAGTGAAAAACAAATTGCTTTGCAAACTTTTCAAAGATGCTTCTCTTTGCTCGTTCTTGCAATGAAGGCATTATGTTATGTATGATTAGAAGTTTAGTCCTAAGAATGAGAAATGTTCTTATTGACCATATAAGATTTTGAGATTGTGAATATCTGATGAATATTGTGTCTTCTATGGGAGAATATGACTGGGAAAGTAATGTAAGAATAAGGTGCATTCATTGAAATGCCGACATTGCAAAGATATTACAAGTTGAATTTTAAGAGTATGCTAGAACATAGAAACACATCTTCAAATCTAGTGGCGCTTTTTGTTCCAAAAGAAATGGCTAGTTGTCCAACAACATCAACGATGTACGAACATGGAGTAGGGAATGTGATGGAGTTGTACAGTTGAAACACTATTCAAACATACCTCATTTGGTCCAGTTTAGGGCCGGATAAAGTTATTGTGTGATTCAACTCAGAGAGGGACAAAAAGTAATCTTCCTGAGAAGGAACAGCCTGTTGCTTCCTCTCTCTTCGCGTTCCTCCTTCCAGCAATGTGTGTGAGCTGAAAACTTCTCAGTCGTCTTGACCACTGATGGAGGATTCCTGTCGATGATTCACTGGAATCGCCCCACCGCGTGAAGTAAAGGCAATGCAGCTAAATGCACCTGTTCCAGGAAGTGGCCCCATTACCAGTAGCTTGTAAGAGCAGAATAGCTCCATAAGCTGAATGATGTTTGGGACAATCACTCATGTTTCCTTTCGTCCCGAGTTCAATTAATATTTGAGCAAATTTCTTTAAAGTTAACGCTCTGCAGAGATTTTATTTTTCAGTTTGTCATCAAATGTGTGCATGTGTCAGTACTTTTCGAAAGGGAAACATCGTTGCACAGATTTTCCATATCCAAACTGCCTGCCATTTATCTTTTCATCGTAGTTTGAGTAACTTTGATGGGTCATAAACTTGTTAATTTTAGCAGATTAAAGAATCCTGCCTGACTTGTTCCTAACCCTGACCCAGTCTGAGACCTATATTATTGATCATATCGCCAACCCCATTGCATTAACATTTGCAGTGAGCAGTGGAAGCGTGGGATGAGGAAAGGGAATAATGGCCTGAACCATAGATCAGTGAGCCTGACGTCACTGGTTGCCATGTTGTTGGAGAGCATTGAGAGGGGCAGGATTTACATGTATATGCAAATGCAACACCGAATGAAGGATAGTCAACAGGGTTTTGTGCGTGGGAAATAATTTCTAACAAAGTTCATTGCATATTGTGAAAAGTTGAAAAAGAAGATTGGTGATGCAAATGTTGTTGACGGTGTCTGCATTGACTTCAGCAATGCATTCAACAGGAGTCCGCATGTCAGACAAGTTAGTAAGGTTAGGTCATAAATAGATCCAAGATAAGCTAGCCAAATGACTACAAAATAAGAGTGAAGGTAGGAGACAGAAGGTAGTAGAGGACTGCTTTTCAGACTGGAGGCCAATGACCAGTGATGTACCACAAGGACAGTGCTGAATCCTCTGCTTTTCATTATTTATATAAATGATTTGAATGTGAATATTTGCCTGTTTATTATGTTTGCACATAACATTAAAATTGGTGGTGCAGTGACCAGCAATGTTTACCACAGAGTACAATGGGACCTCGATCAGATGACCAATGGGCAAAGGAGTGACAGATAAAGTTAAATTTAGATAAATGTGAAGTGTTGCATTTTGATAAGGTAAAATAGGGCAGGACATACACAATTAATGGCGGGGCCCAGGGGAGTATTGTTGAACAAAACTGTGCAGGTTCATTGATCCTTGAAAGTGGAGTAGCAGGCAGACAGGGTGGTGAAGGTGGGGTTTGGTATGCTTGCCTTTATTGGTCAGTACATTGGGTATGCGAGTTAGGAGATCATGTTGCGATAGGACAGGATATTAGTGAGGCGAGATTTAGAATACTGTGTTTAATTCAGTTCGCTCTGCTACAGGAAGGATGTTGTTAACTTGAGAGGGTGCAAAAAAGATTTACAAGAATGTTGCCGAGCATGGACGAATTGAGTTACAAGGAGAGGTTGGGCAGACTGGGGCTTGTTTGCTCTGGAACATCGGAGGTCGAGCACATTTATGGACGTTTGTAAAATCATGACAGGCATGTATAGTCTGAATAGCCAAGGTCTATTTTCTCAGGATATGGGAGTCCAAAAATATAGGACAAAGGCATAAGGTCAGAGGAGAAAAACAGCGATGGGAGAATATTTTCATCCACACTGCGAATTTCATTTCATTTCTTTTCATCCAAATTCTCAACAAACATTAAAAAGGCATTTGGCTGCGCATATTAATAGGAATAATTGACAGAGATATGGGCCCCGTGCTGACACGTGTTGATATCAGATTGGGATGTCTGGTTTATGTGAACAGGGTTGCCTGCTGTGTGACACTGTAAGACAGATGAGGAGACATTCTAAAAATGCCATTTGAGTGGGAATTCTCTTCCCCAGAGGTATATGGTCCCTCTTTCTTCACATTTATTCAAACTGAGTTCATTAATATTTGACAGAGATTGAGTCACAGATAATGGAATACAGACAGGAATGTAGGAATGTGACCACAATCTGATATTCTACATACGTAGTGCCTGGTGGAGCAGTTTCATAGTGTCAAACGACCCAATCTTGTTCTTGAGTGCGATGCTCCATTGTTCCATTCAGCCCCTCCAACCTGCTAGACAGGAACAGTTGGAGGCCACTTACTGTATCATCTGGTGCACAGAAACAGAGAAGACCATTCAGAGATCGTTCAGTGATTTAGATCCCCTGACTCTCGAATAGAGAATTCCTGACATTAATTACCCACTGTTTGAAGAAACCATTGCTCTGCTCATACACCATGACCTATTGATATGAGTGAGCGAAGTGAGTACAAGGGCTTAGCTAAGTGCGACTGGGCCTGGAATCAGGGCAGTATTTAACTGAGGATAACATGAAGGACCCTGAGCAAAATTGCACTTCATCAGAATCCGTTGCAAACCCTCCGCTGTTTGGAGACATTCACAGCTCAAGGGAAGTTGTTTATCATCATTGGGCACCAATCATCTCAGCTGCGGGGCATCACTGCAGGAGCTCCCTCAGCTCAGGCCTCTCCAGGTTTCCTGCAGTATGGAAGCAAGCCATTCAGCCCATTGAATTCACACCGATCAGAAGTGGGGATTCACTGTTGGTTGCACAATAGTCAGAATACTTCGCCATTCCCCAGGTCATAAATCAATCTGTATCCATGCGCAACAAGACCGGGACAGCATTCAAGCCTGTGCTGGTTAACTACCGTTAACATTTATGTAACAGCGCTGCCAGACACTGCACACTTCGATAGTAAACGAAGGAGTTTACTCTGCACCTCAATCTGACTTCACAAGAATGTGGAAAAGACATTCAGCCCATCAAAACTATTGTGCAAAAAGAGAGACAACCCATTCCTCCCTCATGCCTGTTAGACAGGAAGACAAGCAGTCTGTCCAACATTTCACGTCATTTACACAGGATCAGAAAGAGACTATTTCACACTCGGAGTCATTTACAAAGGAACAGAAAGAGGTCATTCAGCTTCTCAAGTCACTAACCCAGGAACAGGAAGGTTTTAGAGATGGTCCAAGATCACAAACAAATTAAAGAGGGACTGAAAAGATAGCCTGCTCCACGTTGTTCCTCGTGGCTTTATTACTCATGGTACATATGTGTTGCTTTAACATGGTTTCCTGGGAGTAGGAATGAAGGCAATTTTTTAACCAGTTACAATATCATCTTCTATTGCTGACAGCGCACACTCATGTTCTCTCTAGAAGTCAGAAGCTGGTAGGGAATGGCTAATTGTTCCAGAATGAAGATATTATAGCTTCTGACAGGATTGTGTACAACGCAACACTGAGTGCAGGGTCACACAATAACTGTGCATGAAAATGTTCAGAGTTCATTCAGAGCCTGCACCTCACTGTCAATCGAGATGAGGTCTTTGCACTGGCACGTAACCTATCAGGAATCGACCATCCTATAGAAATGATAGAATTTCTTACATTATCAATGGCTGCTTGAGACATAATGAGGGTCCGTCCATAATCATCAAGTTTCAAATTCTTATTCTCTCATAGCGCTTCAGATTAAACACATAGTTATTGCACTCTCTCCGTATGGGAGCATCATGCCAGGGTTCAGTCTGGTGAAACTCCTTTGCACTGTCTTGGTGACATGGAGATCATTATTTATAAAGCAGATTCAGCCTGTGCACCTTACCCCAAATACTGGCTCAACATAACACTAACAAAGATTAAGATACATTTATTCTGTGACTTTAATAAGTTTCCATGACGGACAACATATCCTTTACGGTTAGAATTACTTCCTGCCTCGTAAGAATTCTGTTAGTGACTTATGACCAAAGACATTCTGGTCCTTTTCAACAACAACCCTGCCCAACCTCTCACCATTTAATAAAGTTAAATGTCAACGATGGTATTTCTTGTTTCCCTCTGAATCATTTTTATACCTTGTGCACAGTTATTGCACAAGAACTCGTCCTTCTGATACGCGACAAGACTTCCATCCAGAGAAAAAAATATACTATTTTGTTCATTTTGTCCATTATCCAATTTTTAATACATATGGTGCATATTCCAACCTTACCTATCCATGGACTCTAACATTCTCCACCAACCTGCACTTAAGAATGTCAAACTTCGTCTGAAAATGCAATTACTCCACTTCGCCTGGCTTTCAATTGTCAAAGACACAACGGACAGACTCCACAAACTTCAGCAAGTTTAGCAAAGATCATTTCTGTTTACTGAATCTAGTCCATATCTATCAAATCATACCATCATTTCCCAAGCGTCCAGTTACTACATTCTTATAAAAGGTCCCAACGTTTTTCTTACAGCTGACATTAAGCTATTTAGTTTTCTGTTTGCCCTCTCCATCCTGTGTTATACGTTTAGTTCTACAATTGCTGATTTCCAGTCTGCAGGATCCTTTCTTGTATGTAACCAGCTTTTAAGAATAATCAGTAATTCTTTCACTCGTTCTATTGCCGCCTCCTCGATATTTTGTGATGTAGCTCAGCAGACGCAGCACCTTACCAACCTTCAATTCGATTAGATTTTCAAAAGCAAGCTTTTTATTAATTCTAGTTTGGTGCAGTTCCTCATTTTCGCCAGTCCCGCTGTTCGCTAGCATATCTGGAAGTTTGCTTCTGTACCTTCCTCAGGGACATAGACTCAATGTATTCCTCTCAGCTTGCAGATGGCTTTTTAACAGCCAGTGAATATTTTGGAGGACTGCACTTTGGCGATGATGAATATGTTAAAAACTCCTGCCTGGAAAGTTCAAGAAGTAATCCTGTTCATTTCAATGGGAGTGTCAGCACAGTCCTGTCCCTCGAGTGAGGCTACAGGTTATACTGATGGAGGGGACACAGCTCAGTGATCACCTCATTTTTGAAAGGTTCACATTTTATGTTTGCAATTGGTTCAGCTTAGAAAAAAATATTCCTGAAAATCCCAGTGAGGGTAATGCAATGCTCAGACCCTCGCCATGTACAGAGATTTCCTTCTGTGTAGTCTCTGCTCGATTTGTTTCCCATGGACCGAAACACTCTATAAATGTAGTGTCCAGAATGGGGTCACCAGATGCTTGGTCTCTCGGAGTAGATACAGCAGCTGATAATACACACCCGCGAAAAGCATCCTCAGAACCTGCCTTTATTGTCTAATGTCAGTTGCAAGTCAAATCCTCACGCACACAGTGCATCCAATCCGTGTTGAAAATGTTTCTCTTCTGGGCTGCGAAATCCGTTACATCTCTGGCAGACACACAGTAAAATCTCCTTTCTCCAAAGAAGCAGTTGACAATGTAACATTACGTTTCTCTGTCTCAGCAACAATAATGGCAGCATCAGGATTACCGATGTAGTCGACCACCCCACTCAGAGAAGAGCGATGGAGGGAATATAACTCACTTTAAACATGGGCATATCTAGATTGACATAATATTCAGGAATATGGGGAAAGGGGTTATGTTAGAATAAATTCTCTTTTTATTTTCCTTCTACTTCATTATCAGCAGTCCCTTTGCGTGCTTTTCATTTCTCTCTCTCTCTCTCTCTGTCTTGCTGGAGATTTCTCCATCAATTCAACTAATCTCCCTCCTGATATAAATAATATTATTTCTCGGTTGCTGTCAGCGTTGCTGTAGGGTCACTAGACTTGAAACTTTATCTGTTCTTCTCGTGACAGAGGCTGCCATAATTGCTGAGATTCTCCAACATGTTCAGACGATGGAGAAATTTATTTCAAATCTCGAGCATCCACAGTTCATTGGTTTATTTCACCATTAGTGCTGCTGTTTCACGGGATGACAGCATCACAGGCAAGAACATTAGCTTTTGTCCATCACTAGCTGCCCTTGACCGTGAGATCATTTGTCAATACAATATGGAGCCAACCATGTGATCGTCGGTCTGAAGTCACACTTAGTTTCTTTACCAAAGGCTATGAGTGAAATAATGAAAGAAATCCTGATGGTTTATGGTTGCTGTTAGTAAAATGAGATTTCATTCCTTTTTTTTCATTCAAATTTAAGTTCTGTCATTAGCCGTGTTAGGATTTGAAACAATGCCTTTAAGGTTATAACCTGTGCCTCTCAAGGACCCGGCCATTGTGATGATTACTCTGATATGGGGTCCCTGTTATGAAACAGCTGTAGAGGCAAGAACAAGTATGTGTACAAAATATTTGCAACTGGAGGAGAAGTCAGAAGAGAAATGGAGCCGTAACAGCTCAAGTTGACAAAGGGACAGATGAGTGCTGACAGACAACAGCACTGAGGCAGAGGTGGTGAGTGGGAATATTATGGAGGTGGGTGTGGGCAGGGTTGATGGGAGTGAGAATATAGAGAAGCAGTTGAGGGTGAAAGGAAGACTCAAGGATCTGAACAATTTTCTTCCTTTTAGATATTTATGAGTGAGGAATCTGAAATTGATGGAAATGAAGTGGAGTTTGTTACTGAAACTAAATATAATAGTTTATACATAGGCTAAATATAAATAATTGAAATGGCAATAACCTTCACCACCGTTTATAGAATTGACAAATATAGGCTTACCAAGAACACCAATAATAACGAGGATGGGATAGTAATCTGCTTGAATAATTATCTGTACTGCTTCTAACCATGCCCAATCCTGAGAAAGTCAGAAAAGACTATCGGATAAAGTTCTGTCCATTACTTCTAAAACATTCAGATTCTGACCCATTGTTGGAGCATTCCAGTCTTATGCATTCATAATCTGATCCATTGTTGGAATATTCCAGTCTAAGGTTCTGAAATCTTGATTCGTTGTTGGAACATTCCAGTCTATCGTTCTAAGATTGTCTTCCTTCCCCTTTATCTGTAGCTGCTGATCCCAATTATCTTCAGTATAACACTGCCGCTGATACTATGAGATAACAGGTTGAAGGAAGCCTCTTATTAATAGAAGATTAAACCCTCCATTGAAACAGTTACGATCCATGGAGACGGACATCAGTTTCAGTCACCAAACAAACAGCTTCAGTTAACTCTTTTCGCAACAACCCTGACATATGTCAATTATACTTGGTGAGGGTGGAATGTTGAAATCGCTGACTATTGGATGAATGGCACATCTCCATTTATAAAGTTAGATGTGAAAGAGAGAGAAGATGCTTTCCCTTCACAAGCTCGATGTTTCTACTGTGTTTTGGCAGGGTACATATTGTTGGGTTCCCGAGGCCATTTGTTTCTGATCACCAGGCCTGCTGCATCCTTTGGCTTTAATTATTAATATTTAATCTTGACAATATATTTTACCAATATAGCGGGGCTTAGGTAGGGTTAGGCATTTTTGAGACGCGACTACAGTGGCATAGATACTATAGATACAATCCATTCCTTGTCGTCCTTGCAGCCGCGGCCTCGTCCTGTAGAGTGATGGTCTCACAGAGGCAGGATTCTTATTTTTACATTTCAACATTTATTGCTGGGGTCTCAGCAGGGTTTGAAGGCAGTAAATAACTCCCGGCTGCTACGCTCTCTCCCTGAGATTTCCCGCAGAATTGTCTCTTGATGTTTGATCCTCCTGGATTGGAGAACTGCATGTGAAACAATATATTTCCTGAATTTGTTTTTGTTTTGGCCAGGATGTTACAATATCGTAGCAGTTATTGTTTAGTAATTAAATAGCACATAAATGTGTTGCGTTTTCCAATAAATTATGTTTTTCCAAGTTCCTCTTGTTTCTTGTTATATTTTGTCTATAGTGTTTGAATAAATTGTATTTTGCTTAATGTTGAATATTTTGACCAAACGAATTGCATCTGAAACACAGCACCACACAATTACCTTCAAAATAAGAAAATGTTGGGGTCAATTATCTTCTTCATATATTGTGAGAGGCATCTGTTGGAGCTATGACAAGAAGGGCAGATATTCATGTTTAATTGGATGATTACTAATGGATAATAAGTTGCAGAAACATCGGGTTTGACAGCGGAATGTGTCGAGCTGGAGGAGTGATAGCTCTTTCAGGAATTATATCAGACACACAATCCACCTCACAGATCCTGCCCAGACTCTATAAGACCAGATGAGACATCTGCTCAGCACGGAGCACTGTGCAGACCAGTCTCAGTCCAACCCAGCAGTCTGCCCATGATAGAATACTGTGCAGTTCTGACTAATCCATTAGCTATCGGTCCAACATGGGGAGCAGTACAGACCACACCAGCACATTGATTCAGAAATCTGGACAAAACGGTTAGTCCAGCATGGAGTAATGTGCAGCACAAACAAGTGGGCTTGTTCTATAAACGTGGATAAGGTATCTGTTCAGTATGGGGAGCTGCATAGTGAATAGCAATGAAGTGATCTGTAAAGCAGGAGCAGTTACCCTCCCAGCATGGAGAGCTGTGAACATCACCCAAGTGCATTGATTTGTTAACCAGGAGCAGTTACTCTCCCAGCCTGTATAGCTGTGTACCCCATCCCAGTACATTGTTCACTAACACTGTATTAGATCCCTGCTCAGTGTGGGGAAACTTGCAACTCATATTGGAAGTGACAGGATGTGCAGCTCGTATCCATGTACGTTTCCATATCTCCATTGTGCCATGACAAACGGTGATCTGGGTGTAAAAATCCCTACCAGAGATAGATGGTAGGGAAATCGGTTTCAATACAAAAGAAAACAAAAGAACTTTGGGAAAACGAGAAAGAGAGATTGAGAGACAATTTCATGGATGATCACAGGTTTCAGAATGTTGAAGTGAAGATATTTCAAAAGCATCTTGCAACGTTAGCCAGTATTCCCAGGAATGAAGGGTGAATGGGATATCGCTGCGAATTCAGATGATGGAGATTTGGATGCGCATTTGTTCTGCAGCTTTGCAACTGGGAGTGGGCTCAGCAGAGTCTTCGACTCATTGGGCTGACTCTAACAATAATTTTCCTCAGTGCCTTTTTCACTGAGTGTGACAGAAGAATTGTCTGCACGAAGCTGAACTAGTTTCCTGGAGCTATCTTATCGAACTCATCTCATTAATTACCCACGCCATGGTGTTCCTCTCATTCAATGCCGGTCCTATTCTCCCACCAGTTGTGGTTGGAGGTACTCAACATTGCCCGGACGCCCCTCGATATTCTGGAAACATTTCACTGCGCCATCTTTAAAAGGCCAATGGGCACACGGTAGAGCTTTCTCTGTTTGAAGCTGCCCTGCACAGTTTACTCTGAGTATGCCAGATAAGGGGCAATTACACTACGGTTTGTCGACAGGGACAGGTGGATGAGGTAGCAAAGAAGAGGATTTTCTCTTCACAGAGGGGACCACAAAACCAAACCCACCGAGCATGGTCTGAGCTCACCACCCACCTCAGTGCAATAACTGTAGTCTGAGGAATTAGCCAACAATATAGGACAAGCATCAATCAAATTCCCCGCTCTGTCGGGATATGACTCATTGTATTCTCTCTGCTCCTACATACTCACTGCATATCTGTTATAGCACCTACTCCCCAAACAAGGCTCATGCTCCAAAACTCTCACTATCACATGCAGCAGATTCCATCTCACCCTTTCCCTAGCTCTCTCGCCTTTTTAAAATTCCCTCATGGCGATAGAATATTCTGGAGAATGCTGATTATGGAACGTTCGGGATAATGTTCCAAATAATTCCATTTAATATCATTGCCCCAGTATGCAACGCATAAGGGGAAGGAGTAGAGATGTACTTTGTTAAAGTCACATACATTTCAAATCCATCATGAGGCCTGTCAGCCCTTAAAAATCTTTTCTAGCATTCAACAAGATCGCAGCTGATCTGATGGTTTTCTCAGCTCCATGTAAGTGGAATCGTCAGTCATTCAACCCCCTGGGTTCCTCTCACTGACCAGCCAACACTCAGGCACTTTTCCCCGGTTATCTTCAAGTGCCTGTTCAAGGGCATTTCCCATGGGAATGCACTCTCCAAACAATATATTTCATCCGCTTTATACTTCTACGTAATGATAAGCACATTTTCCATAGACCAATCCGAAATACACACTTATTTATGGTTAACGATACCAAATTACAATTAATAATCCTGGCTAATTCACTTGTCTCACTTTATTCTATTCAGACAAAGACAGCTTCTGAACAATTGTCTCGTTATAGAATTCAATTTCTGGCAGAGAACGTTTTTATCCTCAACTGTTATCTTTATCGTTATCTGAATTGTACCTTTTTTCCTTGTTATGAAAGTTTCTCTTGCCCTATGCCTATGACTGTTTCTGGCTGTAACCGTTACACTGTCTCTCATTCAGTTGGCTGGACGGCTGGTTTGTGATGCAGAGACAAGCCCACAGCGAAGGTTCAATTCCCCCACACTGACAGCGGCTACAATGATGGAACACTCTCTGAACCTCACCCCATCACCCGAGATGAGGTGACCCTCAGAGTAAACCACCACGAGTCTCTCTCTAATGACAGAACAGCACCGCGGTCGTTTGGAACTGTATTCTGCCACTGTTGTATTTTAACTTTTTACCTATGTTATAATTTTTATTTTGCATTATATTTCTGGATGTTTTGAATTAGTGTCATTTGGTACCCCTGTCAGTATTTCCCCCACACTGCACATTCCTGCCTAATAATCCTTCCCTCATTGTTATTTATGAACTTTCTGCCTGTGCCTGAAAAAAAAATCAATATCTCTGCCTCTAATACTCTTTGGGAAAGAGATTTACAAAGTCTCACTACTCTAAGAAAACAAACATAAAAATCATCTGAGATTATTTTCTGTCTCCTTATCTGAGTAACGATATAATGACATTGGATGCTGTTCAGATATGTCTCGCTTCTGATATTTTTTGTTTTTCAGCGGCAGCAGCAGCTCGAAGGCCGGGAGCTTGCACCAGGGGCCTGCCCGGAGCGCCGAGTCACTGATTTGAGCCTTTAAAAGCTTACCACAAGTGCGGGAGTCCTTCGTCAACCCTTTCATCCCAGGAACCCGTTCAATGAAGCAACCCAGTTACTTGCTGCATCAGCATGCTGACGTTATGTTTCATACACAGGAACACGCCAATCCCTTTGTACTGCACTTTCGTTTGGGAGTCCTCTTCATTAAGTAAAAACCTGCATTTTCGTTCTCCGTGTCATCCACAAATTCAGATGTATATTGCGCTGAGCTCCCACCATCAGGCTTTCAATATAGATTGTAAATAACTGAAGCTGTCGGATTGAAATCGTACACCAGGCGATACATCTTCATCGTAAAGATCGATGAATCCTGATTCTCCGATTTCTATGTATGAACCAATTGCCATTCCATGCAAAAGTCATCTGTCTTGTGTAAAAATTGTTTTATTGTGATGCCATGTGGAAAATCTTTGGAAAGCCTCGTGTCTGCCAGTCTCCCTTTTTCAATCCGCCGATGACATTCTCAGGGATCGCCAGAAGAACTTTGCATGATTTTACAGGCAAAACATAGATCCCCTTGTGTGAAGCTATGCTAAATGCCCTGTAATTCCTTCCTTAATAACAGGCTCTAGCAGATACCCAGCAATAATTGGTAGGCTAAATGGTTTCTGCTTTCAGTCTGGCTCCTTTCTTGAAGTCAGTCGCCGCACTGGAGTGTCTAGTTTCGCTGGATCACTCCTGTAATCCAGAGAGTTCTGGATTATTTCAGACACTGCCACCAGTCTCTCGGTAGACATTTCTTTTAAAATCATGAATTACTGCTGACCAGTCTACCCGTAGTCTTATATGTTTGTTAAAAATCTTGTTTCTTTTGATAGAGACAGGTCATGAACTTCCCTCCAAGTACCATTTTGATTATGTCATTGAAATACTTACAGTAACTTCCCTGTAAGGAAGGACGACAGATACTAGCTTCAAATATCTGCCTGTTCCCTCCAGCGAATTCTGCACTCACACTCTCCAAATGTCCTCAATATGCTTTCCTGACTTCATTTCTGTCTAAGGTCACACACTCATCTTGAAATTTCTTTTTTATATGCATGAAAAAGCTCCTGATGCTTGTTTTATATTTCTTGCCAATTTGCTTACATCATACCTTTTGTTCTTTTTCCCTCGCTTTCCACATTCATACAGTCATATTTTGTAAAAAGATTTGTAGCAGCTTGGGTGCTCGTTGTCGTGGTTCTGTTCGCCAAGCTGGGAATTTGTGTTGCAGACGTTTCATCCCCTGTCTAGGTGACATCCTCAGTGCTTGGGAACCTCCTGGGAAGCGCGTTTATGATGTTTTCTTCGGCATTTATAGTGATTTGTCTCTGCCGCTTCTGGTTGTCAGTTCCAGCTGTCCACTGCAGTGGCTCCAGGTCAATGTGAAAGTTGGTAGAATCTATGGATGAGTGCCATGCCTCTAAGAATTCCCTGGCTGTTCTCTATTTGGCTTGTCCTATAATAGTAGTGTTTTCTCTGTCGAACTCATATTGCTTGTCATCTGTGTTTGTGACTACTAAGTATAGCTGGTCGTGTCATTTCGTGGCTAGTTGGTGTTCATGGATGCAGCTCGTTAGCTGTCTTCCTGTTTGTCCTATATAGTGCTTTGTGCAGTCCTTGCATAGGATTTTGTACACTGCATTGGTTTTGCTCATGCTGCATATCGGGTCCTTCGTCCTGGTGAGTTGTCGCCTGAGAGTGGCTGTTGGTTTGAGTGTTGTTATGAGACTTGTGGTCGCAGTTGTCTGGCTGTCAGTTCGGAAATGCTCTTGATGTATGGTACTGTGGCTACTCCTTTGGGTTGCGGCATGTCCTCGTTCCGTTGTCTTTCCCTCAGGCATCTGTTTATGAAATTGCGGGGGTATCCGTTTTTGTCGAATACATAATATAGGTGTTCTCCTTCCTCTTCTTGCAGTTCTGGTGTACTGCAGTGTGTTGTGGCCCTTTTCCTGTAATGCAAAAGTTAGATCAAACCATCTTACCACAAATTCAACCCAAACGCTGGATCAGATATGTGGATGACATCTTTGTAATAAATAAAAACACAGAAATTGAGAACACACACTGGATCATCAACACCACACTCACAGGAATCCGATTCACTAGAGAGGAAGAAAAGGACAACCACGTCTAATTCCTAGACGTGATAGTACAGAGAAAACCGAGCGGACAATTCACCACAAAGGTATGCAGGAAAATCACACACACAGATCAAGTCCTGAACTATGAAAGCAACCACCCCAACACACACAAAATAAGTTGCATCAAGACACTGTTCAAAAGCGCCACAACACACTGCAGCTCACCAGAACTGCAAAAAGAGGAAGAAGAACACCTCTATAATGTATTCGCAAAAATGGATACAACCTTCAATTTCATCAATGTATGCCTAAGGGAAAGACAGTGGAATATAGACATGCCATAACCCAAAGGACTAGCCACGTTACCAAACATCAAGAACATTTCTGAACTGACAGCCTGACTACTACGACCACTAGGACTCATAACAGCACACAAAACAACAGCCACTCTCAGACAACTCACCAGGACAAACAGCCCGATATGAGCAAAACAAACATAGTGTACAAAATCCCATGCAAGGACTGCACAAAACGCTATATAGGACAAACGGGAAGACAGCTAACGATCTGTATCCATGAATACCAACTAACAACGAAACAACACGACCAGCTATCCTCAGTAGCCACACACGCAGATGACAAGCAACATGAGGTCTACTGGGACATCACTACTATTATAGGACAAGCCAAACAGAGAACAGCCAGGGAATTCCTAGAGGCATGGCACTCATCCACAGATTCAAATAATAATCACATCGACCTATACCCAATATACCGGCCACTGCAGCAGACAGCTGGAACTGACAACCGGAAGCGGCAGAGACAAATCACTATAAAACCGGAGGAAACATCACAGAAGTGCATCACAGGAGACTCCCAAGCACTGAGGATGTCACCTAGACAGGGAATGAAAAGTCTGCAACACAAATTCCCATCTCAGTGAACAGAACCACAACAGACAGTCATTGCGCACACAATCAGAATCTTTGGCCCAACTTGTCCACGCAGACCAAGTCTTCCAAACTGAACTAGTCTAATCTGCTTGCACTTGGCCCATATGCCTCAAAAATTTCCCATTCATATGTTTGTCCAAATGCCGACCTTGAACTTAGTGGCTGGTTCAGCTGTTGCAGTGGACAGTAGAGTAAAAGACATTGCTGCGGATTTGCATTCACCCACAGACTTGACGAGAGCAGGATGACCCATTGACTTCTCTGAAGAACATGAGGCAAAAAGGTAGGCTTCTGTTTATTACAAATGATGATAGTTTTATTTAAATTCCATCAACTTGCTTCATGAGACATCAACAGGTTATTATTCCGTGCCTCTAGATTAAGAGTCAATGACTTGAGCAGCGTACACTATCTTCATGTCTGACAGATTCTATGGAGAGAACAAGTTAAACATCTCAAGTGAAATTACCTTGTAATGGGCATGTGGTTAGAAGGGACTTGAAACAAATTAATCCAGATTTCACAAGGGCCCAAATTATGAAGTTTATTCAGAAGTTGCACTGAGGCTGACGAGTAGACCGACACAGAATAATGGTGGTACTGGGCAGGATTGTGAGTGGGAAGCTTATGGAAATGTAGACCTATGCAGGGCTAGAAGAAATATGGCGTTTGAGAACAGTCTGGTCCCTCCTCGCATATCAGTGAATAATTGTAAATAGTAATTTCATTTATAGAATTCATCAGGAAAGGATTTTCAGTTGGCAGTGAAGACTTTCCCTTTTCCAAAATTTAGCAATCATGAGCAGAAGCATAGTTCAACCCGGTTTAATAGACAAAGATAATGGCTTACTAGGAACACCAACTATAGCGAGGATGGGTTAATAATCACCTTGTATAATCCAAAGGATATATTCGATCCGTGATGCTAATGACATCCAAGGCTGAGAAAGACAGTAAACATCCAAGAATAATCTCCTGTCCACTGTTGGAAAGTTCCAGTCTATTGTTCTCAGATTCTGATCCATTCTTGAACATTCCAGTCGAAAGTTCTCAGATTCTTATCCACTGTTCGAACATTTCAATCTAATGTTCTCAGATTCTTATCCATTATTGTAACATTCTGGTCAAATGTTCCCAGTTTTCGATGCAATGTGGAAACATTCCAGTCTAATTTTGGCAGATTCTGGTCTCTCCTCCTTCTCTGTCTGCAGCTGCTGATCACTCTTAGTGGTGTTAGCGATTCTCCCCCTCATACTATGGGATAACACATTGAAACAAGTCCTTACTTAAAGAAGAGGCTAATCCTCCAGTGAGACATTTAGAATCCACGGAGACAGACATTATTCACATTCACTGAGTAAACAGCTCCAGCTAACCCCTTTCAGTGAAATACTGTTATTATTAAATTTGAAAATAACTTTTAAAATTTACACATTCTGAATGGGATATATCAGGGTGACTGAAGGAAGGAATGGTGGAGATGGTAGATTGATTGTGTGTTATCATTCAATCTGATTTGGATATGGGAGTAATGACAGAGGATTGTCAGAACATAAGCAAAGTTTTTCAGTTTATAATTAGAAACATACAGCCTGCAACTCGTGATCAGTCATTGCAATATCAATAAAACATTGAGAGAACTTTGATAGTCGATAATCTGAGAGGAAAATGTGCCTAAGATAACATAGGATTATAACAGACAAACGGCATGGATATCTTAACTGACAATTGTCCCTGACAAATGCAATTCAGATTGTTATTCCAGGGTAAGAGAGGGCAGGTGAGGGTCATGCTGTTGATCTTATTGATATCAATCAACTGTGATGAAGTATCACGTAACGGACATCAAATAAATTTTGCTTATGACATTCAGGAGGAGACAGAAAACAGACAGAATTGGGGAGCATGACTGAAGAGACGAGCGTGAGCGAACATGATATTGCCCAGTCATCCGTTTTGGAATGTTCCTATTTATAAATCATATGAAGATCAGAATCAAGTATAAATCTACAATGAGAACTGAGGATAGCCAATATTAGTAGAGACCATACGAGCAGAAGATATAGAAGTAGAAACTGGGCCATTCAGCCAATCAAATCTGCTCCAACATTCAATCAAATCAGATCAGTTTCTCAACACCATTGTCCCCATGACCCTTTATCCCCTTTACAATCGAGAACCTATCCTACATAGGCTTAAATATACTCAATGACCTGGCCTCCACAGCCTTCTGTCGCAGTGAAATTCATAGAATTACAATGCTCCGGCTCAAGAAGCTTCTTCTTATATCTATTCTAAAAAGGTCTTCCCTGTAATCCGTGCCTCTGTCTTGGATCCCTATCAAAGGACAAATTTTCACAAAATCCACTCTGTCCAGGTCATTCAGTAATCTGTAAGTTTCGATTACATTCCTTCTCGTCCTTCTAAACGTCAGAATCCTCAAGCATTCGTCATATGTTAAGATTTTCATTCATATGACCAGGGTCCTCTGAACAGGGTCCAGGGCCAGTACATCCTTGCTGAGATCGAGGGCCCAAAACTGCACACAATAATCCAATTGTGGCCTGACCAGAGCGTTTTACTGCCTCAGAAGTACATCCCTGCTTTTATTTTCAATTTTTCTCGAAATAAATCCCTTCATTGTATTTGCCTTCCTTAGCATTAACTCAACAAGTCTCTTTGCACTCCAGACTTCTGAATTTTCTCGCAATTTAGAAAATATCCCACGTCTCTATCCTTCTGACCAAAGTGCATAACCTCATAGTAGTGCATGTTTTAGTCCAACTGCAACATCTTCTCCCTTCTCCTAAGCTGTCCAAATCCTTCTGCAGCTTGACCGCCTCCTCAGTGCTGTCTGTCTCTCGACATATCTTTGTAATGTCTGCAAACTTAGCCAGAATGACCTCTGGACCATTAATGCAGAGTGAAATGTTGCCCCAACACTGAGACTTGTGGAACACATTTTGTCACCTGCTGCCATCCTGAGAAGGATGATTTTCTCGCTACTATCTGCTTTTTGCCTAAAAGCCAACTTCTATCCATGCTAGCAGCTTGCCTCTAAAACTAAGGGACTTTATCTTAATCAATATCTTCCTGTGTGGCATTTGTCAAAGGTCCAAGTAGAAAACATGCATTGGCTCTCTTTGGCCTAAGCTGCTCGTTACTTCCTCAAATAATTCTAACAGACGTGTCAGGCATGAACTGCCTTGGTGAAAGCATACAGATTTTGCCCTATATTACCATACAAATCCAACTATTCAGAAATACCAGGCTTCCTGGTCGATTCCAGGTTCTTACCACCGACTGAAATTAGGCTAATTTATCTGTACTTTTCTGTCTTCTGACCTATTCCATTCTTAAGCAGAGATTTTACGTTCGTCCTTTTCCAGTCCTCTGGGATATTCCCTAATTCTAATGATTCCTGAAAGATCATGACTATGCCTCCACTACCGCTTCTCCCATGGAACTCTGTGGTATAGTCCTTCTGGTCCAGGTGATTTATCCACCTTCAGTCCATTCAGTCATTTTTCTACCACGTTTGCCTTGGCGATGGGTGTCATACTCAGCTCTGCCCCGTCACGCGGTTGAATTTTTGGGAAGTTATTTGTGTCCTCAGCCATTTCTTTGCTTCCCACTATTGTCTCTCCTGTGCCATTTCCAGCAGCCCAATATCCACTTTCTCTCATCTTTGTCTGTTATATATCTAAAGAAAATCTTACAATTTTCCTTTATTTTACTGGCAAGCTTACCCTTATACTTGTTCTACTCCCTCCATATTTTTTATTTTGATGCCCTCCATTGGTCTCTCTGAGCTTCCAAATCGTCTGGTTTTCCTCTGCCCTTCGTCACATTATACGCTTACTCTTTTGCTCTTATGCTGTCCCTGCCTTCCCTCGTCAGCCATGTTTGCTTCATCCTACTTTGGCATGCTTCTTTTTTCTCGTGAAGAATCTCTGTTGAGTCTCTTGAATTATTTCCAGAAACCCCTGACATTGCTGTTCGACTGTTTTTCCTGCTCGGTCCCTCTCCCAGTCAATTCTACCCAGCTCCTCCCTCATGCCTCTGTAGTTGCCTTTATTCAGCTGTAATATCGTTACCTCTGATTCTATCTTCTCCTTCTCAAATTGCAGAATAAATACAGTCATATTGTGATCTCTGCTTCCAACGTGTTCATTCACCTTAAGATCCCTTAAATATTTTGAGTCATTGCACAACACTAAATACAGCATTGCCTGTTCCCAAGTGGCTTCTACAACAAGCTGTTCCAAAAAGCCCCATCGTAGATATTACATAAATTACTTTTATTGTGAACCACTACCAACCTGATTTTCCCTGTCCACCCGCATATTTAAATCTCCCACGATCACTGTACTTCACCTTTTTGACCCATCTTTTCTATCTCCTGGAGTATATTGTGCCACAGCTCCTGACTACTCCTTGTAAGCCTGTACATAACGCCAATAATGTTTCTTTTTTCAAACTTTGCGGATTCTCAATTCTGCCCACAAAAATTTTGTGCCAACTGACCCTACTTCATGGCATACAGTCAGAAAGTCATAGAGTCATTGAGATGTACAGCATGCAAACAGACTCTTCGGTCCAACTCGTCCATGCCGACCAGATATCCCAAGTTAATCTATTGCCATTTGTCAGCTCTTGGCCTAGATCCTTCCTACCCCTCCTATTTGTATATCCATCCAGATGTCTTTTAAAATTTGGAATGGGATCAGCGTCCATCAATTCCTCTCTTAGCTGTTTCCATACACGCACCAAACACTGCATGAAAAATCTTCCCCCTTTTGAATCTTCTCCCTCTCACCCTAAACCTATGTTCTCTAGTTCTCCTCCACTCCAGGGAAAAGACTTTGTCTAATTATCTCACACATGCCCCTCATGATTCCCTAAACCGCTATTGGGTCACCCCTCAGCCTCCGCTGCTCCTGAGAAAGCAGCTCCATCCCATTCAGCTTCTCCCTTTAGCTTAAATAGTCCAATCCTGGTAATATCATTATAAATCTTTTCTGAATCCTTTCACGTTTCACAACATCTTACCGATAGCAAGGAGACCAGAATTCTTACGTTTGATTTATTTTCATTCGTAGTAATAAGGCAATTGCTTCCCCCAAACCGCCCCTCCCCCACCTATCATTAATATAGGATGTACATCATCAAATATTTAGCTGTCAATCCTGCTCCTCTTGTCGTCATGTCTCTGTGGTGCTTACCACATCATAAGTTCCAACTTCAATCTGTGCCACAACCCATTTACTGTATTCCTTATACAGCATGCATTCAGATGTAAACCTTTTAGTCCTGTATTATCCGCCCCTCCCCTCAGTGTCATTTATTTGTCCAGTGTTCTTTGAAGTTTGATTGCTCACACTTTCAATGCATTCTGTCCTATGTTTGTCTGTGCTGGAGATTTTAATAAACTCTCCTGAGTTCTGAACTTTTACCCCCTATTTTACTTCGAGTTTTCTAATTTTCCCTATAAATAAAACCCCACCCCAAACCTAAAAAGTTATTGAAAGATCTGTCCACAGCCCTAGTTATGTGATTTATAAGGACTCTTGTCCCAGCATTGTTCAGATGAAGATCGTCCCATCAGAACAGGTCCTTTCTTCCTCAGTAATAAAATGTTTTATTAAATAGAAAATACAGGGGCAAAATGACTTTTTGCAAATTCCTAAATAAGCACAAAGTGATACGATTGTTAAAATAAATTCAGACATGGAGCTATATAAATTGAAACGAGAATTCCAAAACCATGGAAGAGCTATGCAAACTTTATCAATCATTATTTGACTCACAGCTGAGTTCCTGATTTTCCCTCTGTCAGTGATCCACCTCACTGAGATTCTCTGGCCCAATCTCTCACACGGTGTTTCGTGGGTTCACCAGTTCCTGCTGCTGATGGTACAGTTTGTTTCAATTAAGCCACCTTCTCCCTGGAACCAATCTATTGGTCTATTTAATTCTGTTTAACTGTAAGCTAATCAGCTCTGTGATGTTATTGGAGATAAATGATCTGGGATGACAGCCAGTATCAGCACAGTGCTCACAGGGTAAGAAACGAGACAAACGTCTTGCATCACAGGGCAATTTCTAAGGAAAATTCCCATCTTCTGTCTATTTTCCTCATGCTGACTCCTGATCTATCCAACTTCAATCTCGTATAACTCCCACTCCTCTCATTCAGTCTGCCGCTCCGCTTTCTATCCACTATCTATTAGCTCCCTTCACATTCTTTTATTCTGTTTCGTTCTCTCTCTCCCACGCACACACTCTATCTCCAGACAATCTCTCCTTTCAGGTAGTGCAATTGGAGTGCTTATGGATATACGATGGGGGAATGGCCTCCATCTGTGCTGTATTAATTATGAAGTTCTCTGACCCACAATAAAGACTTCAGGAACCTGGAGAGATAAGTTGCTCCTCCGAAGGACACAGTGCACAATCATCCATTACCTCTTCCTGTTATCTGATACGAAGTTTCCTCAAAATAGCTGTTCAAACAAAAGAGATTTAAATTCGAGCTGTTGCGAGGACATTCACCAGATGATCTTGCAATCATGATTTAATAAACAGTTCCCCCATTCAAAATATGTGTTTGCCTGATATCAGCTGCTCCCAGTTAACATTCCCTTACTTCAGCAGGTTGCTGAGGTATTTTGGCTACCACCAATTTAGTAACTTCCACAAGATCCTGACTTATTCCATGGTGGGAGCTATCTTAATCCTGAAGGAGTTGTGATCACTGTTTCCAAAATGCTGTCCCACTGAAAGGTCAGTCACCTGGACAGGCTAAATATATAATTCAATGTCCAGTATGGCCCCTCCTGTAGATATAACAATTCACAAACCGCTGCAAGTAACTTTCTTGGATGTGCTTAACAAATTCTCCCCGGTCTAAGCCTCTTGCTCTAACGACTCCCATTCAATACTGGGGATGTTAATGTCACTCGCTATGGCAACTCTGTTTTTAATACAGGTTTCCATAATCGGTCTCCATATTTGTTCCTCAATCTCTCGTCGCTGTTGGTGGGACTACAGTATAATCCTAAAACAGTGCTTGTATCCATCTTGTTTTTGAGCTCTATTCATGTTGCCTCAGTGGATGAGCCCCCAGTAAACCCTGTCTAAGTGCAAATGTAATATTCTCCCTGATTAGTAATGAAACTTCTCCCTTCTTTTACCTTCCCCACTATCTCACCAAAAACAGTAAAACCCTGGAAAGTTGAGCGACCAGTCCTGTCCCTCACTCAATCTAGTCCCTATAATATTTGCAACATCGTACTCCCATGCACAGATTCGGGCTCTAAATTCATCTGTTTATCCATAATAATACTTGCATTGAAATAAACACACTTCAACCCAACGCATCAGATACTGACCTGGCAACTGATTTGACTTTCCCTGATGTAATTCTCTGCTTCTATATTCCGGTGACAAGAGATTGCAAAAGACTATCAGTAAAGCAGAACATATTGTATACAGACAATTCTAGATTCCTCCTTTGTCACTTTAATCCGTACATTGCATCACACACTTACCGATTTTGATAAAGTGCTAGATAATTATTTTACTTGAAGCAATTGTCTCAAACCACTCACTGCATATTTGGCAACTCTCTCCAGACCCACTGAATTGACTGTTCTATTGTCCCTCTCTCAATGAAATCACGGATTCATTTACGTTGTAGGTATATGTACTCACCCAAGTTCCAAGTTCTTACGTGCCAGATTCCTCACATTAAACTAATCACACGTCAGGTTGCCAGTCCTATGGTATTCAGTTCCCTCTGCGTGTTTGTTATTGGTCTTAGCTGCACTGGCATAAGTCTCCAATTCCTCCTCAGTTACTGTATTGTGGACGTACTGCTCTGGTTCCGACTCCAAATTCCCACCCCCCACCCCTAACCACACCAGTTTAAATACTCCTGAGTGACAATAGCAAATCTGCCTGTCAAGAGATTGCTGCCAGTTCAGGTCCATTCCTTACTTCTTGTGTAGGTCCTTCCGACCCGGGAATCCCAATGATCCACATATCAGAAATTGCTGCCAGTTCAGGTCCATCTTGTCCTTCTTGTGTATTACCTACCGAGCTGGAACTCTCAATGATCCACATTTTGGAAGGGCTGCCTCCTCTACCAGTCCTTTGGTCATGTATTTAATTTACTACCTTCCTATTTTTAAACTCACTTTCACGCAGCAGAGCCTAGTCTCTCCAAAATTCAAATATACTTCAGCATAAGTCTGGCAAGTCTTTTTTTCCTTTAAAAATTGACAGACTGGGTAATAAAAACTTAAGGGTGATCTCATTAACCAGGAAAGTGGAGTCCACCGAATGAGCCAAATGACCACAGAAAGATCAGAAAGTGTCAGAGCAGATGGATGCAATTCAGCCTCTTTACTCTGATTTGTTGTTCAATAGGATTTTAGCTTTTATGTTCCCTTCAATAGCAGAATCTTCACGCAGAATCACCAATGGATCTGAAAGTGCCCAATGTCTTTGTGTGCACAGTCCTGCATAGGGAGCATCCAGTGCCGAGCTTGGGAAGCTGGGGAGTCCCAGGGGTGGCACAAACAAAAGCTACATGCAGTCACGGATGGGCTGAGGGACTGAGAGAGATGTAATTGGTATCCAGGGACACTTCACTCACACAAGTAGCCGGGCAAGATTCCTAAACACCAAGGGGAGCCAGAGCACCACAGCCGCTTTTACAACAAACCAATCACATTTGCAGCATTTCTCAATTGAACAAAAGCAAAAAAATACTCTTGATGGCAAAATCCCGAAACTAACACAGAGAACAAACATAGTTCATTCTTCTGATGCAAATGCGGGGAGATTGCACAAACTCCACAGATTTGAACTGAACCCAGGTCCCCCGCGCTCTGAGGCAGCCATGCTATGCCACCCAAAGATAGAGAAGTCGCTTATGACATTTACATGCTCATTTTCGTCGGTCAATTCACTGGAATACTCTCACTCAGTCTGTGTAAGATTGGGAAATCTTTATATAGCAGCAGAGGACAATTTAAAAAAAAATAAAGTTGTGAACTGAAACATGTAAGCTAGCTCGCTCTAGAAAAGGAAACTGCGGGAGTTTTGTTAAGATATATAAAAGGACAAGAGGCAAAAGTGAACGTTCGAGAACTAGAAAATTAGGCTGGCCATAGAAAAATGGAGAACAAAGAAATGGAGGATGAACTGAACAGGTTCTTTGTATCAATTCTCACAAAGATAGACACTAGGAGCATTCCAAACTTCCAAGAGAGTCAAGGGCGAAAGTTGAGTGTACTGATCGACGCTGAAGAGAACGTACTGGGGAAGCTGCAATGTTTGAACATTGATAAATGACACAGGTTGGTAGGATAGCAACCCGACGTTCTGAAGGGAGGTTGTGGAGGCACTGGTGGTGAATTGTCAGAAATAACTGTCGTCAGGGAGAGTCCCAGAGAACTGGAAAATGCACAACATAAAATGTGTGTGCAAGGAAAGAAGGAAGGCAAAAAAACAAGAAATCATAGGCCGGTTAGCCTGACGTTGGACGTTGGTAGAGTTTAGAGTTCAATATTAACAATGTGATTGAAGATTAGTTGGAGGTGCATGGTAAAATAGGGCTGAGAATGCATGGTTTCATCAAGGTGCCGTCCTGCGTTACATTTCTGTCAGAAAACTTTGAGAAGATAATGAGCAGGATTGACCAGGCAGGTGTGTGATTTGATTCACTAATAAGGACTCTACCAAAAATCAATCTGCATTAAATTGAATTTTGTTAAGCCATTTGGATGTAAGCACAAGCGGTATAGTTAGTTAGTTTGTGGATGACACCAAAAGATTGTGTACAGGGAAGAGGGTTACCTCAGATTACAACAGGATCTTGATCAAATGAACCAATGAGCTGATAAGTGGTAGATGGAGTTTAACTTAGATAAATGTGAGATGCTGCATTTTTGGAAAGCAAATATTAGCAGGACATATCTAGTTAATGGTAAGGTCCCAGGGAGTATTGCAGAACAAAGGGACCTTGGAGTGCAGGTTCATATCTCCTTGAAAATGGAGTCACAGGTATATAGGATAGTGAAGAAGGTGTTTGGTGTGCTTTCCTTTATTGGTCAGAGCATTAAGTACAGAAGTTGGGTGGTCATGCTGCGGTTCAAAAGACATTGGTGAGGCCACCTTTGGAATACTTCATGCAATTCTGGACTCCTTCCTATCGGAAAGATGTTGTGAAACTTGAAATGATTCAGAGAAGATTTAGAAGGATGTTGCCAGGGTTGGAAGATTTGAGCTATCAGGAGATGTTGAATAGGTTCGGGCTGTTTTCCCTGGGGTATCGGAGACTTGGGGGTGACCTTATAAAGGTTGATAAAATTATGAGGGGGATGGATAGGATAAATAGACAAAATCATGTCCCTGAGGTAGGGAGTCCAGAACTAGAGGGTGTAGGTTTAGGGTGAGAGGGGAAAGATATAAAAGAAACCTAAGGGGCAAAGTTTTCACGCAGAGGGTGATACGTGTATGGAGTGAGCAGCCAGAGGAAGTGTTGAAGGTTGGTACAACTGCAACATTTAGAAGTTATCTGTATGTGTGATGAGGGACATGGGCTGGGTGCTGGCAGGTGTGACAAGATTCGGTTGGGATATATGGTCAGCATGGATGAGTTGGACAGAAGGGTTTGTTTCTATGTTGTACATCTCGATCACTCTGTAACTATATTGTTTACAACTTACATAAACATAGATAGAAAAACAGTCAATTTTTAAAAAAATCAGAACTAGCTAAATAAAGTAAGGATGGCGTGTTGGGGGATGTGTTGTGACTGCATTATGTGGGAGCTGGTAGATGCTGTTGTAGAACCTCGTGATAATTTCTGGAGGGAATGTTGGTTGCTGGAATAACTCCAGGTCAAAGTTGAATGATTGGAGTCTGTGTTTCAAACTTTGTGAGACATCAGGGAAGGAGAGAATTGCCTGTATACTGTTTCAGGAGACAGTTAGGAAGGGAGGGAAACCAAAAGAGAAAATGCTGAAAAATCTCAACAGGTCTGGCAGCATCAGTAAGGAGAGAAAACAAACTGACGTTTCGAGTCTAACTGACCCTTTGTCAAAACTTAAAAAAGGGAGAAATAGGGAGGTATTTATACAAGGCTAAGAATCATGGCTCCAGAAGCTAAAGTAGCAATACAGAGGCGATAATGACAGTGCATAGAAAGGGTGTAGGGAGATTTGGAGCTGTGGATGATCAACGCTGAAGCCACTACAATGTGATAAAATATGTGGGGAATGGGGGATGAATGAAGCAGAGGCAAAATGGAAAACAAGGGAGAAGGGTAGCAAAGGGAGAAGACAATAGGACAAAGGTGATGTGAGAGTGGGGAGCGAGAGGAAGAGAGAAAATCAAGAAATAAAAGGTACAGAACAGTGAAAAAATATTTTTTAAAAAATGAAATAAAATTACGGAGCAGAATGAAGACAGAGGGGTCCAGATCAGATAATCATCTGAAGTTGTTGAATTCAATGTTGAGACCAGCAGGCTGTAACGTGCCTCGTCGGAAGATGAGATGCTGTTCCTCCAGTTTTCGTTGAGCTTCACTGGAACATTGCAGCAAGCCAAGAACAGACATGTAGACATGGGAGCAGGATTGTGTGTTGAAGTGCCAAGCCACAGGAAGGTCCGGGACATACAGCTTGAAGGTGCTCAGGAAAGCGATCACCCAGTCGGCGTTTTGTCTCTCCCATATCGAGAAGACTAGATTGCGAGCAACAATGCAATAGACCAAATTGAAAGAGGTACAAGTGTAATCTGCTTTGTCTGAAATGAGTGTTTGGGGCCTTGGATGGTGGGCATGGAAGAGGTAAAGGGGCAGATGTTGCATCTTCTGCGGTTGCATGGGAATGTGCCATGTGTGATTGGAGAGGTGTTAGTTGTGATGGAGGAGTGGGCTAAGTTGTCTCGGAGGGAATGATCTCCGTGGAATGCAGACGGGAAGGGAAGGGAAGATGTGTTTATTGGTGACATCGTGTTCGATTTGACGAAAATTCTGGAAGATTATTCTTTGCATGTGAAGGCTGGTGGGGTGAAAGGTGAGAACAAGAGGGACTCTATCCTTGTTCTGGGAGGGGAGAGAGAGGGTGAGGGTCCTGACGTGGGAAATGGACTGCACACTGTCAATAGTCCTGTCAACAATTGTAGGTGGTAAGCCACGGTCGGAGAAGAAGGCGCACAAATTAAGAACACCACTTTGGAAAGTGGCCCCATTGGAACCAATGTGGTGGAAGTGAAGGCGCTGAGAGAAAGGGATGGAATCATTTCAGGATGGAGGGTGAGAAGAGCTGTAGTTCAGCTTGCTGTGGGAATCAGTGGGCTTGTAATGGATATTAGTGGATAGACTATTGCCGGAATTAGGGACAGAAAGGTCACTGAAAGTAAGGCAAATGTCGGAGATGGACCAAGTGAATATGGTGGAGGGATGGAAACTGGAAGCGAAGTTTATGATTTTTTTACAAGTCAGGACGATAGCATGAAGCCACACCGAAATAGTCAGCTGATGAAGCAGTGGTGGGAGGGGACCTTGATAGGCCAGGAACAAGAAATGTTCCACATATCCCATTAAAAGGCCCGCATAGCTAGGACCCATGCGGGTACCTATTGCTACACCTTTGATTTGGAGAAAATGGGATGAGTTGAAGAAGTTGTTGAGAGAGAGAACAATTTCAGCCAGACGGAGGAGAGTGGTGGTGGATGGAAATTGTCCAGGCCTCTTTTCGAGGAAGAAGTGAAGAGCTTTCAAGATGTCTTGGTGTGGGATGCTGGTGTTAAGAGATTGCAAATCCATGGTGAATAGAAGTTGGTTAGGGCATGCGAATTGAAAGCTATCAGTGTGTCCCAGGGCATCAGAGGAATCCTGGATGTAGGAAGAAATTAGTTCAGTGGGGCAGAAGCATGCTGACACAATGGACCTGTCGGGACAGTCCTTTTTGTGGATCAATGTAACCTTATATTTCCCATGACTAACCCACACATCCCTGGACACTATGGGCAAACTAGGCTGCCCAATCCACCCTATGCTGCTCATCTTTGGATTTTGGGAGGAAACTGGAGCACGGAGAAGGCATCCACACAGACACGGGGACAATGGTCAAACTCCATACAAAGAGTTCTGTGAGATTGGAACTGAAGTCAGCTTCTTGGTGATGTGAGGTAGCAGTATGAACCATATGTACACCATGCTCCTCCGTTAGTTCTATTAGTTACGTGTGGCTGACTAAAGAAATCTGCCTGACTTGTTCCTATCACTAAATCTGATTCTGACTGAGACCTTTATTATCGACCTTTTCACCAACCTGGCTACGTTTAAAATTTGGTGTGAACAGTGGAGGAATGGTACGAGAAAAGGAAACAGTGATACCCTGCAATTTCAGTCAGAACAAGAATGATGAGAAATTCACAAAGCGGGAATTCATTCAAGTGGGAATTCTCTTCCCTGAGGTTTGAGATGGATGAATCTTTCTATTTAGGCGAGGCTAACTTCGCCTGACTTCGTCCAGGTGAATCATGGATAATGGAGCATGGAGACAAAGTACAACTGGGACGACAATCAGATGAGCCACGATCTTATTTATTGGTGGAGTAGTGTCAAAGGGCCGAATGGGCCCCTCGTGTGCCTCAGTCCTGTGTTCTGATGTTCCATTCAGCTCTTCGGACCTGCTACACAGGGGCAAATCGAGGCCACTCTGATGGACAGGTGTAATTTCGAAAATGGACTTGGAAAATCTTGTCCGGATAGGGAGTGACCCCACCCCAATCCCTCTTTCCAGTCTTTCCCTCTCTGTAATTTCTGATCCAGATGGGAGTCATGATACAGACTCAGATTCACTGTGAATACAGCCCCCATATCCTATCAAGGGTTAACTCAGACAAATCCTCTGCATTCCATGAATACAACATTGCACAGCACAACTTTCAGGAAAGCAAACAGTTACTTTTCAAAGGAATAAGATGGCCACATAAGGAATAGGATCAGGAGCAGGCTATTCGGCATCTCAAGTCTGTCCTGTCATTCAATAGGAACATGGCTGATCTACTCCACGGCTCAACTTCACTTTCCTGCTAACCCATTGTATCCCTCAACTCGCTGATATGTCAAACACCTAACCACCCCGTATATAAATACATTCAGTGACCCAGCTTCCATAACTCTCTGGGTTAGGGAATTCCAGACATACAGTACTTTCTGAAAGAAGACTTGTTTTGCATCTCAGTTTGAAATCGATAGCAATTGTTCTGTATCTAGGTGCCCACGTTCGAGACTCTGTCCTGGTGTGGAACCATATTCTCAACATCTCCAATGTCAAGCCTCCTCTGTATCGTGCACATTTCAGTAATATCACCCTCATTCATTTCAACCACAATGGTCATCATCTCACCATTTTGCATGTTCTCAATAATTCAACCCTTTCATACTGGCAACACGCTGAATGTACCAAACTAGTTATTTGCTGCATCAGCAAACTGACTTTATATTTCAGACACAGGAACACGCCAATCCCTTCATGCTGTTCCTTTTTTGGGAGTCTTTTTCATTTCCCTTTTACAGACAGCTCTCAGACACGGAAAGAACAATACTGGCCAAGGGACTCAACTGCAACCACAGGGACGCCAAGACAGCAGACTTCCTAGCAGCACTAGAATGCACACTCAGAAACAATGGACTGACAAGAAGAGACACAACAAGCAGTGAGACAAAGTATCGTACCACTGATAACAAGGCAAAGACAAACACATAAGCTCAATATTAAGGAGAGGGAACCACTAGAAGCACTAAGAAACGATAAGGGCATTATCATACTACCAGCAGACAAAGGCAGAATGACGGTCTTCCTGGACAAAGCAGAATACATCCAAAATGCGCAACAACTACTTGCAGATAACAACACCTACCACAAGAGTGAGTTTGACCCCAACCCACAGCTCACTAATAGGATAAACAACACACTGAGGAACCTACAAAAAAGAAACGGACAGATAACCAGGTTTGACCTACAGAGAATGAAATCTGAAAGTAACAGTTTCCCCAGATTCTATGGACTACCTAAAGTGTACAAATTAGACATCCCACTCAGACCCATAATATCACTGTTGTGGTTCTGTTCGCCGAGCTGGGAGTTTTTCTTGCAAACGTTTCGTCTCCTTTCTAGGTGACATCTTCAGTGCTTGGGAGCCTCCTGTGAAGTGCTTCTATGCTGATTCCTCCGCGGGTTGTTAGTTGTCTTCCTGTTTGTCCTATGTAGTGTTTTGTGCAGTCCTTGCATGGGATTTTGTAAACCACGTTGGTTTTGCTCATGCTGGGTATCGGGTCCTTTGTCCTGGTGTGTTATTGTCTGAGAGTGGCTGTTGGTTTGTGTGCTGTTATGAGTCCTAGTAGTCGCAGCAGTCTGGCTGTCAGTTCAGAAATGTTCCTGATGTATGGAAGTGTGGTCAGTCCGTTTGGGACAAAATTTCCTGAACAATTTCCTGCTTTCTTGAAGAGGGGCTCATGCCCAAAACGTCGACTCTGCCGCTCCTTGGACACTGCCCTGACCTGCTGCGCTCTTCCAACAACACTTTTTCATCCCTGATGTCCAGCATCTGCAGTCCTCACTTCCTCCTAGTGTACAAAATCCCATGCATGGACTGCACGAAACACTACATAGGACAAACAGGAAGACAGCTAACGATCCACATCCATGAACACCAACTAGCCACGAAACGACATGACCAGATATCCTCAGTAGCCACACACTCGGATGACAAGCAACATGAATTCGACTGGGACAACACTAATTTATAAGCCAAGCCAAACAGAGAACAGCGTGGGAATTCCTAGAGGCATGGCACTCATCCACACATTCAATCTATAAGCACATCGAACTGGACCCAATATATCGGCCACTGCAGCGGACAGCTGGAACTGACAACCGGAAGCAGCAGATACAAACCACTATAAAGGCCGGAGGAAACATCACAGAAGCGCTTCACAGGAGGCTCCCAAGCACTGAGGATAGCACCTAGACAGGGGACGAAACGTCTGCAACGCAAATTCCCAGCTCGGCGAACAGAACCACAACAATGAGCACCCGAACTACAAATCTTCTCCCAAACTTTGAACACCTACGGTTATTTATTTTTCTCCATGTTACAATACTAAGACAGCATGAAACTCTTATGAGCGCCAATAAGAAGGCAAACAACTGAATTGCTTTGTCTGAAGAGGGTGATGATCTCTAAAGTGAAAATGTATCACCTTCCTGATCTCCCTATGACCTTGTGTGGTTGTGTCCTCTTTATCTTGCTCTCAATAGAGAGATGCCCTTTCCCCCATTCAGAGCTTAATTTCAACCTTTTTTGCATCATCTTCTCGTTCAACACTGCTAAATGCCCGTTTTCTTTTGCCACAAACTCTTTTCCCTGTCACCCATCCCCCACACTTGCCCACCCTCTGACGACCCTTCTCCCGCCTCCAACACACACCATCCACCTGGACAGCTCGTGCTGGCCTCTTACCAGCCCTCGATCTCTTCATAGTCAACTGCTGACACGACATTAACCACGTCAACCTGTCCACCACTCTCATCCACTCCAACATCTCACCCTCTCAACGTGCAGCCCTCCACTCCCTCCACTCCAAGCCCAATCTCACTATCAAACCGGCAGACAAGGGAGGCACGGTAGTTGTTTGGCGCACCAATCTTTACATTGCCGAGGTTAAATGCCAGCTCGCAGACCCCTCCTCCTACTGCCCCCTTGACCATGACCCCACTTCCCACCACCAAACCTTCATTTCCCAGACTATCCATAACCTCATCACCTCAGGGGATCTCCCATCCACCCCATCCAACCTCATAGTCCCACAACTCCGCACCTCCCATTTCTACTTCCTGACCAAAATCCACAAACCTGACTGCCGCATCCAAACCATTGTCTCAGCCTGCTCCTGCCTCACCGAACTCATCTTTGCATACCTAGACTCTATCCTGTCCCCCTTATTCCAATAACTCCCCACCTACGTTCGGGACACCACCCACGCCCTCCAACTCCTCCATGCTTTTCACTTCCTGGGCCCCCAACACCTTATCTTTACCATGGACACCCAGTCCCTATACACCTCCGTCCCCCATCATGAAGGCCTCAAAGCCCTCTGTGTCTTTCTTTCCCTGCGCACCAACCAGTAACCTTCCACTGACACCCTCCTTCGACTGACTGAACTGGTCCTCACTCTGAACAACTTCTCTTTCCGATTCTCCCACTTCCTCCAAACCAAAGGGTTAGCCGTGGGCACCCGCATGGGCCCCAGCTATTCCTGCCTCTTCGTCGGATTTGTGGAACAGTCTGTCTTCCGCAGCTATACTGGCACCACCACCACCCCCCTCCACCTTTCCATCTGCTACATCGATGACTGTATCGGCGCTAACTCGTGCTCCCACGAGGAGGTTGAACAGTTCATCCACGTTACGAACACCTTCACTCCGACCTCAAATTTACCCTGACCGTCTCAGACTCCTCCCTCCATTTTCTAGACCTCTCCATTTCTATCTTGGACGACGGACGCGAAACGGACGTTTACGATAAACCGACTGATTCCCACAGCTACTTAGATGACACCTCCTCCCACCCTGCCTCCTGTAGAAACGCCATCTCATATTCTTAATTCCTTCGCCTCTGGTGCTTAGGCTCCCAGGAGGATGAATTTAATTACCAAACAACCCAGGTGCCCTCCTTCTTCAAAGACGACAATTTTCCCTCTGACGTGGTTGGCGATGCTCTCCACTTCCCACTTCTCCGCCCTTGAACCCCTCACCTCCATTCGCCACCAGGACAGAACCCCACTGGTCCTCACCTACCACCCCACCAACCTCCAGATACATCGTATCATCCTTCACCATTTCTGCCACTTCCAAACAGACGCCACAACCAAGGATATATCTCCCTCCCCTCCCCATCAGCGTTCCGAAAAGACCACTCCCTCCGTGACTCCCTGGTCAGGTCCAGAACCCCCACCAGTCCAAACTCCACTCCCGGCACCTTCCCCTGTAATCGCAAGAAATGCAAACTTGCGGCTAAACCTCCGCCCTCACTTCACTCCAAGGCCCCAAGGGATCCTTCAATCGCCGTCACACATTCACCTGCACTTCCACACACCTCATTTACTGCATCCGCTGCCTCCAATGTTGGCTCCTCTACATTGGGAAGACAGGCCGCCTACTTGCGGGATGTTTCAGTGAACACCTCTGGGACACTCGCACCAACCAACCCAACCACCCCGTGGCTGAACACTTTAATTCCCCTTCCCACTCCTCCAAGGACATGCAGGTCCTTGGCCTCCTCCATCGCCAGACCATGGCAACACGATGCCTGGAGGAAGAACGCCTCATCCTACGCCTAGGAACACTCCAACCACAAGGGATGAATGCAGATTTCTCTAGCTTCTTCATTTCCCCTCCTCCCACCTTTTCTCAGTCCCAACCCTCGGACTCAGCACCACTTTCTTGACCTGATATCCTCTTCCGACCTCCCTGTCCCCAACTCCTCTCCGTCCTATCACCCTCAACTTAACCTCCTTACACCTATCGCATTCCCAACGCCCCTCCCCCAAGTCCCTCCTCCATATCTTTTACCTTAGCCTGCTTGGCACATCCTCCTCATTCTTGAAAAACGGCTGATGTCCAAAACGTCCATTCTCCTGCTCCTTTGATGCTGCCTGACCTGCTGCGCTTTTCCAGCAGCACATTTTTCAGCTCTGATCTCCAGCATCTGCAGTCCTCACTTTTACCCATCCCCCAACTCTGTTAAGGGATTAAAAAGTCCAATTTCCAATCCTTTTAAGTTCTGAAGAAGTGTCACATTGGACTGTTAACGCTAACTCTGTTTCACTGTCTCTGCAGATGCTGTCAGGTCTACTGAGTTTCTCCAGAAATGAATAGGCACAACACAAATTTTCAATTAAACAAATAACTGTGGATATTGGAAATAAAAATGCAAATATTTCTGGAGAATATGGGAGCTTTGTAGAAGGGTCACTGGACCTGAAAGATTAACTCTGCTTTCACTCCACAAGATGATGTCAGACCTGCGATGTTTCTTCAACAATTTCTGTCTTTGAACAAGTTCCAAAGGCGTGTGAATATGTTCAATTATTTGAGTAATGCAACAAATTGGAGGCGTGGCATGGGGGAGAGTCCCTGAGCAGCATGTGAGTATGAAAATGGAAGTGTTACCACATCAGAAACCAGGTTACGTCACTAAATACAGGGCTGATGGATGAATGGGTCTCAGTATGAACTGGGAGACAATCAGTATAATTGAATTGCAAATTTTGCAGCTCAGACTGGGTTATCATCTGATGCTGTAGACCACAGCAGCAGCAGAAACAGTGTTGTATTCAAAGACAATCTGTGACGTTTTTCCCTGGAATAATCCATCAGTCTACCATTACCATCAAGCTCATGTATGATTCAGTGAAGAGTGTGGGTGAACATGCCAGGGTCAGAACTATGTGTAACTATTCCTGATGACAGCCCATTAAAGCTATGGTACTTGCCCAGTTACTTTCTAACCAGCAGAACTAACATTTGATCAACAGAGAGCAAGTATAGCAAAACGAACAGATCAGATCTAAACTCTGCAGTCCTGCCACATTCAGGCCTAAATATCGATGGACCAGTAAACAACTTAGTGGAGGAGAGAAATCCAAACATGCCCCCATCCTATGTGACGGAATAGCCCTGTACATCAGTGTAAAAGACAAGTATACATTCTCCACACCATCCTCAGCCAGAAGTGTTGATTCGATGATCCACCTCACCCTCGCCATGTTGCCCACTGAATCAAAGATGGGCAGTCTTCAAACAATTCGATTGCCTGCACTTGACATGGAGGAACAGCTGAACACAGAAGATAAAACAAAGGCAATGGGCCCTGATACCATTCCTGCAATAGGACTGAAGACTTGTGCTGCAAAAAAGCCGTGTTCCTGGGGAAGCTGTTTCATTCCAGCTCCAACTCTGTCATCTCCCTGACAATGTGGAAAATTACTCAAATCTGTGCAGTTCTCAAAGAGGAGAATAATTACAATCTGACCATTTGCCACGGCCTCAGTGCCATCACGATAGTCAAATTGGCGGGAGTTCTATTTGACAGAGCTGTCAAGCAGCAAAGAAATAACCTGCTCAGAGTGGTTTCTGATAGGTCCCCATGTGGCGATGGTGCTGTTATCGAAACATCACTGGATTACTAATCCAGAACAGGCTAATACTCTGGCAGCTAGTGGAAATTAAAAACACTCAATAACACATCGAGATGTAAAGTCTGGTGTCACAATAGTGACATTGAAGCCAATGTCGATTGTAAACTTCAATTTCCTTCCCCAATGTACTTTCAGGAAGTGAATCTCCCGTGCTTTCCTCGTCTGGCCTAAAAGTGACTCGAGACGCACTGACATTTGATAAACTCTTCAATGGTCTCTGAAATGGCCAAGCAAGGCACTCAATTATATCAAACTGCTCCGAGGTCTTAAAAGATAAAACCAGACAGAACAACCGGCAACAAGCTTGATTTTGGGAAAGAGAACCGGAAACACAGTCCTCTCGCCTGTCAGATGCTGCCTTCGTAATGTTTGAGTGCTCATAACAACAGTTACAGAGATTTTCCACAGACTGCGCAGAAACATCGGGAAAGGAGTAGGCCTTTAGACACATTGAGCTTTTCCCATTCTAGATCATAGAGAAAATATCCTCAATGCAGTTTCTCCACACAGTGTTCATATCCCTTAGAACGTTTAAACACAGGGACATATAAAATAAGAACTGCTGTATTACCTTCAATCAAGTAATTTTGCTCCTTCATTCATTATACAGGCAGTTCTCTGATAAATCCATGTTTATTAAACACGATTTGACTGCAACACAATTCTGGAATTGTGCAGCTTTTTTCATAATGCAAGCTTCTGTTCACTGTGACGTGATTCCATCTCTTGCACCAGCTGAACAGCGAAACCCAGCCTCACGAATCTCTCTCTCCAAAATGCACCCTCTGTATGTTCAGCTAAAACGGGAATGTAATCAGTTCTGCAAGTACTGAGCCTGAGCCTGAAACTTTGAACTTTAGTCTAAATTTAGAAGGAACTTAATTTCAAACCAGGGGAAGAATCTTGGGGAGAACTGGAATCCCGAGTCGGCATTACGTGGTCAGTCAGTCCCACGCACTTTCTGGTGAAGAGCGTGGTGAAAGGTACACTGCTGTAGCCATTGACGGTCGTGTGAAAGTGTTATGTTTACTATACTATTTCATTAAAGCATATGATTTAAAGATTTAAGTAGACTGTGCTAGTGTGCGTGTTAGTCTATCTTTAATTTTTGATTTTTACTGATATTTAGTGGGGTTCGCCCCATGCGGTCTTTTCCCCATTGGCCCCATTATTAATCTTGCACGATTTTCTACAACATGGTGTTATGCAGTAACACAGCTACCGCGTTTTTGCAGGACAACCCGTAATGACATCTGATCCTCTATCATCAAACCATTCTCCTGCTCTCTCTCTATCCCTTCAGTACGTAGAAATCCTGATTTATATTCAGTGCTTTGACTTCCACAGACTGATTTGGAAGAGAATTCCCCAGGTTCGCCAGTCTCTATGTGCAGGCATTTATTGTCATCATAATGCAGAGTGGCCTGCCTGTAGCTAATACTGTAGCTCTTTGTTTTAAACGTCCCAGCCAGGGGAATTATCTTTCTGCTTCCAAACGTTCTCACCCTGTCAGTGTTTCATATATTTTACTGAGATCTCCACTCATTTCTCCACACCTCATGGAATACAGACCCAGTCGATCCAAACTCTACTCCCATTACAAGACTGAATCCCAGAGATCAGTCTGGTCATCCTTTGCTGTTCTGCCTCTATGTTAGGTTTGTCCTTTATCAGGTGTGGAGACCAAAACTACACACAACACTGCACAATGTTCGAGATGGTGTCTCACCAAGGCCTTGTACGCATGCAGTAAGACACGCTTATATCTGGATGCATATCTCTTTGAAATGAAGGCCAACATACCCTTTACCTTCCAAACGCTTTTCTGTTCCTGAAGTATTGCTTTCAGTGACTGGTGAACAGGGGATCCAGATCCTTTTCAATGTTACAGCTCCCCACTTGCTTGGTTTGTGCACACTGGTCAGCGTGCTAATGCCATTCCCTGTATTGGCTTCTGGTTTCAGAACTCACTGCCCTGCATGGACCTCAGAGGTCTGCACAGAAGGAAACAAAAATTCAGCATAAGTTCCTTAATACATCAATATTTTTTCAACCAACCCCTGTTCAAATGGTAAGCTACTGTTCTGTTTTTCCTACCATAGTGCGCAATGTCACATCTACCCCTGTTGCTCACCATCTGTCACATATTTGCCCACATAGTCCACTTGTCTCAATCACCTTGGATCTTTTTTACATTCTCCTCGCCCAATCACGATTCGACGTGGCTTAATGCCATCAGTAGACTTGGAAATTGATTCCCTCAACCAAACGAGTGGTGAGTATTGGGAACAGCTGGGAGCCAAGACCCGATTCCTGCTATATCACCCAGGCCTTCCACTCAAAAAAAATTGTTATATTCCTTCTCACTGCTTCTTGTCAAATCTCCCATTCAAAAAAAACATGTCGACATATTAGCCACTGGCTCATAAGATTAGAATTTGTATAGTAGCCTTGGGGCTAAACCTCTACTCTTCCTGAAAACCCAAATGTATTTCATTGATTGCTTCTCCATAATTTCTTAAGTCACTTCCTGAAATATGATTCCCATTTCATATATCTATATTGACTTTTTCTAGCTCATTAAATTAAATCCCAATACTTTCTCTAAAACTGTTTATTTTCTACTTTCATTTCATTCCCTTTCTCTCAACAGACTAAAGTTTCCTGATTTCAATGGGAAAATTTCTGTTTCATTTTGTTTTCTCCTCTGAAGACATGAACTTAGCCTTTGTTCCATAGTTCTGCCATTTCCCTGTTCTCCATTCTCCATTCTCTGGTTTCAGACTGGAAGGAATCTGCACCTTTTCCCCTTAATTTTGTCATTGACATACTTTTAGAATCTTTTAGAACTTCACTGCTGCAACCCTTGTTAATACACTCTTCAGAAAATCATCAATTCCTATCTTAAGCTGCTCAATCATTAATCTTCCGCAGCCATACAATCATAGGGATATAGACTCTGTACTGTCAGAGCCCATAGCTATGTATGTTATGACACTTCAAGTGCACGACAATGCACTTCTTTACTGTTGTGAGATTACCCGTGACAACAGCCTTTTCAGGAAGTGCATTTGAGAACCCAACACCCTTTGGAAAACCAATCCTCAAATCCTCACTAAAGCTGAAACCCTTCACTTTAAAATTGTGCTCCCTTGTTCATGCGCCATTGACTAAAAGGAACAGCTGCGGTCTATCCACCCTGTCCATGCCCCTCGGAACCTTATGCTTCTGAATCCAATCCCCTTCATCCTCTCTGCTCCAAAGTAAACAACCCGAGCTCATGTGCTCCATCCCAGGGATCATTCTTGTGAATCTCCTCTGCACCCCCTCCAGTGCAATCACAATCGTCATGCAATGCGATTCCCAGAACGGTACACAGTATTCCATCTTGGCCGAACCAAAGTTCTGCATAGCTATTTTAATCTGTGCCTCAATGAACAAAGGCTATGTTTATGGTCCCCTATGCTTTCTCAACTAGTGCATCAATCTGTTTCGTCCCATTCAAGGATGTGTGGAGAAGCACTCTCTGAGCTTCCTAGTGTGCTGTCATTCATTGAGTCCACTCCTATCTGGTTTCGTCTTCAAAAGTTCATCACTTCATATTAATCAGAGTAACATTCCATTTGCCATTGATCCACCGATCTGACCATTCCATCTGTATCTTTCTGTATCAAATGACCTTCCTCCTCACTGCCAACCAACCGGCCAATCTTTTTGTCAAAAGCAAACTAATTTATAACTCTCTTCCCACCCTCCTCCATATCCACAATGGCATCATCTATGATGACCACAAAACAATATCACACACCACCAGATGATACTCCAACAGGTTTATTCGGAGGCACTAGCTTTCGAAGGGCTGCTTTTTCATCAGGTGGCTGTGCGCTTTGAAAGCTCGTGCCTCCGAATAAATGTGTTCGAACATAATGCAGTGTTCTGTGATTTTTAACTTTGTCTACCCCAGTCCAATATCGGCACCTCTGTATAACAAACAATAAGGGACACAGCACTGATGTCTGTAGTTCACCATTCAATACTGGCATCCAGTCACACAGTCAGCTTTCTACCACCACCCTCTGTCTCCTAACACTAAGTTGATTCAGATCTAACTTGTCAAGTCAGTAACAGGTCCTACCTGTTCCCTGGTTATTCTGTTGCAATTGACATACGTGTAGAATATCTGAGGATTCTCTCTAATCTTGCCCTGCCAGGAGGTTTGCATGCCCCTACGTTAGTCAGTCCCCTCTGCGTGCATAATTTCCTCCTTATTGCGTTCTGCTCTCATTGGTTGAAACTGTAGAGAACACAATCCGCGTTTCCTCATCAGGCAGTCTCGCCATCTGAGGGACGAATCGGGAGAATGTCCATTACACTTCCTCTGTGGGCAATATATTCTTTCTCAGATTGGATCCCCAAAACTATACACCATATTCCAGGTACAGTCTCACCAAAATTCTGTGCTACTGCTTCAACATGTCCTTCCATCTCTACTCTGGCAAAACAAACTTTATGTTTCCACTTACATATATTCCTCCAAATATCTTTCAAATAATTCTGAAGTTTATGAAGTATGATTTCCCTTTCAGAAGTGAATACTGAGTCTCTCCAATGTGGCTGTTAATTTCTAAAAATCCTGTATCACATCCTATGTGGTAGATTCTAATGGTTTCCCTCCAGATGTCAAATCAATAGGTCTGAAGTTCTCCACACTATCTCTTCATCCGTTTGTAGATGCATGAATCAATGCCATTCATGTACAATGATTCAATCATGTTTACTGACTTCCCTTTATCTGAAATGGTTTCCGGGCTCTAGAAAATGTGCAGGAATATAAAACTAAGTGCAATTAATACTTCTACTGCTGATTTATGTCTGACATTTTGATATGAATGACATTTCATTCGACATGTATCCAATGAAGATATTTGGGTGGAACTGAGAAATAAGAAAGTTTTGCTAAACTTAATGGAATTGTATTATAAATCCCCTAATAGTCAGAGAGAAATTGAGAAACATTTTTGTAAATAGATCTCAGCTATCTGTAAGAATGATAAGGTGGTTATGGTAGGGGATTTTAACTTTTCAAACATAGACTGGGACTGCCATACTGTTAAGGGTTTAGATGGAGAGGAATTTGTTAATGCGTACAAGGCAAATGTCTGATTCAGTATGTGGATGTACCTACTAGAGAAAGTGCAAAACCAGACCTACACTTGGGAATTAAAAGTTTGTGAGAAGATTTGTAGCTCGGGTGCTCGTTGTAGTGGTATGTTCGCCGAGCTGGGAATTGGTGTTGCAGACATTTCGTCCCCTGTCTAGGTGACATCCTCAGTGCTTGGGAACCTCCTATGAAGCGCTTCTGTGATGTTTCATTCGGCATTTGTAGTGGTTTGAATCTGCCGCTTCCGATTGTCAGTTCCAACTGCCCGTTGCAGTGGTCGGTATATTGGGTCTATATCGATGTGGACAGCTGCAACGGAGAGCTGGAATTGACAACCGGAAGTAGCAGATTCAAACCACTACAAATGCCGGAGGAAGGATCACAGAAGCGCTTCACAGAAAGCTCCCAAGCACTGAGGATGTCACCTAGAAAGGGGACGAAAGTGAACTGCAACACAAATTCCCAGCTCGGTTAACATAACACCAACAACTTGGGAAATGAGACAGGGCAGGTGACTGAGGTATCAGTCAGAGAGCACTTTGAGGCCAGCGACCATAATTCTACTCGATTTAAAATAAAGATTGAAAAGGATAGAGCAGATCTAAAAGCTAAGTTATCAATTGGAGAAAGGCCAATTTTGACTGTTTTAGGCAAAAACTTTTGAAAGCTGATTGGGGGCAGATGTTTGCAGCTGAAGTGATGGCTAGAAAATTTGTTACCTTCAGAAATGAGATACCGAGAATCGAGCGAAAGCATATTCCTATTAGGGTGAAATGAAAGTCTGGTAGGCATGGGGAATGCTGGATTACTAAAGGAATTGAGCTTTGCTTACGAAAAAGAAGTAAGCATATATAAGGTATAGACAGGATATATCTAGTGAATAATTGGAAGAGTGTAAAGTAAGTAGGAATATTCTTAAGAGGGAAATCTGGAGGGAAGATGGGGACATGAGATAACTTTGGCAAATAGAATTAAGTAGAATCCAAAGAGTTTTTACCCATACAATAAGGACAATAGGGTAACTAGAGGGAGAATAGAGCACCTCAAATATCAGCAAAGTGGCCTTTGTATGTAGCCGCAGAAAATGGTGGAGATACTTAATGAGTATTTTGCATCGGTTTACACCGTGGTAAAGGATATGGAACATATAGGCTGTAGGGAAATAGATGGTGACATCTTGCAGGATGTCATATTTCAGAGGCGGAAGTGCTGGATGTCTTGAAACTCATAAAGGTGGATAAATCCCCAGGATCTGATCAGGTGTACCCTAGAACTCTGTGGGAAGCTAGAGAAGTGATTACTGGGCCTCTTGTTGAGATGTCTGTATCACTGAAAGTCACCGGTGAGGTGCCGAAAAACTGGAGGTTACCTAACGTGGTGCCATTGTTTCAGAAGTCTAGTGAGTAAGGGCCAGGGAACTATAGACCAGTGAGCCTGACGTTGGTGGTGGACACATTATTGGAGGAAATCCTGAGGGACAGGATGTGCATATATTTCGTAAGGCAAGGACCGATTAGGGATAGTCAACATGGCTTTGTGCGTGGGAAATCGCATCTCACAAGCTTGATTGAATTTTTTTGAGGAAGTTACAAAGAGGGCAGAGCAGTAGATGTGATCTTTATGAACTTCAGTTTTCGTTCGACAAGGCTCCCAAAGGGAGATTGACTACCAAGGTTAGATCTCACAGAATACAGGGAGAACCTACCATTTGGATATACAGAACTGGCTCAAAGGTAGAAGACAGAGGGTGGTGGTGGAGGGTTGTTTTTCAGACTGGAGACCTCTGACCAGTGGAGTGACACAAGGATCGGTGCTGGGTCCTCTACTTTTCGTCATTTACATAAATGATTTGGATGGGGGCATAACTGGTACAGTGAGTAAGTTTGCAGATGATACCAAAATTCGAGTTGCAGTGGACAGCGAAGAGGGTTACATCAGATTAAAACAGGATCTTGACCAGATGGGCCAATGGGCTGAGAAGTGGCAGATCGAGTTTAATTCAGATAAATGCAAGGTGCTGCATTTTGGGAAAGCAAATCTTAGTAGGACTTATATTACTTAATGGTAATATCCAAGGGAGTTTTGCTGAACAATGAGACTTTGGAGTGCAGATTCATAGCTCCTTGAAAATGGAGTCGCAGGTAGATAGGATAGAGAAGACGGCGTTTGGTATGCTTTCCTTTACTGGTCAGAGTATTGAGGACAGGAGTTGGGAGGTAATGTTGCGGCTGTAGAGGACATTGGTTATGCCACTGTTGGAATAGTGCATGCAATTCTGGTTTCCTTCCTATCGGAAAGATGTTGTGAAACTTGAAAGCGTTCAGAAAAGATTTACCCAAAGATGTTGCCAGGGTTGGAGGATTTGAGTTATAGAGAGAGGCTGAGCAGGCTTGGGCAGTTTTCCCTGGAGCGTCGGAGGTCGAGGTTTAAGAAATTATGAGGGGCATGGATAGGGTAAATAGGCAATGCTTTTTCCCTGGGGTGAGGGACTCCAAAACTAGAGGGCATAGGTTTAGGTTCAGGGAGGAATGATATAAAAGAGACCTACGGGGCAACATTTTCGCACAGAGGCTGGTACGGGTATAGAATGAATTGCCAGAGTAAGTGGTGGAGGCTGATACAATTGCAACATTTAGGAGGCATTTTGATGCGTATATGAATAGGAAGGGTTTGAAGGTATATGGGCCTGGTGCTGGAAGGTGGGACTAGATTAGGATGGGATATCTGGTCGGCATGGACGGGTTGGACTGAAGGGTCTGTTTCCATGTTGTACATCTCTATGACTCTATGACTTAGCAATGCTGAATCCAGCTACCTTTAAATCTACCTGTTACTGATATAAATTGACTTTATCTTTAGAGCCACAAGCTATTATCACCTCGTATTCTTAGAGATTTTCTGTATCTTCCTCCATGAAGACAGATGCAATGTAGCTGGTTTTTCTCTTGGCCATTTCCCTATTCTCCACAATAAATTCTCCTTTCCCATGACAAATTTCCACATTTAACCTTGCTTTTATTTTTTTTTCCTTTGAAATATAGATCGTAGATTTGTGCATTTTCCTTGGTCATGTTTGTTAGCATGCATGTTCTCATTTTGATTTCCTCATCAATTTTATGTCTTCCTATTCTGGATTGTCAATTTCTGAGAATTCTCTGGTTTCCACAATGTTTGAAATTCTTCTGATGGCATTTCCAATGATTAATATAATCTTTAGTGTATTATGTTTCCCATCATTAAGTCACGTTCTCACTCCTTGGTATTTTTACCTTCAAGAAATAGACGTATTTTTCAATTTTTCTATAAATCTCCTCGTCTTGACCAGATAACTCTAAGAACACTTCAGGACAACAGAGAAGAAATTGGAAGGGACCTGGCGGATATTTTTGCATCGTTGCTGGCCACAGGTAAGGTCGTGGAGGACAGGAGGGTAGCAAATCCTGTGCCGTTACTCAAGAAGGCCTACAACCTAAAATCTAGTGGTAAGTAAGTCACTTGAGATGGTTCTGAGAGAGAAGATATACATGCATTTGGAAAGACAGGGTTTGATTAGGAGCAGTCAGCACGGCTTTGTGCATGGGAGATCGTGGCTCACAACGTTGACGAAGGCAGCGTGGTTTAAGTAGTCTATGCGGATTTCAGTAAGGCCTTAAATAATATTCCACATGGTATGCTACTCGAGAAGGTTAGATCGCCTGGAATTGAGGGGAAGCTTGCAAATTGGATTCAAAATTGTCTTGACTTTGGGATGCAGAGGGTAATAGTGGAAAGATACTTGTCAGACAGGAGGCCTGTCACTAGTGGAGTGCCTCAGGAGTCGATGATGGGACCATTACTGTTTGCTATATGCATAATGGTCTCGATTAGATTGCATAAGGCATGATTAGTAAGATTGGAGTTGACACTAAAATACGTGGTATTCCGGATGGTGAGGAAGGTTATCACAAATTGCAGCAAGTTTTTGATCAGCTGGGGACATGGGACAAGAAATGGCAAATGTAGTTTAATATAGACAAACGTGAGATATTGCATTTTCGAAAGTCAAATCAGGGTCGGAATGTCATGGTGAATGGTTGGGCCTTAAGAGGTGTAGTAGATCAGAGGGTCCCTGGAATTCAGGTGCACGGGTCTCTGCAAGTTGATTCAGAGGTATACAGGGTAGTTACGAAGTGAGTTGGTCAGGGTGACGGTGATGGAGTGAGCGTGAGGTTGTGGTGGAGTGAGTGTGAGTGGGTCAGGATGAGCGTCATGGAACGAGTTTGGGAGGGTCAGGGAGACTGTGATGGCGCGAGTGTGAGGGGTCAGGGTGATGGTGATGGAGTGAGTGTGAAGGCATCGGTGTGACGGTGATGTAGTGATTGTGAGGGGGTCAGGTTGACGGTGATGGAGTGAGTGTGAGGTTGTCCAGATGACAGTGATGAAGTGAGTGTGAGGAGGTCAGTGTGAAGATGATGGAGTGAGAGGGAGAGGATCAGTGTGACGGTGATGGAGGAGTGTGAAAGGACAGGGTGAGTGTCATGGAGCAAGTTAGGGAAGGTCAGGGTGACAGTGATGGAGTGAGTGTGAGAGGGTCAGATGACGAAGATGGAGGGTGGGTGAAGGGATCAGGGTGACTGTGATGCAGTGAGTGTGAGCGGGTCAGCGTGACAGTGACGGAGTGAGTGTGAGTTGGTCAGTGTGAAGGAGATGCGGTGAGTGTGAGGGGGACAGTGTGACGGTGATGAAGTGATTGTGAAAGAGTGAGGGTGACGGTGATGGAGTGAGCGTGAGGTTGTACAGGTGATGGGGAGGTAGTGAGTGTGAGAGGGTCAGGATGAGCAGCATGGAGGGAGTTTCGGAGGGTCAGGGAGACTGTGCTGGCGCAAGTGTGAGGGGTCAGGGTGACGGTGATGGAGTGAGTGTGAAGGCGTCGGTGTGACGGTGATGTAGCGATTGTGAGGGGGTCAGGGTGACGGTGATGGAGTGAGTGGGAGGGGGGGTCAGGATGACAGTGATGGAATGAGTGGGAGGGGTCAGGGTGAGAGTCAGGGAGCGTGTGTGAAAGAGTCAGGGTGACAGTGTTGGAGTGAGTGAGTGTGAGGATGTCAATGTGAAGGTGATGGAGTGAGTGTGAGGGGGCCAGTGTGAAAGTGATGGAGTGAGTGTGATAGGGTCAGGGTGACGGTGATGGAGTGAATGTGAAGCGGTCAGGTTGACAGTGATGGAGTGAGTGGGAGAGGTCAGGGTGAGAGTCAGGGAGCGAGTGTGAACGGGTCAGGGTGACGGTGATGGAGTGAGTGTGAGGATGTCCAGATGACAGTGGTGGAGTGAGTGGGAGTGGGTCAGGATAAACGTCATGGACCGAGTTTGGGAGGTTCAGGGAGACTGTGATTGCGCGAGTGTGAGGGGTCAGGGTGATGGTGATGGAGTGAGTGTGATGGAGTCAGTGTGAGGGGGTCAGTGTGACAGTGATGGAGTGAGTGTGAGAGGGTCTGGGTAACGGTGATGGAATGAGTGTGAGGGGGTCAGTTTGACGGTGATGGAGTGAGTGTGAGTGGGTCAGGGCGATGGTGATGCAGTAAGTGTGATCGGTCAAGGGGATGGTAATGGAGTGAGTGTGATGAGGTGACTGTGTCATTGATGGAGTGATTGTGTGGGCTCCAGCGTGACGATGATGGAGAGAGTGTGAGGGGGTCAGTGTGAAGGTGATGGAGTGAGTATGCAGGGATCAGGGTAATGGTGTCAGAGTGAGTGTGAGGGGTTCAAGGTGATAGTGATGGATTGAGTGTGTGGGGGCAGGGTGACGATGATGGAGTGAGTGAGAGGGGCATTGGTTGACGTTGCTGAAATGATTGTGAGGGGATCAGGGTGATGGTAATGGAGTGAGTGTGAGGGGGTCAGGGTGACGGTGATGGAGTCAGTGTGAAGGGTCAGTGTGACGGTGATGGAGTCAGTGTGTAGGGGTCAGTGTGACGGTGATGGAGTGAGTGTGACGGGCTCAGGGTGACGGTGACGGAGCGAGTGTGAGGGGCTCAGGGTGACGGTGATGGAGTCAGTGTGAAGTGGTCAGTTTGACGGGGATGACGTCAGTGTGAGGGGGTCAGTGGGACGGTGGTGGAGTGAATGTGAGAGGGTCTGGGTGACGGTGAAGGAGTGAGTGTGAGGGGGTCAGTTTGACAGTGATGGAGTGAGTGTGATTAGGTCAGGACGATGGTGATGGAGTGAGTGTGATTGGTTCAGGGTGATGATGATGGAGTGAGTGTGAGGTGGTCAGGTTGACGGTGACGGAGTGAGTGTGAGGGGCTCAAGGTGATAGTGATGGATTAAGTGTGATTGGGTCAGGGCGATGGTGATGGAGTGAGTGTGATGGGGTCAGGGTGATGATGATGGAGTGAGTGTGAGGTGGTCAGGTTGACGGTGATGGAGTGAGTGTGGGGGGATCAGGATAACGGTGATGGAGTGAGTGTGAGGGGGATTGGTTGAAGTTGCTGAAATGAGTGTGAGGGGATCAGGGTGACAGTGATGGAGGGAGTGTGACGGGGTCAGGGTGACGGGATGGAGTGACTGTGTAGGGGTCAGTGTGACGGTGATGGAGTGAGTGTGAGAGGGTCTTGGTGACGCTGATGGAGTGAGTGTGAGGGGCTCCGGGTGACGGTGACGGAGCTAGTGTGAGGGGGTCAGTGTGACGGTGATGGAGTCAGTGTGAAGTCGTCAGTGTGACCGGGATGATATCTGTGTTAGGTGGTCAGTTTGACAGTGGTGGAGTGAGTGTGAAGGGTCTGGGTGACGGTGAAGGAGTGAGTGTGAGGGGGTCAGTTTGACGGTGATGGAGTGTGTGTGAGGGGTTCAAGGTGATAGTGATGGACTGAATGTGATTGGGTCAGCGCGATGGTGATAGTGTCAGTGTGTTGATGATGGAGTGAGTGTGAGGTGGTCAGGATGACCGTGATGGAGTGAATGTTGGGGGATCAGGGGAACGGTGACGGAGTGAGTGTGACGGGTTCAAGGTGATCGTGCTGGATTGAGTGTGAGGGGACAGGGTGACCATGATGGAGTGAGTGAGAGGGGGTTTGGTTGATGTTGCTGAAATGAGTTTGAGGGGATTTGGGTGACGTTGCTGAAATGAGAGTGAGGGGATCAGGGTGACGGTGATGGAGTCAGTGTGAAGGGGTCAGTGTGACGGTGATGGAGTGAATGTGTAGGGGTCAGTGTGACGGTGATGGGGTGAGTGTGAGGTGGTCAGTGTGACGGTGACAGAGTGAATGTGAGAGGGTCTGCGTGGCGGTGATGGAGTGAGTGTGAAGGGGTCAGAGTGACGGTGATGGAGTGAGTGTGAGGGGGTCAATGTGACGATGAAGGAGTGAATGTGGGAGGGTCTGCGTGGCGGTGTTGGAGTGAGTGTGAAGGGGTCAGAGTGAGGGTGACGGAGTGAGTGTGAGGGGGTCAGAGTGATGGTGATGGAGTCTGTGTGAAGTGGTCAGTGTGACGGTGATGGAGTGAGTGTGAGGGGATCTGTGTGACTGTCATGGAGAGAGTATGAAGGTGTCAGGGTGATGGCGATGGAGTGAATGTTGAGGGGATCTGTGTGACGGTGATGGAGTGCGTATGAGGGGGTCAGGGCGATGGTGATGATGTGAGTGTGAGTGTGAGCGGGTCTGGATGGCGGAGATGAATTGAGTGCGAGGGGTTCAGTGTGACGGTGATGGAGTGTGTGTGTGGGGGTCAGGGCGATGGTGATGGTGCGCTTGTGAGCGGGTTAGGGTGATGATGATGGAGTGTGTGTGATGGGGTCAGGATGATGAAGACGGAGTGACTGTCAGGGAGTCAGGTAGAAGGTGATGGATTGAGTATGTGGGGGTCAGGTGAACTGTGATGGAGTGAGTCGGAGGGGTTTTAGGAAGATGGAGATGGTGTGAGTGTGAGGATATCAGAGTGACTGTGATGGAGTGAGTGTGAGGATGTGAGTGTGTCATTGATGGAGTGATTGTGAGGTGGCCAGGGTGAAGGTGATGGAGCGATTGTGATGGAGTCAGGTGAACACGATGAAGTGAATGTGAAAGTGTCAGGATGACAGTGATGGAGTGAGAGTGAGGGGGTCAGAATGATGGTGATGCAGTGAGTGTGTGTGGTTGAGGGCGAAGGTGATGGAGTGAGTGTGAGGGGTACAGGGTGATGGTGACAGAGCGGGTGTGAGGGTGTCTAGGTTAAGGAGATGGAGTCAGTGTGAAGTGGTCAGTGTGTCGGTGATGAAGTCAGTGTGAGGGGGTCAATGTGACGGCGGTGGATTGAGTGTGAGGGGGTCAGTTTGACGGTGAAGAATTGAGTGTGATTAGGTCAGGGCGATGCTGATGGAGTGAGTGTGATGGGGTCAGGGTGATGATGTTGGAGTGAGTGTAAGGTGGTCAGGATGACGATGACGGAGTGAGTGTGAAGGGTTCAAGGTGATAGTGATGGATTAAGTGTGATTGGGTCAGGGCGATGAAGATGGAATGAGTGTGAGGGGCTCAGGGTGATGATGATGGAGTGAGTGTGAGGTGGTCAGGATGACCGTGATGGAGTGAATGTTGGGGGATCAGGGGAACGGTGACGGAGTGAGTGTGACGGGTTCAAGGTGATCGTGATGGATTGAGTGTGAGGGGACAGGGTGACCATGATGGAGTGAGTGAGAGGGGGTTTGGTTGATGTTGCTGAAATCAGTTTGAGGGGATTTGGGTGACGTTGCTGAAATGCGAGTGAAGTGATCAGGGTGACGGTGATGGAGTCAGTGTGAAGGGGTCAGTGTGACGGTGATGGAGTGAATGTGAGAGGGTCTGCGTGGCGGTGATGGAGTGAGTGTGAAGGGGTCAGAGTGACGGTGATGGAGTGAGTGTGAGGGGGTCAATGTGACGATGAAGGAGTGAATGTGGGAGGGTCTGCGTGGCGGTGATGGAGTGAGTGTGAAGGGGTCAGAGTGAGGGTGACGGAGTGAGTGTGAGGGGGTCAGAGTGATGGTGATGGAGTCTGTGTGAAGTGGTCAGTGTGACGGTGATGGAGTGAGTGTGAGGGGATCTGTGTGACTGTCATGGAGAGAGTATGAAGGTGTCAGGGTGATGGCGATGGAGTGAATGTTGAGGGGATCTGTGTGACGGTGATGGAGTGCGTATGAGGGGGTCAGGGCGATGGTGATGATGTGAGTGTGAGTGTGAGCGGGTCTGGATGGCGGAGATGAATTGAGTGCGAGGGGTTCAGTGTGACGGTGATGGAGTGTGTGTGTGGGGGTCAGGGCGATGGTGATGGTGCGCTTGTGAGTGGGTTAGGGTGATGATGATGGAGTGTGTGTGATGGGGTCAGGATGATGATGACGGAGTGACTGTCAGGGAGTCAGGTAGAAGGTGATGGATTGAGTATGTGGGGGCCAGGTGAACTGTGATGGAGTGAGTCGGAGGGGTTTTAGGAAGATGGAGATGGTGTGAGTGTGAGGATATCAGAGTGACTGTGATGGAGTGAGTGTGAGGAGGTGAGTGTGTCATTGATGGAGTGATTGTGAGGTGGCCAGGGTGAAGGTGATGGAGCGATTGTGATGGAGTCAGGTGAACACGATAAAGTGAATGTGAAAGTGTCAGGATGACAGTGATGGAGTGAGAGTGAGGGGGTCAGAATGATGGTGATGCAGTGAGTGTGTGTGGTTGAGGGCGAAGGTGATGGAGTGAGTGTGAGGGGCACAGGGTGATGGTGACAGAGCGGGTGTGAGGGTGTCTAGGTTAAGGAGATGGAGTCAGTGTGAAGTGGTCAGTGTGTCGGTGATGAAGTCAGTGTGAGGGGGTCAATGTGACGGCGGTGGATTGAGTGTGAGGGGGTCAGTTTGACGGTGAAGAATTGAGTGTGATTAGGTCAGGGCGATGGTGATGGAGTGAGTGTGATGGGGTCAGGGTGATGATGTTGGAGTGAGTGTAAGGTGGTCAGGATGACGATGACGGAGTGAGTGTGAAGGGTGCAAGGTGATAGTGATGGATTAAGTGTGATTGGGTCAGGGCGATGGTGATGGAATGAGTGTGAGGTGCTCAGGGTGATGATGATGGAGTGAGTGTGAGGTGGTCAGGTTGACGGTGATGGATTGAGTGTGGGGGGATCAGGATAATGGTGATGGAGAGACTGTGACGTGATCAGTGTGATGGTGATGGAGTGAGTGTGAGAGGGTCTTGGTGACGGTGTTGGAATGAGTGTGAGGGGCTCAGGGTGACGGTGACGGAGCGAGTGTGAGGGGGTCAGGGTGACGGTGATGGAGTCAGTGTGAAGTGGTCAGTGTGAAGGGGATGACGTCTGTGTTAGGTGGTCAGTTTGACAGTGGTGGAGTGAGTGTGAGAGGGTCTGGGTGACGGTGAAGGAGTGAGTGTGAGGGGGTCAGTTTGACGGTGATGGAGTGAGTGTGATGGGGTCAGGGTGATGATGATGGAGTGAGTGTGAGGTGGTCAGGTTGACGGTGACGGAGTGAGTGTGAGGGGTTCAAGGTGATAGTGATGAACTGAATGTGATTGGGTCATGGCGATGGTGATAGAGTGAGTGTGATGGGGTCAGGGTGATGATGATGGAGTGAGTGCGAGGTGGTCAGGTTGACGGTGATGGAGTGAGTGTGGGGGGATCAGGATAACGGTGACGGAGTGAGTGTGAGGGGTTCAAGATGATAGTGTTGGATTGAGTTTGTGGGGCTCAGGGTGACGTTGATGGAGTGAGTGAGAGGGGGTTTGGTTGACGTTGCTGAAATGAGTATGAGGGGATCAGGGTGACGGTGATTCAGTGAGTGTGATGAGGCGACTGTGTCACTGATAGAGTGAGTGTGAGGGTGCCAGTGTGATTGTGTTGGAGTGAGTGTGAGGAAGTGAGTGTGTCCTTGATGGAGTGATTGTGAGGGGGCCAGGGCGGTGGTGATGGTGTGTTTGTGACCGGGTTAGGGTGATGGTGATGGAGTGTGTGTGAGGGGGTCAGGTTGAACGTGATGGATTGAGTATGTGGGGGTCAGGTGAACTGTGATGGAGTGAGTGTGAGTGGGCCAGGCTGATGGTGATGGAGTGAGTGTGATGGAGTCAGGATGATGATGACGGAGTGAGTGCGAAGGGGTCAGGGCGATTGTGGTGAAGTGAGTGTGAGGTGGTCAGCGTGACAATGATGGAGAGAGTTTGAGGGTGTTACAGTGATGGTGTTGGAGTGAGTGTGAGGGAGTCAGGTGACCGTGATGACATGAATGTGAAAGGGTCAGGATGACAGTGATGGAGTGAGTGTGAGGGCGTCACAATGATGATGATGCAGTGAGTGTTTGTTGGTCAGGGCGAAGGTGATTGAGTGAGTGTGAGGGGCTCAGAGTGATGGTGATTGAGTGAGTGTGAGGGGCTCAGGATGACGGTGATGGAGTGAGTGTGAGGGGGTCTGGGTGACGGTGATGGAGTCTGTGTGAAGGAGTCAGTGTGACAGTGATGGAGTCAGTGTGAGGGGGTCAGTGTGACAGTGATGGAGTGAGTGTGAGGGGGTCAGTTTGACGGTGATGGAGTGAGTGTGAGTGGATCAGGGCGATGGTGATGGAGTGAGTGTGATGGGGTCAGGGTGACGGTGATGGAGTGAGTGTGATGAGGTGACTGTGTCATTGATGGAGTGATTGTGTGGGGGCCAGCGTGACGATGATGGAGTGAGTGTGAGAGGGTCAGTGTGACGGTGATGGAGTGAGTGTGAGGAAGTGAGTGTGTCATTGATGGAGTGATTGTGTGGGGGCCAGGTTGATGATGGTGGAGCGAGTGTGAGGGGGTCAGGGCGAAGGTGATTGATGGAGTGAGTGCGAGGTGGTGAGTGTGTCATTTATGGAGTGAGTGTGAGAGGGTCAGTGTGACGGTGATGGAGTGAATGTGTGGAGGCCAGGTGTACTGTGATGGAGTGAGAGTTAGGGGGTCAGACTGATGATGATGCAGTCAGTGAGGGTGGTCAGAGTGACGGTGATGGATTGAGTGTGAGGGGGTCAATGTGACGGTGATGGAGTGAGTGTGAGAGGGTCTGGGTGACGGTGATGGAGTGTCTGTGATGGGGTCAGAGTGATGGTGATGGAGTGAGTGTGTGGGGGTCAGTTTGACGGTGATGGAGTGAGTGTGTGGGAGTCAGGTGAACTGTCATAGAGTGAGTGTGTGGAGGTCAGGGCGAAGGTGATTGAGTGAGTGTGAGGGGCTCAGAGTGACGGTGATTGAGTGAGTGTGTTGAGGTCAGGATGAAGGTGATGGAGTGAGTGTGTGGGGGTCAGGGTGAAGGCGATAGAGTGAGTGAGAGGGGGTCAGTTTGACGGTGATGGAGTGAGTGTGTGGTGGTTAGGTGAACTGTGCTGGTGTGAGTGTGAGGAAGTCAGGGTGAAGGTGATGGAGAGAGTGTGAGGTGTCAGGTTGACGGTGATGGAGTGAGTGTGAGCGGGTAAGGGTGTCGGTGTTGGAGTGAGTGTGAGCGGGTCAGGTGGCCATGATGAAGTGAATGTGAATGGGTCCCTGTTACATTGATGGAGTGAGTGTGAGGGGGTCAGAATGATGGTGATGGAGTGAGAGTGATGGGGTCAGGGTGACGGTGATAGAGTGAGTGTGAGGGGGTTAGGGGAACGTTGACAGAGTGAGTTTGAGGGGTTCAGGGTGACAGTGATAGAGTGAGTGGGAGGAGGTGAGTGTGCCATTGCTGGAGTGAGTGTGAGGGGGTCAGGGTGATAGTGATGATGTGAGTGTGAGGGGATCAGCGTAACGATGATGGTGTGAGTGTGAGAGGTTCAGGGTGACTATGATGGAGTCAGTGTGAGTCGTTCAGAGTGACGATATTAGAGTGAATGTGAGCGGGTGAGGATGACGGTGATGGAGTGAGTGGGAGGAGGTGAGTGTTCCATTGCTGGAGTGAGTGTGAGGGGGTCAGGGTGACAGTGATGGAGTCAGTGTGAGGGGTCAGTGCGATAGTGATGATTTGAGTGTGAGGGGGTCAGCGTAACGATGATGGTGTAACTGTGAGGGGGTCAGGGTGACTATGATGGAGTGAGTGTGAGGCGTTCAAAGTGATGGTATTAGAGTGAGTGTGAGCGGGTGAGGATGATGGTGATGGAGTGAGTGTGAGACGGTCAGTGTAACAGTGATGCAGTGAATGTGAGGTGGTCAGTTGACCATGATGAAGTGAGGGTGAGGGGGTTAGGTAGAAGGTGATGGACTGAGTGAGAGGGGGTCAGAGTGACGGTGATGGAGTGAGTGTGAGGGGGTTAGGGTGACTGTGATGGAGTGAGTGTGACGGGGTCAGGGTGACGATGATGGAGTGAGTGTGAGGGGGTCAGGGTGGCGATGACTGAGTGAGTGTGAGGGGGCCAGGGTGAAGGTGATGGAGGGAGTGTGTGGGGGTCAGGGTGACAGTGATGGAGTGAGTGTGAGGGGGTAAGGGTGATGATGATTTGGTAAGTGCGAGGGGGTCAGGGTGACGGTGATGGAGTGAGTGTGTGGGGGCTACTGAGACAGTGATGGAGTGAGTTTGAGGGGGGTCATTGTGATGATGATGGAGTGAGAATGATGGGGTCAGGGTGACGATGATGGAGTGAGTGTGAGGGAGTCAGTTAGAAGGTGATGGACTGAGCGAGAGTGGGTCAGAGTGACGGTGATGGAGTGAGTATCAGGGGGTTAGGGTGACTGTGATGGAGTGAGTGTGAGGGGGTCAGGGTGATGGAGATGGATTGAGTGTGAGGGGGTCAGTCTGATGGTGATGGAGTGAGAGTGATGGCGTCAGGGTGACGATGATGGAGCGAGTGTGAAGGGGTTAGGGGAACGTTGACAGAGTGAGCTTGAGGGGTTCAGGATGACGGTGATGGAGTGAGTGTGAGATGGTCAGTGTAACGGTGATGGAGTGAATGTGAGATGGTCAGTTGACCATGATGAAGTGGGTGTGAGAGAGTCAGGGTGATGATGATGGAGTGAGTGTGATGGGGTCAGGGTGACGATGATGGCGTGAGTGTGAGGTTGCCAGGGTGAAGGTGATGGAGTGAGTGTGTGGGGGTCAGGGTGACAGTGATGGAGTGGGTTTGAGGGGGTCAGTGAAATGGTGATGGAGTGAGAGTGATGGGGTCACGGTTACGATGATGGAGTGAGTGAGAGGGGGTTTGGGGAACGTTGACAGAGTGAGGTTGAGGGGTTCAGGGTGATGGTGATGGAGTGAGTGGGAGGAGGTGTGTGTCTCATTGCAGGAATGATTGTGAGGGGGTCAGGGTGACAGTGTTGGACTCAGTGTGAGGGGGTCAGTGTGATAGTGATGATGTGAGTGTGAGGGGGTCAGGTAAAGATGATGGAGTGAGTGTGAGGGGATCAGGGTGACTGTGATGGAGTGAGTGTGAGGCGTTCAGAGTGACGGTATTAGAGTGAGTATGAGCGGGTGATGATGACGGCGATGGAGTGAGTGTGAGGCGGTCAGTGTGACGGTGATGCAGTGAGTGTGAGGGGGTCAGTGTGACGGTGATGGAGTGAGGGTGATGTGATCAGTTGAGCATGATGAAGTGAGTGTGAGAGCGTCAGGGTGACGATGATGGAGTGAGTGTGAGGGGGTCAGGGTGGCGATGACTGAGTTAGTGTGAGGGGGCCAGAGTGAAGATGATGTTGGGACTGTGTGTGGGTCAGGGTGACAGTGATAGAGTGAGTGTGAGGGGGTAAGGGTGATGATGATTTGGTAAGTGCGAGGGGGTCAGGCTGACGGTGATGGAGTGAGTGTGAGGCGTTCAGAGTGACGGTATTAGAGTGAGTATGAGCGGGTGATGATGACGGTGATGGAGTGAGTGTGAGGCGGTCAGTGTGACGGTGATGGAGTGAGTGTGAGGTGATCAGTTGACCATGATGAAGTGAGTGTGAGAGCGTCAGGGTGACGATAATGGCGTGAGTGTGAGGTTGCCAGGGTGAAGGTGATGGAGTGAGTGTGTGGGGGTCAGGGTGACAGTGATGGAGTGAGTTTGAGGTGGTCAGTTGACCACGATGAAGTGAACGTGAGAGCGTCAGGTTGACAATGATGGAGTGAGTGTGAGAGGGTCAGGGTGACGATGATTGAGTGAGTATGAGAGGGTCAGGGTGACGATGATTGCGTTAGTGTGAGGGGGCCAGGGTGAAGGTGATGGAGTGAGTGTGTGGGGGTCAGGGTGACAGTGATGGAGTGGGTTTGAGGGGGTCAGTGAGATGACGATGGAATGAGAGTGATGAGGTCAGGGTTATGATGATGGAGTGACTGAGAGGGAGTATGGGGAACGTTGACAGAGTGAGGTTGAGTGTTTCAGGGTGACGGTGATGGAGTGAGTGGGCGGAGGTGTGTGTGTGTCATTGCAGGAATGATTGTGAGGGGGTCAGAGTGACAGTGATGGACTCAGTGTGAGGGGGTCAGTGTGATGGTGATGATGTGAGTGTGAGGGGGTCAGGTAACGATGATGGAGTGAGTTTGAGGGGTTCAGAGTGACGGTATTAGAGTGAGTATGAGCGGGTGAGGACGACGGCGATGGAGTGAGTGTGAGGCGGTCAGTGTGACTGTGATGGAGTGAGTGTGAGGTGGTCAGTTGACCACGATGAAGTGAGTGTGAGAGCGTCAGGGTGACAATGATGGAATGAGTGTGAGAGGGTCAGGGTGACGATGATTGAGTGAGTGTGAGAGGGTCAGGGTGACAATGATTGAATTAGTGTGAGGAGGTCAGGGTGACAGTGATGGAGTGAGTTTGAGGGGGTCAGTGTGATGGTGATGGAGTGAGTGTGTGGGGGTTACTGAGACAGTGACGGAGTGAGTTTGAGGGGGTCAGTGTGATGGTGATGGAGTGAGAGTGATGGGGTCAGGGTGACGATGATGGAGTGAGGTTGAGTGGTTCAGGGTGACGGTGATGTAGTGAGTGGGAGGAGGTGTGTGTGTGTCATTGCAGGAATGATTGTGAGGGGGTCAGGGTGAGAGTGATGAACTCAGTGTGAGGGGGTCAGTGTGATGGTGATGATGTGAGTGTGAGGGGGTCATGTAACGATGATGGAGTGAGTTTGAGGGAGTCAGAGTGGCGGTATTAGAGTGAGTATGAGCGGGTGAGGATGACGGCGATGGAGTGAGTGTGAGGCGGTCAGTGTGACGGTGATGGAGTGAGTGTGAGGTGGTCAGTTGACCACGATGAAGTGAGTGTGAGAGCGTCAGGGTGACAATGATGGAATGAGTGTGAGAGGGTCAGGGTGACGATGATTGAGTGAGTGTGAGAGGGTCAGGGTGACAATGATTGAGTTAGTGTGAGGGGGCCAGGGTGAAGGTGATGGAGTGAGTGTGTGGGGGTCAGAGTAACAGTGATGGAGTGAGTGTGAGGGGGTCAGTGTGATGGTGATGGAGTGAGTGTGTGGGGGTTACTGAGACAGTGACGGAGTGAGTTTGAGGGGGTCAGTGTGATGGTGATGGAGTGAGAGTGATGGGGTCAGGGTGACGATGATGGAGTGAGTGTGAGAGGGTCTGGGTGACGGTGAGGGAGTGTCTCTAATGGGGTCAGAGTGATGGTGATGGAGCGAGTGTGAGGGGGTCAGTTTGACGGTGATGAAGTGAGTGTGAGAGGGTCTGGGTGACGGTGAGGGAGTGTCTGTGATGGGGTCAGAGTGATGGTGATGGAGCGAGTGTGAGGGGGTCAGTTTGACGGTGATGAAGTGAGTGTGTGGGAGTCAGGGTGAAGGTGATGGAGAGAGTGTGTGGGTGTCAGGTTGACGGTGATGGAGTGAGTGTGAGCGGGTAAGGGTGACAGTGATGGAGTGAGTATGAGGGGGTCAGTGTGATGGTGATGGAGTGAGTGTGTGGGGGTTACTGAGACAGTGACGGAGTAAGTTTGAGGGGGTCAGTGTGATGGTGATGGAGTGAGAGTGATGGGGTCAGGGTGACGATGATGGAGTGAGTGTGTGGAGGCCAGGTGTACTGTGATGGAGTGAGTGTTAGGCGGTCAGACTGATGGTGATGCAGTCAGTGAGTGTGGTCAGAGTGACGGTGATGGACTGAGTGTGAGGGGGTCAATGTGACGGCGATGGAGTGAGTGTGAGAGGGTCTGGGTGACGGTGAAGGAGTGTCTGTGATGGGGTCAGAGTGATGGTGATGGAGTGAGTGTGAGGGGGTCAGTTTGACGGTGATGGAGTGAGTGTGTGGGAGTCGGGTGAACTGTGATGGAGTGAGTGTGAGGAGGTCAGGGTGACAGTGATGGAGTGAGTTTTGAGGGGGTCAGTGAGATGGCGATGGAATGAGAGTGATGAGGTCAGGGTTACGATGATGGAGTGAGTGAGAGGGGGTTAGGGGAACGTTGACAGAATGAGCTGGAGTGGTTCAGGGTGACGGTGATGGAGTGAGTGGGAGGAGGTGTGTGTGTGTCATTGCAGGAATGATTGTGAGGGGGTCAGGGTGAGAGTGATGGACTCAGTGTGAGGGGGTCAGTGTGATGGTGATGATGTGAGTGTGAGGGGGTCAGGTAACGATGATGGAGTGAGTTTGAGGGGGTCAGAGTGACGGTATTAGAGTGAGTATGAGCGGGTGAGGATGACGGCGATGGAGTGAGTGTAAGGCGGTCAGTGTGACGGTGATGGAGTGAGTGTGAGGTGGTCAGTTGACCTCGATGAAGTGAGTGTGAGAGCGTCAGGGTGACATTGATGGAATGAGTGTGAGAGGGTCAGGGTGACGATGATTGAGAGAGTGTGAGAGGGTCAGGGTGACAATGATTGAGTTAGTGTGAGGGGGCCAGGGTGAAGGTGATGGAGTGAGTGTGTGGGGGTCAGGGTGACAGTGATGGAGTGAGTGTGAGGGGGTCAGTGTGATGGTGATGGGGTGAGTGTGTGGGGGTTACTGAGACAGTGACGGAGTGAGTTTGAGGGGTCAGTGTGATGGTGATGGAGTGAGAGTGATGGGGTCAGGGTGACAATGATGGAGTGAGTGTGTGGAGGCCAGGTGTACTGTGATGGAGTGAGTGTTAGGCGGTCAGACAGATGGTGATGCAGTCAGTGAGTGTGGTCAGAGTGACGGTGATGGACTGAGTGTGAGGGGGTCAATGTGACGGTGATGGAGTGAGTGTGAGAGGGTCTGGGTGACGGTGAGAGAGTGTCTGTGATGGGGTCAGAGAGATGGTGATGGAGCGAGTGTGAGGGGGTCAGTTTGACGGTGATGGAGTGAGTGTGTGGGAGTCAGGGTGAAGGTGTTGGAGAGAGTGTGTGGGTGTCAGGTTGACGGTGATGGAGTGAGTGTGAGCGGGTAAGGGTAACAGTGATGGAGTGAGTATGAGGGGGTCAGTGTGATGGTGATGGAGTGAGTGTGTGGGGGTTACTGAGACAGTGACGGAGTGAGTTTGAGGGGGTCAGTGTGATGGTGATGGAGCGAGTGTGTTGGAGTCAGGGTGAAGGTGATGGAGAGAGTGTGTGGGTGTCAGGTTGACGGTGATGGAGTGAGTGTGAGGCGGTCAGTGTGACGGTGATGGAGTGAGTGTGAGGTGGTCAGTTGACCTCGATGAAGTGAGTGTGAGAGCGTCAGGGTGACAATGATTGAAATGAGTGTGAGAGGGTCAGGGTGACGATGATTGAGAGAGTGTGAGAGGGTCAGGGTGACAATGATTGAGTTAGTGTGAGGGGGCCAGGGTGAAGGTGATGGAGTGAGTGTGTGGGGGTCAGGGTGACAGTGATGGAGTGAGTGTGAGGGGGTCAGTGTGATGGTGATGGGGTGAGTGTGTGGGTTTTACTGAGACAGTGACGGAGTGAGTTTGAGGGGTCAGTGTGATGGTGATGGAGTGAGAGTGATGGGGTCAGGGTGACGATGATGGAGTGAGTGTGTGGAGGCCAGGTGTACTGTGATGGAGTGAGTGTTAGGCGGTCAGACTGATGGTGATGCAGTCAGTGAGTGTGGTCAGAGTGACGGTGATGGACTGAGTGTGAGGGGGTCAATGTGACGGTGATGGAGTGAGTGTGAGAGGGTCTGGGTGACGGTGAGGGAGTGTCTGTGATGGGGTCAGAGTGATGGTGATGGAGCGAGTGTGAGGGGGTCAGTTTGACGGTGATGGAGTGAGTGTGTGGGAGTCAGGGTGAAGGTGTTGGAGAGAGTGTGTGGGTGTCAGGTTGACGGTGATGGAGTGAGTGTGAGCGGGTAAGGGTAACAGTGATGGAGTGAGTATGAGGGGGTCAGTGTGATGGTGATGGAGTGAGTGTGTGGGGGTTACTGAGACAGTGACGGAGTGAGTTTGAGGGGGTCAGTGTGATGGTGATGGAGCGAGTGTGTTGGAGTCAGGGTGAAGGTGATGGAGAGAGTGTGTGGGTGTCAGGTTGACGGTGATGGAGTGAGTGTGAGCGGGTAAGGGTGACAGTGATGGAGTGAGTGTGATGGGGTCAGGGTGACGATGATGGAGTGAGTGTGTGGAGGCCAGGTGTTCTGTGATGGAGTGAGTGTTAGGCGGTCAGACTGATGGTGATGCAGTCATTGAGTGTGGTCAGAGTGATGGTGATGGACTGAATGTGAGGGGGTCAATGTGACGGTAATGGAGTGAGTGTGAGAGGGTCTGGGTGACGGTGAAGGAGTGTCTGTGATGGGGTCAGAGTGATGGTGATGGAGTGAGTGTGAGACAGTCAGTGTAACGGTGATGCAGTGAATGTGAGGTGGTCAGTTGACCATGATGAAGTGAGTGTGAGGGGGTCAGGTAGAAGGTGATGGACTGAGTGAGAGGGGGTCAGAGTGACGGTGATGGAGTGAGTGTGAGGGGGTAAGGGTGACTGTGATGGAGTGAGTGTGACGGGGTCAGGGTGACGATGATGGAGTGAGTGTGAGGGGGTCAGGGTGGCGATGGCTGAGTGAGTGTGAGGGGACCAGGGTGAATGTGATGGATTGAGTGTGAGGGGGTCAGTCTGATGGTGATGGAGTGAGAGTGATGGGGTCAGGGTGATGATGACTGAGTGAGTGTGAGGGGAACAGGGTGAATGTGATGGAGTGAGTTTGAGGGGGTCAGTTTGACGTTGATGGAGTGAGTGTGTGGGAGTCAGGTGAACTGTGATGGACTGAATGTGAGGAGGTCAGGGTGACAGTGATGGAGTGAGTTTTGAGGGGGTCAGTGAGATGGCGATGGAATGAGAGTGATGAGGTCAGGGTTACGATGATGGAGCGAGTGTGAGGGGGTTAGGGGAACGTTGACAGAGTGAGGTTGAGGGGTTCAGGGTGACGGTGATGGAGTGAGTGGGAGGAGGTGTGTGTGTCATTGCAGGAATGATTGTGAGGGAGTCAGGGTGACAGTGACGGACTCAGTGTGAGGGTTAGTGTGATAGTGATGAAGTGAGTGTGAGAGCGTCAGGGTGACAATGATGGAGTGAGTGTGAGAGGGTCAGGGTGACGATGATTGAGTTAGTGTGAGGGGGCCAGGTGAAGGTGATGGAGTGAGTGTGTGCGGGTCAGGGTGACAGTAATGGAGTGAGTGTGAGGGGTTAAGGGTGATGATGATTGTGTAAGTGCGAGGGGATCAGGGTGACGATGATGGAGTGAGTGTGTGGGGGTTACTGAGACAGTGCCGGAGTAAGTTTGGGGGGTCAGTGTGATGGTGATGGAGTGAGAGGGATGGGGTCAGGGTGACAATGATGGAGTGAGTGTGAGGGGGTCAGCTAGAAGGTGATGGACTGAGTGAGAGGGTGTCAGAGTGATGGTGATGGAGTGAGAGTGATGGGGCAGGGTGACGATGATGGAGCGAGTGTGAGGGGGTTAGGGTGACTGTGATGGAGTGAGTGTGAGGGGGGTCAGGGTGACGGAGATGGATTGAGTCTGAGGGGGTCAGGGTGACGATGATGGAGCGAATGTGAGGGGGTTAGGGGAACGTTGACAGTGTGAGTTTGAGGGGTTCTGGATGATGGTGATGGAGTGAGTGTGAGCGGGTGAGGATGACGGTGATGGAGTGAGTTTGAGGCGGTCAGTGTGGCTGTGATGGTGTGAATGTGAGTTGGTCAGTTGACCATGATGAAGTGAGTGTGAGAGAGACAGGGTGACGATGATAGAGCAAGTGTGAGAGGGTCAGGTTGACGATGATTGAGTGAGTGTGAGGGTGCCAGGTTGAAGGCGATGGAGTGAGTGTGAGTGGGTAAGGGTGATGATGATTGGGTAAGTGCGAGGGAGTCAGAGTGAATGTGATGGAGTGAGTGTGTGGGGGTTACTGATACAGTGATGGAGTGAGTTTGAGGGGGTCAGTGTGATGGTGTAGGAGTGAAAGTGATGGGGTCAGGGTGACGATGATGGAGTGAGTGTGAGGGGGTCAGGTATAAGGTGATGGACTGAGTGTGAAGGGGTCAGAGTGACGGTGATGGAGTGAGTGTGAGGGGGTTAGAGTGACAGTGATTGAGTGAGTATGAGGGGGTCAGATTGACGGTGATGGAGTGCGTATGAGGCGGTCAGTGTGATGGTGATGGAGTGAGTCTGATGGGGTCAGTGTGACGGTGATGGAGTGAGTTTGAGGGGGTCAGTGAGATGGTGATGGAGTGAGAGTGATGGGGTCAGGGTTACGATGATGGAGTGAGTGAGAGGGGGTTAGGGGAACGTTGACAGAGTGAGGTTGAGGGGTTCGGGGTGACGGTGTTGGAGTGAGTGGGAGGAGGTGTGTGTGTCATTGCAGGAGTGATTGTGAGAGGGTCAGGGTGACAGTGATGGACTCAGTGTGAGGGGGTCAGTGTGATAGTGATTATGTGAGTGTGAGGGGGTCGGGTAACGATGATGGAGTGAGTGTGAGGGGATCAGTGTGACTGTGATGGAGTGAGTGTGAGGTGGTCAGTTGACCATGATGAAGTGAGTGTGAGAGCGTCAGGGTGACAATGATGGAGTGAGTGTGAGACGGTCAGGGTGACGATGATTGAGTTAGTGTGAGGGAGCCAGGGTGTAGGTGATGGAGTGAGTGTGTGGGGGTCAGGGTGACAGTGATGCAGTGAGTGTGAGGGGTTAAGGGTCATGATGATTGGGTAAGTGCGAGGGGGTCAGGGTGAAGTTGATGGAGTGAGTATGTGGGGGTTACTGAGACAGTGATGGAGTGAGTTTGAGGGGGTCAGTGTGATGTTGATGGAGTGAGAGTGATGGGGTCAGGGTGATGATGATGGAGCGAGTGTGAGGGGGTTAGGGTGACTGTGATGGATTGAGTGTGAGGGGGTCAGGTAGATGGTGATGGACTGAGTGAGAGGGGGTCAGAGTGATGGTGATGGAGTGAGAGTGATGGGGCAGGGTGACGATGATGGAGCGAGTGTGAGGGGGTTAGGGTGACTGTGATGGAGTGAGTGTGAGGGGGTCAGGGTGATGGAGATGGATTGAGTCTGAGGGGGTCAGGGTGACGATGATGGAGTGAGTGTGAGGGGGTTAGGGGAACGTTGACAGTGTGAGTTTGTGGGGTTCCGGATGACGGTGATGGAGTGAGTGTGAGCGGGTGAGGATGACGGTGATGGAATGAGTTTGAGGCGGTTAGTGTGACAGTGATGGAATGAATGTGAGGTGGTCAGTTGACCATGATGAAGTGAGTGTGAGAGAGTCAGAGTGACGATGATAGAGTGAGTGTGAGAGAGTCAGGGTGACGATGATTGAGTGAGTGTGAGAGGGTCAGGGTGACTATGATTGAGTTAGTGTGAGGGGGCCAGGGTGAAGGTGATGGAGTGAGTGTGTGGGGGTCAGGGTGACAGTGATGGAGTGAATGTGAGCGGGTGAGGATGACGGTGATGGAATGAGTTTGAGGCTGTTAGTGTGACAGTGATGGAGTAAATGTGAGGTGGTTAGTTGACCATGATGAAGTGAGTGTGAGAGAGTCAGAGTGACGATGATAGAGTGAGTGTGAGAGAGTCAGGGTGACGATGATTGAGTGAGTGTGAGAGGGTCAGGGTGACAATGATTGAGTTAGTGTGAGGGGGCCAGGGTGAAGGTGATGGAGTGAGTGTGTGGGGGTCAGGGTGACAGTGATGGAGTGAGTGTGAGGGGGTCAGGGTGACAGTGATGGAGTGAGTGTGAGGGGGTAAGGATGATGATGATTGAGTAAGTGCGAGGGGGTGAGAGTGAAGGTGATGGAGTATGTGTGTGGGGGTTACTGATACAGTGATGGAGTGAGTTTGAGGGGGTCAGTGTGATGGTGTAGGAGTGAAAGTGATGGGGTCAAGGTGACGATGATGGAGTGAGTGTGAGGGGGTCAGAGTGACGGTGATGGAGTGCGTATGAGGCGGTCAGTGTGACGGTGATGGAGTGAGTCTGATGGGGTCAGTGTGATGGTGATGGAGCCAGTGTATGTAACGTGGAGAGTGAGAGTTTATAGAACATAGAACATAGAACATAGAAGGATACAGCGCAGTACAGGCCCTTCGGCCCTCGATGTTGCGCCGACCGAATCCTACCTAACCTATACTAGCCCAATAACTTCCAAATGCCTATCCAATGCCCGCTTAAATGACCATAAAGAAGGAGAGTTCACCACTGATACGGGCAGGGCATTCCATGAACTCACAACCCGCTGTGTGAAGAATCTACCCCTAACATCTGCCCTATACCTACCACCCCTTATGTTTGGAGCAGATAGGGAGATTGTGCATTAGTGTACATATCGGGGAGAGTGAGAGTATGTGCTTGTCCAGTCGACAATACAGACAGATTCAGCAAATCCCTTTTCCCACATACACTCACTCAGTGGTTTCAGCACCTCCCCTCTCTGCAGCCTCTGCTCCATTTGTTGTTCATGCGACAGACCCAGAAGCTGTAACTACAGTCCCCCTGCTCCATCCAATGTTGATTCACCAAATCCTCGGGTCTCCCTGAATGTCTAAGGGAGCTCACAGCACAACCTCCAGCAAAACATCCCCAGCAGCTCCGCTAACATTTCAATAGCAGGAGTCAGTCAGAATCCCCTCAGCTACAAGTTAGATGCCTGTTCCTTTACAATTATACTCCAGGATTTTCCTCGTGTTACTGACCGCACGATCAACTGAGAGAGACAGGCGCATACCAAGTTTCAAACACGTGAGTCAAAGCTCCTGGAACACCCCTGTCCATGGAGCACCACATGGGACACACCGGGAAGTGACCTGACACACACCACAAAGTTTCTGAGCTTCACAATGCCAGCACCTGATGCACGAGGGATTCAAAACCTAAGGCCAGGGAAAAATACAGGAAAAAAACCAAATAATTTATTAATTGATTACTTGCTGAAAATGTGGAGAAGGAGATGAGGGTATCGGAATAACGGGATAAGAGAGACAACGGTGGGTCCAATGCTAAGAAAGCAAACATTGAATGGAGACATTGCCAAATCGGTTAGAACGGTCCATTGCCTCAAATTCTGAACTGGGGTAGGGCAACGGCTAAGATGGAGAGCTGTGCAGGTCATGCTAGAGGATTACTCCATAAACTGAACTTTCTGCACAGCAGGGGGAGCATTGCAAACCTTTGCCAGGATATTGCAACCTCCTACCACTACCCTCAGTCTCCGACCTTTGAGCCAGTTTTGTAACCAAATGGCTTTCATATGAACCAACCTTGTTAAACAGATGACCATGCACAATGTTATTCAACACCTTACTGATATCCAGATCGACAATGTGCACTTCTCTATCTCAATTAATCCTCTTAGTCGCTTCTTCAAAAAAGTCTCAGTCAATTCAGTGAGAGACAATATTGTTTACACAAAGCCATGCTGACAATGCCTAATCAGTCGTTACCTTTCAAAATGCTTGAGAATCATATGCCTCATAATCCCCTCCAATAAGTTACCAACGTCAGGCTCACTAACCTTTCCTTATTAGCCTTTTTAAATCCTTTCAGTAGTGGCACTACGTTAGCCAAATTCCAGTCTTCCAGCACTTTACCTGTGGCTATTGATGATAGCAAGGGGCCCAGCAATCACTTCCCTAGTTTCCCACAGAATTCGAGCCTGTATCCAATAAAATTCAGGACATTTTCCTTCCTTTGCATGTTTTAAGACCTCCAGCAGCTCCTCTGTAATACAGACACTTTCCAAGATGTGACTACCTATTGCCCTAGTTCTCGAGCTTCCATATACTCCTGAACTGTAAATACCGTTACAAAATATTCGTACAGTACCTCCCCCATTCCTGTGGTTCTGCACATGGGCAGCCTTGCTGATCTTTAAGGATGTCCTATTCTCCCCACAGTTACTCTTTTGTCCTTGATGTATTTGTGGAATTCCATTAGATTCTCCTTAACTCTATTTACCAAAGCTATCACATTTTCCACTTTTATGCTCCCAATTTCCCTCTTAACTATACTCTTGTTGCCTTCAGACTCTTCTCGTGATTCACATTAAATCAAGAATTAAGAGGCTAATGATGACCATTCCGATTGTTGGAAAAATCCATCTGGTTCACTGACATCCTTTAAACTACCATCCTTACCTGGTCTGGCCTACATGTGACTCCAGACCCACAACAATGTGGTTGACTGTTAACTGCCTTCTGGGCAATTAGGGATGGGTAATAGATGCTTGCCTAGTCAGGGACGCCCTCATCCGGTGAATGAATTAAGGAAAAAACCCCTCAATTCCTGCTGTCTATACCTGACACACGCTTCCCTTTTATCCGTGACCAGAACCTCAACTTCGCCAATCCTACAGCATTCCTTACATGTACCAGCGCTACCCTTCACCGTAACATCTCATTGTTGAAGGCTTCCCACTTCCCAACTGACCCCTTTCTCTGTGAATATCTGCCCCAATCGACTTTGGAAAATTCTTGATTAATATCATCAAAATTGGCTTTTCAGCAATTTAGAACTTTAAGTTTTAGACATGGTTCAAACTTTTCCATCTCTAATAAACTAATAGAATTATGATTACTTGCCATAAAGTGCTCCCCCACTGATACCTCAACCATCCCCTTCCCATTACCTTACTTCCAAAGGTAAGGGGACGTTTAGCTCCTTCTCTGTGATGGAGAACTTTGGAAAAGCAGCTGCAGCGATGTAACTGGGACTGGGGTCTGCAGAGTCTTCAACTCATTGAGACAGAGGGATTCAGTCTGAGCTAGTTTCCTGGTGCTATCTTATGGAACTCACCTCATTAACTACCCACCCCACCCCACCCCACCCCATGATGTCATTCAATACCAGCCGGATTCTCCCAACCAACCATCGCCCAGATGCCCCTGGATATTATGTGATCCCTGACACAGGCACTATCTTTAAAAGGCCAATGGGCACACGGTTGAGCTTCCTCAGTGTGAGCTGCCCTACACAGTTTACCCCAATCATGGCAGATAAGGGGCAATTACACCACGGTTTGTCGACAGGGACACAGAGGTCCTGGTGGATGGGCTAGTATAGAGGAGGACCATTCTCTTCCCAGCGGGGGCCACACCACCAGACCCACCGAGAAGGGTCTGAGCTCCCCGCCCAGTTCAGTGCAGTATCTGCGGTCTGAAGAAATGTCCAGCAATACAGGACAAGCATCAATAACCTTCGCTGCTCTGTCAGGATAAGGGTCACTGTATTCTCTTTGCTCCCACACACTCACTGTATCTCTGTTATAGCACTGACACACGAACAAGGCTCATGCTCCACCACTCTCACTGCTGCAAACAGCATCTTCCTTCTCTCTCTCTTTCCCCTCCACTACATCTCTCTCATTCATAACACTGTTTGGACACAACACTATGGACTGACTCCCACTGGACACATCACCATCTCGATCCCCCATCCGCGTCAGCACAAACAGCAGGGACCCCCACGCCCACCCTCCATTTCTCGCATTGCAAGAGAAACAGCCTGGAATAGGATGGAAAGGGACAAGCCGGGTGGTGGAGTGCCCAATATCCATCTCCCCACCACCACCCGTACCTGTGTGTCTGTATTTGACTCTGTGAGTATCTATACGTAAGTGCAGGTCTGACCATCTCTGTCGTGCTGAAAATAAAACAATCTCTCCCACAGCTGGCCTCCCCACCCTACTACAGTGACAGCGGCAGAGAGTGACATCACTTGAGGATTCAGACTGGGAGGGAGAGACAGTGAGAGAGCTCATAGCATGATCCAAACTGACAACACCATCAACGCGCGCGCACACACACACACACACACACACACACACACACACACACACACACACACACACACACACACACACACACACAAGCTTGCACACCCAATGCTGGTAGATGGAATATTGCAAAAGCATTTGGGCCTGTCAGAATGGAAATGCTCACGTCTGAGTCAACCATTTTGTCAGGAGATGAGATGAATTAATTTCTCACTCTGTGACTTGCAATGCTTAAAATGTATCTGAGAAAGTATTGAAAAGTCCTGAAAAAGGCCCAGTAGTGTTGCTAATAATGCAGGAACAACATTGCTCAGTATCAGACAAATCTGCTCTATGCTTCCAAAGATATTATTGGAAAAATCAAACGGCCATGCAATTTGAGAGATTCACAGCAAAGGATTTGTTATCTTCTGAGAGAGTAAAAAACTCTGCCATTGATGCAGTGGTGTGGGGAGGCCAGCATAGGGTAGTACTGTATGAATCTAATCGCAAAACTCAGAGGCTCGCACTGCTGCCTCTCAGCACCAGGCACCCGGGCTCGATTCCACCCTCGGGCGACTGGCTGTGTGGAGTTTCACATTCTCCCCATGTCTGCATGGGTTTCCACCGGATTTTCCTGTTTCCACCCACAGTCCAAAGTTGTGGATGTTAGGTGAATTGGCAATGCTAAATTGTCTATAGTGCCCAGGTATGTGTAGGTTATGGGATTTAGTCATGAGTAAGCGTAGGATGGTATTTTAACGGGACTGGGTGGGTTACTCTTCGAAGGGTTAGTGTGGATGTGTTGGGTCGAAGGGCCTGTTTCCACATTGTTTGAATTCTGTGAACTCTGCGAACAACAGGTACAGATGGAGACAGAGGAGGAGGGAGACTTTGACCCCAATTTCAACATACTTACTTCAAAAGCAACTTTGCACAGAGATGCAGACAGAGGTACACACAAACCGAGATACTGACACTTACACACATAACATATGCACACAGAGATGCACACACAGATATGGAAGTTTACACTCTAACACAGGAACATAACCCCACATACAGGCACACAGTGTCTTTAATACAGAAATATATACGTTTTATTAATAAGTTATCAATGATCAGTTGAAGAAGGCAGGAGAATGGGGTTGAGAAATATTTTTGCCGTGATCAATTGTCATGGCAGACAAAAATGGGCTGAATGGCCTAATTCTGCTCCAGGGTTCATTGCTCATATGATCTTGTGGTGCCTGGAATTGTCTTTCCACGACGTCAGTGGAGGCTGAATTTGGTAATTATTTGATTTAGGAGAGTTAATGAGAAAGTGGACAGGCTTGAGGAGCAGAGTGATCAATATCTGTTTCTAACTGTCGACTCCTTTTGTATCAAAAAAGTGGTGATTGGTTTGAGGGGAACACATTTTGAGAATAAGGACATTCCCATTTCTGATTGAGACGGGGATATTCCTTTCTGCTTAGGGTTGTGTGATCTGTGGTGTTCTCATGCCGAAGTAGCAAGGTTCATTCCATAGATCTTTGATGTCCAAGAAAATCCATGTTTATTGCGAACAGAAAGGAAAGGGATGTTTAGTCACATTCACATCAGCAATGCACATTCTGAATAGTGCAGCAGGCGCGAGGGACTGAATGGCCAGCTGCTGCCCCTAATCTACATGCTGTTCTCTCAACCACTCAGTAATGTTACAGAGGTAAAGAAAGATCCCATTCAGCCAGTCAACATCGTTGTAATGAGACTGGCGGAGACCATTCTGCCCTCTATACAGGAATAGATTGAAGTCATTCAGCCCGCTAAGTACATCACACAGTGTAGGATAATGCCATCCTAACTTTCTAGCTTGCTGCCCAGCAACAAGGGAAACCTAGTAAACTATCAGGGAATAAACATTCAGGATAAATGTTTATATTCAGGTTGTAAAGTTGTAACTTGTTGGAATGCCTCAGGGATCAGTGTGACATTATCAACAATTTACAATCTATACCAATGACCTGGATGAGGTGACCGATTGGATTGGAGCTCAATGACTTCATTTAGCAAGACAGTCATTTAACAGCATATGGAGACTCTGCAATGGGATACCGACTGGGGAAGTTAGTGAGCAAAGCTTTGGCAGAAAACAGTATAACAATGGCTCAGGGAAGTCAGTGCTCAGAACAGATAAAATAACAGTGACCTCCTTAAATGGAGAGAACATCGCAGAACGCATTGGTACAGAGGGATGTCTGTGTCTCGGTACATAAGCCATATAAACCTAGTCAGCAGATTCAGCAAGGGATTAGGAAAGTATATTGAACGATGCTGTTTCATGCAAAGGCTATCGGGTATAATCATCGGGATGTTTTACTGCATCTGTACATGACAATGCTGAGACTACATCGAATGTATTGTATGTAGTAATGCACCCTGAAATTGAAAGAAAAGATATGCAATTGTTTTAGAAGCTTTTCATCAATGCTTCACTTTAACTCTTGCTAGAATGAAGGCATGATCAAATCATAAAGTCATACAGCACCGAAATAGACCCTTCAGTCTAGCTCATTTGCACCGACCAGATATTCCAATCTGATGTAAAACCATTTGCCAACATTAGACCCATAACTCTTTCAACCCTTCTTATTTATATACCCATCCACTTCCTCTTAAATGTTGTAATTGTACCAGCCTTCACCACTTTCATTGCCAGCTCGTCCCATACATGCACTCCCCTCTGTGTGATAAAGATACCTCTCAGGTCTCTTTTTTAATTTTCCCCTCTCACTTTAAATCTTTGCCCTCTGGTTTGGACTCCTCCAGCCTTGGAAAATAAGCTTGGCTGATCCCGCATCCATGGCCCTCATGGCCTGTACAAGGTCAGAGTACTTCAGGCCTGAGAATGAGAGCTGTTCATATTGAACCATCTAAGACCTTGAGGAGAGTGTATTGGGGTGTAGCTGAGGATTCAAGAATAAAACTAAGGATTTAATTTTAGAAAAAAAACATACTCATTTTAACACATGTACTATGAAGACATGAATTTATTGTACAAAAATTATGCAGACACATATACGCGTACCTTCAAATTATAAATTACAAATTATTCCTAAATGGAGTAGGTAACAGGGATGGAGTCATTCAATCAGGAGAATTTTCAACCAGACCTTACCTCGTCCCGGTTGATGTTTGGTTCACATCATTGCATGTTTCAGATCAGAAAGGGAGCAAATGCAACATGTCGAAGAAGCAACGGCCATTTCTCCGTCTCTACTTGTACTTCTCTACAGCAACATACGAGCTGAAAACCAGTCAGCCATCTTTAGTACTCTTTGAGGGTTCCTGTTGAGGATTGATTGGAATATCTCCACTGCCTGCAGCAAAGGGAATCCATTCAAATCCAACTGTTCCAGGAAGAAACCACAATGCTAGCAGCTTCCGTGAGGCAGAATAACTTCAGAGGCAGAATAACAATTGAAACTTTCTCAATTTTGCTTTTATTCTGAAATTAACTGCTACTTGGACAAAATTCTTTCGAATTAATATTCTGCAGCGTTCCTTTTCTTCTGGTTGTCTTTGTGTGTGTGTGTGTGTGTGCGTGTGTGTGTCTTCGTATGCATGTTTCTGTGCCTCAGATTTATAGACAAATAAATGTTGATGTTCATATAGTCGATGGTCAAGTTGTATATCATTTATGTATCCATCCTAATTCGAGTAACTTTGCTTTGGTATTAGATTAGTTAGTTTTACAAATTTAAGAAACCTGTCTGACTTGTTCCTAAACTGAACCTGGCCCAGTCTGAGACGGATATCATTTACTTACACGTATATCACACACATAGTTACACTGATAATTTGTCGTGACAGCTGGAAGAAGGGGATTAGAAAAAAAAGCCATGACTCTCTAACCTCGGTAAGAACAGGGATAAGGAGAAATTCTCAAAATGCCATTTGAGTTGGAATTTCTCCTCCCCACAGGTTTGTGGTACCTGTGTGTTTGCATTTATTCAAAGGTGTGTTAGTTAACTATTTGATGAGAAAGTGACTCAAGGATAATGAACTTCAGATAGGAACGTGGGGCTGAGACCACAGTCTGATCAGCCACAACCTTAGTGCCTGGTGGTGCAGGGATCCACTCCTCTTCCTCAGTCTTACTTTGCCCCATTCCATTCAGCCCCTCAATCGGCTACTCAGGAGCAGTTGGAGATCACTTGCTCCTACTACCTTGTGCACAGAAAGCGAGGTGAACATTCAGCCCCTGAATACAGTCAAACAAGATTTGGCGTTGATTGGAAAACATTCTTGGGAAAAAGAGGTGGTGTTACTGTGAAACAGTCCCTTTCTGTCTCTTTACAGAAATTCCCCTGTCTCCATTTATTAGTCATGTTGTTGACCCAGATTCATAGTGAATAATGACCACATACTGTAACCACATATTGCTCTCAAAATCCTCTGGTCTCTTTGACGACAACATTCCTTCAAAGGACATCCAGAAAAATAACAACGATGAACCTTCCAATAACAGAATTCAAGAACATGAGAAGCAGGAGTAGGTCATTCAGCCCCTATAGCCTGCCTTTGCCTTCAATAAGATCATGTTTGATCTGCTCTAGGCCCCAACTCCTGGAGTGCCTGCCGTGTCAAACATCCAACCATCCCTGTCTTCCCACTATATCAATGATCCCCAACCTCTCTGGGATAGAGAAGTCCCGATGGTCACTCCCCTATGTGAGAAAGAAACACATCGCACACATGCACCGTGACCTATTGACATGGACATAATACATAAAAAAAACAGGTAATAGTGACTGGCCCTGACAGCAAGGCAGTGTTTAACTGAGGATGGTATCACGGAACCTGAAGAAAATGGAACTTAATGGAAATCAAGGGTAACCTCCCCATGAGTTGAAGTGATTTGGCACAAAGAAGATGTTGGTAGTTCTTCGACATGCACCATCTAAGTCTCAGGACATCTCTGCGGGAGATCCACAGCACAAGCATCCTCATTTGCACCTCGGTGTCTTCCCCCCGTCAGAATCTCAGAAGTGGAGATGCTGACTGAAAATCATGTAATGTTCAGAACAATGTGTCGCCCTCAGCTCCTGAAGCAGCCTGTGTCCATGTGCAGGAAGACCCGGATAGCATTCAGGCTTTTGCTGTTAGAGTGTTGGTAATATTCATGTAACAGTCCTGCTGGACACTGTACGTTACCAGAGTAAAGAGAAGTGCTCATTCAGCACCTCAAGCTCACTTCACAAGAATGTGAGGAGGTCATTCCACCCATCAATGCTATTGGACAAGAATAAAGATCGCCCATTTATTCTCTCCTGACTATTACACATGAAGATAAGGAGCCCAGTCAAACACATGATCTGTTAAGCTGGAACCACGGGTTGCCCAGTCAGATTCTTGAGCGTCTCCCATGACATCAGAAGGTGGCCATTCTGCTGCTCAAGCCCCTTGTACAGAAATAGGAGGATGTTATCTATGACCAAACAAGACAAACCAGTAAATCAGAGACTGCACGAATAGACTGCCCTATCTTGTTCCTCCTGGCTCCATTGTTAGTGGTACACAATGGATGCATTATTATGGTTTGTTGACGGTGACGAGGGAGGACATCTCTGAGAAGGCAGACCAGTATTCCCTATGGAGGTCAGAAGCTGTTTGGAATAGCTAACATTTTCAGGAGTTAGGCATTGCAGCTGCTGACAGATTTATGAACAATGTGACTTTCAGTGCAGGGTCACACACCAATTGCACTTTGAGGCAAAGAGAGTTCATGCAGAGCCTGAAGCTCTCTCCCAACCAACAGAGGTCCATATACTAAAAAGAAGCACGTATCATGGGCAAAATGTAATTTCCCATGCCGTCAAAGTCTTTCTCTGGACAAGATGTGTTTTCAGCCATAATCTTCAAATTTCAATGCAGTCAACTCTTATTCTCTCACCGTGCTACCAATTAAACATCCATTTCCTTCACACTCTCTTCATGTTACCATAATCCCAGAGATTATTCTGATGTAACAGCTTTGCACTACCTCTGTGACAAGGAGATAATTGATTTATAAAGGAGAGAAAGTCCGTCCACAATAGCCCAAATACTGCCTCAACAACACTCCACAACTACACATGATTAATTTTGTAGTGAAGGCTGTCATTTCATTTCCTGTCCTGGTTAATAGGTGCCCTGCATGAATTCTGTTTGTGACGTGTGACTAAGGACATTTCGGTCTTTTTTTGCCAAAAGCACTTCCCAACCTCGCACCTACTAATAAATACAACATGAAAAGGAAATTATATATCACCAAAAAAGAACAAAGAAAATTTACAGCCCAGGAACAGGCCCTTCGGCCCTCCAAGCCTGAGCTGATCCAAATGTAATGTCTAAACCTGTCAGTCAATTCCTAAGCATTTGTAACCCTCTGCTCCCCACCTACTCATGCATTTGTCCAGACGCATCTTAAATGAATCTACCGTGCCTGCCTGTACCACCTCTGCTGGCAACGCGTTCCAATTGGCCACCACCTTCTGTGTAAAGTACTTACCACGTGTATCCCCCTTAAACATTCCACCTCTCACCTTGAAAGCGAGACCTCTCGTTATTGAATACTTCACCCTGGGAAAAAGCTTATCACTCTCCACCCTGTCTAAATCCTTCATGATTTTGTAAATCTCAATCAGGTTCCCCCTCAATCTTTTTTTTCCTAATGAAAATAAACCTAACCTGCTCAACCTCTCTTCATAGCTAGCACCTTCCATACCAGGCAACATCCTCGTAAACCTTCTCTGCAACCTCTAAATAGCGTCCATATCCTTTTGGTAATGTGGCGACCAGAAGTCTACACAGTATTCTAAATGTGGCTGAATCAATGTCTTGTACCATGTTAACATGACTTGCCAGCTCTTATACTCAATAACCCATCCAATGAAGACAAGGAAACCATATGCCTTCTTGACTACTTTACCCATCTGTGCAGCAACCTTCAGAGTACAATGGGCCTGTACTGCCAGATCTCTCTGCCCATCAACTTTTCCTTAGGCTCTTCCATTTATTGCATAATTCGCTCTAAAATTAGACTTGCCAACATGCATCACCTCACATGTGTCTGGATTGAAAACCATCTGCCACTTTTCCGCCCAAATCCCAAGTATATCTTTATCCTTCTGTATTTTCTGACAGTCCCTTATGCTTTATGCTACTCCACCAATCTTCGTGACATATGCTAACTTGCTGATTATACCAACAGCGCCCTCTTCCAGATCATCTATGTATATTACAAACAACACTGACCCCTGTGCAACACCACTGGTCACCTTTCTCCATTTCGAGAAACTCTCTTCAACTACTCTGCTCTGTCTCCTGTTTCTAAACCAGTTCTTTATCCACCTAGCTAGAACACCCTGCCCACCATATGACTTGAATTTCTCCATTAGTCTATCGTGGGGAACCTTATCAAACTCCTTACTAAAGTCCATGTATATAACATCTACACCCCTTCCTTCATCTAACAACTTGCTCACCTCCTCGAAGAACTCAATTAAGTTGGTAAGGCACAGTCTCCCCTGCTCAAAACCATTTTGCCTATCACAGATAAACTCATTATTTTCTAAATATAAGTAGATCCTATCCCTCAGTACCTTCTCCAGCAACATTCCCACCACTGACGTCAGGCTTACTGGTCTTTGGTTACCCAGAATAAGTCCACAACCCTTCTTGTACAGTGGACAACATAAGCTACCTTCCAGTCGTCCGGAACCTCACCTGCATTTAAGGATTTCACAAAAGTATCTGTCGAGTCCCCAGATATTTCCTCTCTTGACTCCCTCAGCAACCTGGGATAGATCCGAACCGGTCCTAGGGATTTGTCCACCTTAATAACCTCTCGCCTCGCCAATACATCTTCCCTACTTACGTCAATGTAATCCAGACTAATCAAACGTATGTCTCTAATCTCAACATTCATCATGCTCCACTCCTCAGTGAACGATGATGCAAAGTAATTATTCAGAATCTCACCCATTCTCTTAGGTTCGACACACAGCCTTTCTTCGTTATCCTTTAGTGGGCCGCTCCTTTCTCTAGTTAACCTCTTGCTTCTTATATAAGAATAAAATGCTGGTTTCTCCTTAATTCTGCTCGCGAAAGCTATTTTATAACCCGTTTAAGCCTCGCCTGGTTCCTCGTTTAAGACTTGTCTTACTCCCCCAATATTCTTCCAGGGCCCGTTCTGTTCTTAGCTGCCTAGGCCTTATGTATACTTCCCTTTTCCTCTTGGCTCATCGTACAATTTCTCCAGTCATCTACAGTTCACGACTGTTGCACTTCCTATCCTTTGCCATCAACGGGACATGCCTATCCTGCACTATCTGTAAACTATCTTTAAAAGCCTCCCACATCTCAAATGTTGATTTCCCTTCAAATAGCTGTGTCCATTCCACAGTTCTGACCTCATGCCGAATTTTGATATAATTATTCTTGGCCCAGTCTAATACTCTTTCTTTAGAATCACTCTCTACTAGTATTCTAAAACTTACAGAATTGTGGTTACTGTTCCCAAATAAGTCCCCTACCGTAACATCTACCACCTGTCCTGGCTTGTTCCCCTGTACCAGGCCCAATATGGCCCCTTCCCTCATCGGACTTTTGACATACTGCAGTAGAAAATTCGCCTAGACACTTCTCACAAATTCTACCCCTTCCAGACCTCTGGCGCTAAGGATATCCCAGTCAATGTTGGGAGAATTAAAATCTCCCATCACCACTCCCCTATTGACTCTACATCTTTCCATAATCTGTTTACTATTTGTTCTTCTACCACATACTCAACGTTGGGAGGCCTGTAATACAACCCTAACAGTGTAACTGCGTCCTTCTTATTTCTCAGCTCTACCCATAATGCCACACTACCCGAGACCTCCATAGTGTGCTCCTTTAGCAGAGCCGTGATATCTTCCTTGACCAGCAATGCAACTCCACCTCATCCCCTTTTACTTCCCTCCCTGTACTGTCTGAAGCGTCCATATCTTGGAATGTTTAATTGCCAATCATCAGGCTCTTCCTTCAACCAAGTCTCTGTGATGGCGATAATGTCATACTCACAGGCACCAATCCAAGCCCTAAGTTCATCTGCCTTACACACTATACTCCTTGCATTAAAGTAGATGCATTTCAGGCTACCAGTTTTTTTTAATGCTCATCTACTCACTGCCTACTCTTCCATTTATGAATGCTATCTTCATAATTCTTACAGTCTCCATCTCACTGCCTACTTGTTTTCTCTTCTGGTTCCCAGTACCCTGCCACATTAGTTTAAATTCTCCCAACAGCAGTAGCAAAAACTCACCAAAGGACTTTGGTTCTGGTCTGGTTCAGATGTAGACCGTCCATTTTGTAATATTCCCACCTTCCCCAGAACCAGTCCCAATGTCCAACAAATTTAGTCCCTCCCTCCTACACCATCTCTCAAGCCACGTGTTCATCCTACCTATTCTATGATTTCTACGCAGGCTAGCACGTGGCACTGGTCGTAATCCCAAGATAACTACTTTTGAGGTCCTCCACTTCTCTCCTAGCTCCTTGAATCCTTCTATCAGCACCTCATCTTGCTTTCTACTTATATCGTTGTTGCCTATATGCACCAAGACAACTGGCTGTTCACCCTACCCTTTTAGAACACTCTGCAGCCGATCGGTGACATCCCTGACCTGAGCACCTGTGAGGCAACATAACATCCAGGGGTCCCATTTTTCGGCCACAGAACCGCCTATCTATTCCCCTCACAATAGAATTCCCTATGGCAATGGTCCTAAGAGTCGTTTTCCCGCCCTTCCGAACAGCAGTACCTGCCACGATGCCATGAAACTTGCATCTGCTGCCCTCCCCTGGTGAACCATCTCCCCCCACAGTATTCAAAACGGTAAACTTATTTTGGAGGGAGATGACCGCAGGGGACACCTGCACTGCCTTCCTACTCTTTTTCTGTATTTTGGTCACCCATTCACTATGTTCCTCAGCAATTCTAAACTGCGGTGTGACCAGTTCACTAAATGTGCTATCCGCGATCTCCTCAGCATTACGGATGCTCCACAGTGCATTCATCCACAGCTCCAGAGACGTCACGCGGTCAAACAAGATCTGCAGCTGGACACACTTCTTGCAAGTGTAAGAGTCAGGAATGTCAGCCACGTTCCTCAGCTCCCACATCAAGCAAGAGGCACAGGCCACGGGTCTGAGTCAACCATTGCAGTTTGGCTAAAAGGTTGTCATAGTACAGTGAAAGTTTATAGTATCCTATTTGCCTTACAGACATCTTACATTTCAAGATTTTCCCTTATCCATGGTGTGTGTGTGTGTGTGTGTGTGTGTGTGTGTGTGTGTGTGTGTGTGTGTGTGTGTATGTGTGTGTGTGTGTGTGTGTGTTTGAGAGAGACAGAGATAGAGAGAGGCTAATGAAAACGCTATTGTTATTTTGGTATTCTCTAATTAGATTCAGGGGTTCAGTCTTTTTAACATGCATGTTCACGTATACTTCGGTGTTTGTTTGGAACTGAGAATTAACCGGATTTCAGACTGCTTAGGAGCATATAACTTAAGCAGCTATTTAAAACAAATCTGTATCTGCTCAAATTTTCCAAGTGTGGACTGATAGTCCATGACTTACGAAGGAATTAATATAAAGCTGACATGACAAATTAAGATTAAAAAAAATACTCAGAGGACATTGTGGTGCTCTAGAGAAATACAGTTTGAGTGAGTCGTCAAAGACCTGACAAATAGAGCTTTACGTTGAAAAACGTGAAGTTGTCCATTTTGACTGGAACAAAAACATTTTTTTTAAATAGAGGGAGATTGCATAGCTCTGAGATGCATTGGGATCACAGTGTCACATTACCTGAATCACAAAGTGCTAGCATGCAGATACAGTACATAATTAGGAAAGCGAATAAATGTTTTCCTTTTATTGTGGGAGAATTTAAACACAAAAGTAGAAAGCATTGTTGAGCTTGTATCTTGAATGCTCTAATTCTTATTGGTCACCCTGTTTATGGAAGGAAATAAATACATTGGAAGCAGTTCGGAGAATGCTTACCAGAATAATACCTATTGAATGACTTGTCATACAGAGGGAATTCAGATAGTCTAGGCTTTTATCAGTTTGTGTTTAGGAGAGGAAGAGGCAAATTCATTGAAACAAGGTTTTTCCTCTTAGAGAAGGACTACTGTCTAAATGTCAGTGGTTGTCCATTTAAAACAGATCGAGATGATTTGTTTTCTCTCAAAATGTGGAAATTCTGACACGTTATTAAAGCAGAGTTCTGGAATATTTTTAAGACAAAGATGAATAGTTTATTGTTGAGAGAGGGGTGGTGAAAGGTTTTCAGGATAGGCAGGAATGTGGATTTAAAGTCACAATTAATGAGACATACTCATGCTGAATATCTAACTCATCCACGTTTGTGTGGGATGTGGCAGGTTGATTAAACTGACAAATTGGAGTTTCAATGTAACGATTCAACAAACACGTTTATAATGCTGAAATCCTCCAAATCTAATGGTTGAGTTTTTCAACTGTTTGTTTAAAATCACTTCACTTGTGCTGTAACACCAATTGCAGATATGGAAACAGTTGTGACACTTTCAAGGCAGAAGAGATTCCAGTAATGAATGTAATGATCACAAAGAAAGTTTGGGTCCAATGTGTGACATAATTAAGTTTCATCTAGAACATAAACAATGTGAAAGAAAATTAGTGCCACTTCCTGTAAGTTCTATGGAGGGGCTTCTTTCTGAGTGCATGCCACAGCAATGCAACAAACACCAGCCTACAGTAGTCACATTAAAAAAATTGCTTTATTATGTCTACAAGGTTTGCATTTTTCTGAGAGATTAGAGATTTTGTTTGCTTACAAAATAGTTGCATCAATACAAAACCTTCAAAAGTCGTCAGTGGAAAATTGTTTGCCCATTCACTATTCAGATCTCAATTTGTAGTCAAACATTTAGATAGCTGAATTCTGAAGAAAGGATAACGATTGGGGCTCCTATCTCCTCTGCTCCCCTCATTCTGCCTGTGGTGTCTTTCAAATCCCCTATGAAAGTATGAAAGAAGAAACCTACTGTTTTCCCTTGTCCCACTACCTTTGGAAGTTGATCTACTTAATAAATACAGTTGATCAATGAATATAATACTGAATCGCTGAGCATCCAGCAATTTTATACTAGCCATCAGCTAATTGTGCATACATGCAAGAACTTGTACTCTTTGCCAAAACCAAATGTATGTGAGAACAGGATTCCAGTGCTAGAAAAAAACACAGAAAAGTAAAAATTTCCTGCTGTTACTGTGAACAATAAATTAAATTCAGCAAAGGATTGAGAATAGATGTAGTTTGAAATTTTCCATAGCACTGAATGGAGCAGAATTTGACTGTGCAATAATGTCTAAATTGGGTAATTACTGAACTTATTAGAACTCTTGTGGATTCTTATTTCAATTTGATTATTTTGTTAAAATTTGATGACCAAAGGACGGTGTGAGAGAGTTTATGTCACAAGAATAATGTAGTAAAGTCCAAAACGAGAGGACATAGGTTTAGTTTGAGAGGGGAAAGATATGAAAGAGACCTAAGGGGCAGATTTTTCACGCAGAGGCTGGGATGTGTATGGAATGAGCTGCCAGAGGATGTGGTGGAGGCTGGTACAATTGCAACATTTAAGAGGCATTTGGATGGGTATATGAATAGGAAAGGTTTGGACGCTTATGGGCCGGGTGCTGGCAGGTCGGACTAGATTGGGTTGGGATATCTGATTGACATGGACGGGTTGGACCGAAGGGTCTGTTTCCATGCTGTACATCTCTATGACTCTAAGACCTAGCTTAAAATGTCTTCTTTCATGACTAATTTCAGCTGCGTATACTGTGAAGAACTGGGAAATCTAATGTCTCCAGGGACAGTTGCAGAATATAAGTTTGCTCCAGTTTGTGTATAAATGATCCTTGATTCAGACTTCAAAGATGTGAAAGGAAATTGCTGGAGAGCTTTTTTTTTATTGTTCAGGCACTTCCTCTTGAAAGCATGTGACAGCCGTGCAACAAACACCTTTGCAGACCAGACCATAGCAATCGCAGCAAATTTCCATCTCTAATGCTCGCTTTATTCCTACAGAATGAAGCTCTTATTTAACTAGAACAACAGAAAGCATCCAAATAAAACCCAAAAGAATGTTGTAAATCAGAAAATAAAAGGGATGCTGGAAAAGCCATTGCTTTGAAATATCCAAATCTCTTCAGTGAGATGTTTCCCCTTCATCAGCCAGATCCTGAAAGTTTTACCTCTGATTGATCTCTCTAGTTTATACTGCAAGGAAGTATCCCTTCTCCCCGACATTCTCTGCCTCTTCCCCTACCTGTGCTCTGCTTTCTTGCAAACTAGTAATGTAAATGTGACAAAAAAAAACACCAACTCATGAAGTCATACTTCTGCAGTGTGAACAGGTTTGAAAAAGCAGCTGAATTAGAGCTGCAATATTGAATCCAGATTTTTCAGCCGTTCCAGCAGCTGCACACCCTTGTAGATGGAGACAAATGCTGATTTCAGTGGCTAAACTTGTCTGTTCAATTGCAAGCCTGGTAAACCTGGCAGCCTAAACTGCGATGGAGATGGGAAACCGTGCCTTCCAAATCTAAAGCGGTCATGAAAAAGGATGTTTGATGTAATATGTGACCATGATTTTGCTTCCTTCAGAGTACAAGGAAATGAAAGTAAATTGCTGGTGGGCTGACAGTCACAGTAAGGTAACGTACAGACTCCTCATGAAAACACCACACAGCAATGCAAAGAATACTGTGAGAAACAAAGCTCACACACTTCAATAATGTCAGTCCGTGACAAAATCTGAATCAGTAGTGCCCTTTATTTTACTCTTGTAAGAGAGTGTGATGTCCACTGTCTACAAGGCAGGGACACACACACTGAATTCAACTAATACACGATATTTATATAATTTGGTTGTCCCCGTTTACATCTTCCTCTTCCCTAAGACCGGCACCCATTAATCCTGTTTATCTCTTGCTTTATCCGGCCTTGTCAGTGACAAAATGCTTATTTCTGGCCTCACAAGGCCATTTGACCTCATCCCACTGTGGCCCATTGTTAGGCATATCCTTTCTTCACCATTATCTACTCCCTCCATCTGTGCCTTCTCCTACCATACTGATCCTTATGACTCTTTTAATTGGAGTTTGTTCCTGTGTTTCGGTAAAAGTGGCAAACAGATGCTTATAACTACTGCTTGTGCAAGCATATCTGGCTTAACCTACATACTCACAGAACCTTATCTATTTTTCTGTAACATCTACCATTGTTTTGCAGTCACGTTTCATTCTTGCGTACAATTTTAGCTAATTACGCACTGGTGTGAGTTCATTTACCCTGCATAAGTAATTATAATTGCAGACGCAACACTACTTTACCTATATCCCACAATACTATTCCTGGCCATAGCAATCACATACTGCCCCTCCACTATCTAAATTATTCTTCGGGTCGGAAAGGTTTTTTTTTAAAAACAGACAGTTTTAGGAGACGACATCAAGGAAGCTTGAATTCAAAATTGCTTGCAAATTTGGGTGACATATCTCTAATCATTTTAGTCTCTTAAAATGAATAAATTCAAGAAATACGTATCCCATCACTCTCTCACCCAAATCAACAGCTATAGTGTCCATCAAACCTTTGAAAGGGATTGAAGAATAAAATCAGTATTGATTGCAGTATCCGTCTGGATTGTAAGAAGTTTAACAAAAGCAGCTGAACTCAAGCTGCACGACTGACTCCAGAGTCTTCAGCCATTCAAGCAGCTGGCATTCAATAGTAGCTGGAGGAAATTCGAACATAAGGACTTAATTTATCTTGCCCGACCAGTTACAGGCATGGTAAGATTGGCAATCCAAATTGCAAGGGATATGGAAAATATAATTCTCCAAGATTGTTTGCAATAACCAGAAAATATGTTTGATTGTTTGCATAATTCGTACTTCATTTGATATTATATTCTCCAAGGCAATTGCTGGAGAACATGCAGGTTCTGTGAAGTTACGCAGATATTTCCTTCTGCCATGAACCATGTAGCAGGCCCTCGTTACCACAGTCAGCTTAACTGCCAAAAGATGTATTATATCTAGAAGTTTGAAGATAGTTTTCTTTCTCACAGGAGACTTTTGCAGTCATCATTTTATGAATTCTGATGAAGCTCTGCTGGTGGAACTGAGAATCTGGAGTCAAACGTGATGGTTGGCAGTGCCAAGGGTAGCATGGTACTGACAGTAGCTAGTACAGAAGTTGCAGCCTGGTCACAAACCATTATTGAAATGACATGATCCCAGGAGCGAACAGCAACAACTGAGTGAAGGCAGAGAAGTGACCTTTCCTTTGCTGACATTCGTGGTGGATATTGCTGAGCCTGTACTAAAGAGATTTGCAGGCCATGGCCCACTGTGGGAGTTGAGGAGCTCTCCTATTCACTACACAGACAGACACGGTTGGCTCTCAATTGGTAACTTCATTTGCCCCTACTGACAGGATCATATAATGGGGCAGAAGGGAGTTGGGCTTTGCTCCTGAACTCCCCTCCACTTGGCCTGACTCATGAGAATTTTGGCAGGAGCCAGTTGACATGGAAAATTCCGCCCTGTATGTGGAGCCAGTACCAAAGGTCTTCATTGGAGACATTGGAAAATTGGTTGCCTAGTCACCATTTGCGCCTGGAGCTCTTTAATTGAGATATTTTGAGACGTTGCAACAAGTATAAGTATTAAAGAAATGAATTTGTTGCATCGTGTCTCCCTTTCTTTGCTACCACATTCTAGCCTCATTATCTTGTCTTGCAAACAGCCAATGAGGGTTTTGGGCAATAAATCTTGAACTAGTTTTATAAAACTAGCTGTCAATCGCTTTAAATATTTACTCAATTCTTCAGGTTTATAATAGTGATTTTATTGTGGATGTAGATGTATGCTTAAAATGACTGCATAGCACTTTTCTGACTATTTGGCGATCAACTGACAGTACAAGGTCGATGGAAGACTGTACACTCCAAAATATATCATGAAAAAAGTAAGTTTGAAAACAATATGTGATTAATTCATTCAGAGTACATAAAATAGAAAGGAAATCACTTTCTTGGGACTTTTCAGGAAACATCACAGAGCAGCGCAGTGAACACCAATGCAGGCAAGACCATTTGCATTACTGTCTCTCTGTTACCTGCATTAGAATTAGGACTTCAGAATTTTGTTTCAAAAACATTGTACCAGGAGAGAACATCATTGTAAGGTTGCTTGCATTTTGTTATTGGAGTTTCTAAACTCTGAATACGAATACATTCAAGAACTTGCTATCGCATTTCTGTCTCTAATTGTTATCACCATCAACAAAGGTTTTGAAGAACAAATTCACTATTTATTGCTGAACATCACAAAACACCAGATTACAGTCCAACAGGTTGAATTGGAAGCACACTAGCTTTCGCAGTGTCACTTCTTCTGGTGATAGTGGAGGGCTCAATCCTAACACAGAATTCATAGCAAAAAATTAGTGTGATGTAACTGAATCATGAACATTTATTGCAGACACCCATCTGGTGTATGTCCAGTTTCACTCAAATGGCTGAATGCAGACTGCAGTCCTGAATCCCGAATCTTCATTCTCTCAAACAGCTGGCACACAATTGTGGGATGGAGGCAAATGCTCATTTAAATAACTTCATTTATCTTTTATCATCAATTGCAGGCACAGTAAATGTGACAATCCAAACTGCGAAGGAAATGAAACCTATAGTCACCAGGAACAACTGAAGAAATTGAAGTGTCAATTTGATCCAAAGTGCAATTTAACGCTTGAATAATATTGTATTTGGAATCAAGGTTATTGCTGGAGAACCAACAATTCTTGTGAAGTTATGTAGGTATTTACTTCTGCATACATGCAAGAACAATGTCAAATACGCTGTTCCAGGCCACAGTTAGCACATTATGGAAACTGCTGGGCTCTGCCTCCCAAGTGTGTATTTTTCCGAGAAGTTAGACTGTGGCGGTTTTATTTTTGAACAAGACTTTTGCAGTAATAATGTTGTGAATTGTAATGGAGTCCTGCTGCTTAGACTGAGAGCTGGAGCCAGCGCTGCTGTGAATGACGGCACCACTAATATTGGCATGCTGCTGATGTGGTCTGATCAGGAAGCTGTTGCTGGATCACTATCCCAAGAACGAAATGTCCCAATCTAAAGAGCTGATGGTGAAATCGGAATGATAGCAGGGTGGCAAACCTTTCTCTGCCACCATTAATGTTTGCAATTGCTGAAATAATAGCCATTGATGAGGAAAAGTCAATCCTGTATGTAGAGCCAGTATACAAAGCTCTTAAATGGAGAAACTGGACAGTTAGTTACCCTCCTATAATTGCCCTAACCTCTTTATTTGAGACTTTTCTAGACTGTACAACACGTGTAAAGTATTGAAGCAATAGTTTTTTCACATCCTTCATTTCTATGTTCCAGCCCAACTGTCAGCGGCTTGAAGTCCAGACACTCCTATTCAAGTTTCTAAAAATGTTTTTATTCTGAATGTAAATGTTTACTTAAATTGACTTAATAGCCCTTGATGACTATTTGCAGCTCCGAAAACATCAACTGCTGAAGGGGCAAGGGAGCTGGTGATCCTGGTTTTCCAGAAACGAAGAAGGTTATTGAAAAGTAAGCTGAATACAATGTGTGTCTACTAACAGCTGGCTGTATCTGTGGAGTGAAAGCAGGGTTAATGTTTTTAGTTGAATTACTCATGTTCAGAACTTCAGGTATCTGTGAAAAAGGGTCTTCTGACTCAAGATGAACTCTGCTTTCTGTCCACAGATGCTGCAAATTATGTTGAGTTTCTCCAGCAACTTCAGTCTTTCTTTCAGATTGTCAACTTCTACAGTCTGTTCTTTTACATTAAAGAAATTATTGACTGGCATATAATCTTTGCTCTATCGTTAATCTTGTAAAAAGACAATTTAGGTGGAAGCTTGCAGTTAATGCTGCAGACCAGATGCTGGGACTGAAACCTGGAGGCTTTGGCATAAGCCAAGGATGATATGTTGCCAGCAGTACCAATGAAGAGTTTCTTTATTGATGAAGGGCTTTTCCCCGAAACGGCGATTTTTTTCTGCTCCTCAGATGCTGCCTGGCCTGCTGTGCTTTTCCAGCACCACTCTAATCTACAATGAAGAGGGTTACTCATTAGTTGACGTTCAGTTTAGCTTCAAGAGCTGCTACTCCAGTAAGAAGGAGGACAGATCAGCACATTTCTGAGCACTACTATTCATACTGATCATCACTGAGCCTGCAAAGGTGGGAACAATCAGGGAAATAAGGGAGGCAGGCTAGAGAGCATTAAGATATCAAAGAGAACTGGTCTATGTCAGCATGGTGTAGCAATGGGAAGGTGCCAGACTCTCTCCCTGCCATTTTCTGAATCCTACCACCTCCCAGTTAAAAGCCAGTGAATAATTGAGCATGCATTAACACAAAGTCTTCCAATGATCATTTCTAGCCCTTCAATATTCAGGCCTTCAGTTGTTGACTTCCAAGCACTGGACTGTGCAATGAGGCTAAACATATTGAAAACACATTGGCTACCTAAGTCCCTGCTTCCCAATACTATTACATCGTCCACCTCCCCTCACCCCATCTCTTCAAAAAGAACACACCATGGTGTCCTGCAAACCACTATGAAAGTTGGTAAAAAGCCAACATATATTGCAGTCATAGCTTTTGAAAGTGGCTTTTTTTTAACCGAATGTAATGTGAACAGGAATTTCTGGCGATCAGGGATTTCTGTAAGATTTCTGGAGGAACTTTCTCTTGACAACATCTCTCAGTGACATAGCAAACACCACTATTCCAGACCACAGCCCCTCCCAATATTTGCATTACTCCTGGTGATTACAGAGATTCGTCATTTTTTAAAAAAATGCTGTATCAGCTCAATAGAGCCTTTTGATCTTCAGGTTTATTTTCAAATGTTTGCAAGTCATTTATAGATGTAAGTCCTTTGTTTAATTTGTGCTTCATGATGACTTGTGGCTGGGGACATTTTGACAGACCCAATTATCAGGAGGATGGGAATCAACGTTTGCCAGACATGAGGACAACCATGTGGAAGCAAGTTTGATTTGATCTGATTTTGATGTGGTTTAATCATTTAGAATACAACAACGTGAAACGGGAATGTTGGAGAACCATTGATTCCTACAAAATGTTTTGTGCAATGTGACGAATGCCAGTCCAGACAACAGCAGCTACGTTAACGAGGCTGCTGGACTGCCTCCCGAGGAATTAAATATTTGATACAGAGTTGTCTTAAACAGTAGTGCCACCATCCGAAACACTGCAACGGGAAATTGCTCGCTGATCTATATTGAGGTTCTATTTCTGGCCATTGGAGCCATTGTGAAAATGCTGCAGAAATAGATTCCTCTCCTTCACCCCACCTCATCGCTTCGCTTTGTTTCTCTTTCCTGCTCATCCTCACTACCCCACTACCGCCCACCCCCCATTCTTCACTCCCTCCAAAATCATTGCCATGGGTCTCCAGAGTCTGTGACATTTGATGAAATATGGCTACATATTTGAAGAAATATGGCTATGGATTAGGACCGGCTCCTGGTCTCCTCGTCTTGGTCTATTTCCCATGCAATGTCGCCATAGAATGTTTTCAACTTTTTATAATTTAAGTTGGCCAGAGGTCATGTGTATTCACAGAGTCAGGCACTTTCCCTAGTAATAGGTATTTGTTTGAATCAAGCTTATAAAGTGTTTTCATGGCGAATTCAATACAGGCAGCATCACATCCACACTGTTTCACTGATGTCATCAATTAACAGAGGTGATTACACCTAAATACTGAGCTGATTACACTGCTCTGGGTCAGAGACCTGTAATTATTCCTGGGTTTATTATGGTCAGATCTTTCAGTAAACTGCGAATGTGTGAAGATGCAGGAAAGGAAAAGGAATAAAATTCTCTTTTCAACAAAGCAGCCAATACTGACTAATATGACATGAACCTTCTGTAAATTTGAATAATGAGAAATTACAATGTTCGGATTCTGAATCAAACATTGAGTTACAAATTGTGCTTGTAAGGGTTAAATTAGCAATAGTGTAGAAAGACCTTGAGTTTCTTGTTCCGAGATAAGGAAGTTAAACTTGAATCATTGCATTTGCGATGTTTTCCCTCTGTCCCAGACAAGTCTTTATTTGACCTATTTACTCCCCACCCACCAGCTCCTGCTCTCACAGCCAAAACTCTCGATGTTGATAAGAAGTACCAAATATTAACTTTGTGATCTTGCACATATTTAAACTGACTTAACTGGTACTTTATGATCAATTGCAGCTGTGAAAATGTTGACACCTCACACTGTGAATTAAGTGGAAACCTAAGTTTGTCAGAAACTAAAGGGAATAAATTGGCAAGTAAGTTTGGTCTAATATCAGATTGAATCTGCTATATTAGGGATCCCATAATGTGAAAGGGAAGTGCTGGCAGTTGTTGTAAGATTATGTCAGGATTGCCTCACGAAGGCATTCCATGGCAGCATGGTGAACACAAACACAGAGGAAAGCAATCACAGACACAGCTGCTTGACGGGTTCAGAAATGCTTGCCTTATTTTGAGAGATCAATCTTGAATCAGTATAAAACATCCAAAGTTTTTCAATGGTCCGTTGAATTTTGCCTGTCTTTCAGTATAAAGGTCTTGCATAGCCCAGAAATGGCTTTAATACTGTGACATAATGAAGAAATGGTTTTCTCTTTTTTTCATCTGTACATTCTCTTCCACACCCCAACCCCAGCATTCCCTCATTGTGGTATACTGTAGACATCCTGTGGAAGTCAAAAGAACCCCATACCAACACGACCAAGATGGTTCATGGCGCATCTTGAAAACAAATAAAATCCCAGCAACATTTTTTAGATCATAGGACAGCATTGTCAATACACTCTGGGGTGTCTGTGGTGAAGGCAGCAATAACTAGTTACATCAACAAAATTACAAGACTGGGATACAAGGTATACTGCTTTGTCATTGCATCCTCATTAACTTCACCATTGCAAGACTAAAATCGGGAGCATTGGAATCCTCACTGCTCAAAGTGCTGATTCCTAATTACACATGTTGCACTTTCCAAATGGCAACAGCCCATTGTTTGAAGCAGTTTTCCTTTTTTAAAAATTAAAATGTTCAGCGATGTATGACACGTTGGGACAGGAATTTAAGCCTACTAAGTTTAATCTAGGAACTTAAGCCTACTGATCTAGGGGAAGGGAGACTATCATTATACCATAATTCTACCATTCTACCATTCACATAGAATCGATGCAATTTCCCTTAATTGCTTCATTAATCCCTGGGGATGTAAATAAAATGCCACCTGTCAGAGTATTGGGTGTTGCTCAGGTGTCACTGAGTAGTATGCTGATCTTTGAGTCGGAGAGTTCGAGACGTACCATTGGGTTTAGAATAGACTAATTGATACTGCCACAGCAGTGCAGTCCTGAGATCATCCTGCACGTCAGATGTATATGAGGCATTAAACCAAAGCCACTCTGCCCTCTAAAGGGAACCTTATTATTTTGAATTAAAGTGAGTATTGGTGTCCCGGCCAATACTTATCGATGAATCCCGATGAGCTGATGATCTGGTCATCATCTCCTTCCTGCTTTTCTCATGGTACACAAATTGGATATCACATTTCTGACATGTGACTACATTATCAACAGTACTTCAGTTATTGTATAGAACGTCTCTGATTGAAAATTGACTTTGTCAGAGCCTGCATGTACTATTACTCAACTTGGTTGCTTATTTTTCATTCTCTGCTGTAAGAAAACACTCCTGTGAGAAACAAAGCTCACACACTGCAATAATTTCAGTCCGAGACAAGATCTGAATCAGCAGAGCTCTTTATTTCACACTTGCAAGTGGGTGTGATGTCCACCAGGCAGAGAGAAAACACACTGAATTCAACAAATACTCGATATTTATACAATTCGGTTCCCACACAATTTTTTCCTTATTTCAGTGCCCCTCCCCCCCTTTACATCCTCCACTTCCCTAAGACCATTACTCCTCTTTGTCTCGTGTCTTATCCGGTCTTGTCTGTGAAAAACATCCACATTTCTGTTCTCAGGCCATTTGCCCTCATTCTGCCTTTTCACAGCATCTTATCACTGAGCCCTTTTAATTGGGGTCTGTTCCTGTGTTTCTTTAAATTGGGAAACAGATGTTTATACCTATTGTTTATACAGGCATGTTGAATTTAACTGTCTGTCTTCACAGCATCTTATCACGAAGCCCTTCTAAATGGGGTTACCATTTGTTTTGTAGTCACGTTACATTCTTAGCTAATATAAACAAACCAATTAGCATTTCCTCCACAGAGTTCACATTCTTGTTGACTCAGCTCCTGGCTGAAACAATTGCACACTGATGTGAGTTTCAGTGAATTTTGAATTTGCAGAAGAAACATAAATTTCCAATATCCCACACTCCTTCCCAACTTCCATCAAATGAGAATGAGACAAAGCTCAGTGCTGTAATATTTCACTTTGTACTAACATCTGGATCAAACTAATATACCATTCAATGCAAATATAAAATAAATTGAACCAGTTTTAAAGTGTCAAAGCAAATTATATTTTCCACCAAAGGAGTGTATTGAAATATTTCAATAGTTCTCATTGTGTCAAGTACCAGCAAACAGTGGAATCTGTTCCAATCTATTTTATCTTGTCTAAAGAATAGGCTGAGGAAAAGAACAGTCCATGAGGAGAGCAATACAGTGTGGATCAGTGATTAACAGCAGGAGAATTATTCTCTAGATTAGAATAGATATGTAGTGGAATATACTAAAATGATAGAATGAGAGAAGCTAAAGTGGGATATTGTCAGCTGAAAGTTTTATAAGTTTGTAAAAATCGGGTCGGTCAGGAACTTATTGAAGAGTGGAGCAGGCTCGAAGGTCCAAGTGAGCTGTTCTCGTTCATTGTTCATACCGCGAAACAATTTTGCTAGTTACTCAAGCAGAGGTATTAAACGCACATTTTAAACTGTTACATGTGCACATCCTGACATTTCATTCTTTGATTCCTTGGGTGTGATAGCATGTAGTTGACAGTTGCCCCAGGGGTTCTGCACTTGTTTCAGAGATCTGGAAGGAGATGTTTAGGATACTCTGAGATTTCATTAAGATGTTATATAAATGCGCAACTTTTCTACTTGCCTTCCTGCTAGGGTAGAGGGGGTTTTGCTCTTCATCAAACCTGTGCATCATTTGACTTCAATCTGCTTTTCTTTGTTGCATTATTGTATGGAGTTTATTCTCTTAAGTCAAAAGCCTGGATTTTGCCCAAAGTTTAAGAGGTTTTTACTGACATTGGTGAGTTTCTGTATCCCATGAGGTAGATTCATTGCAGTCAGTAATGGGAAATATAGCAGATCAAATATAATGTTGTTAATTATTATGAGGTCAATTAACAGGGATAACTAAAAGCTGTTCTATGAGCCTCAGGATTTGAAAGCCTTTTCAGTGGAGCCACTGCTGATTTACCCAACGCACTATACTGGTGACCTCACTGATACTGAAACCTCTATAATCTGGGACAATGATGACATACAAACTGACTGGAACCGCAATCAATCGGAAAAACTAGGGAACAGTGAGTGATTGGGGCCGAAGCTCAGAACACAGAGACACTGCAAACCCAAACACCAATTGACACTGGTTCTCAAAATAAGTTATGATGTGGTTCTGCACTATTCGGTTATGATCTGTGATCGGAACCAATGCTTCTCTGTGGTTTATGGATAAAAATAATGTTTGCTAGAAGGCAACTGCAAAGCTCTCTTGCGATAACGTGACGCAGAATCAAGTGAAATTTGGTGTATCTCCTTTTGGGGCTTCTTGCATCTTTTCAAGTGGCAGCTGAATTTGGTGATCAGGTATCAGTTACTATCGAATTGGATGAAATCTTGTTCGTGGTTCATTTATTTACAGTTCCCTATCTCTGAGGTTAGTCCCATTTCTTTATTGAAGAGCCAATGTGTGTGCGATCTCTTTAGTGTTGTCCTTAGGATAGCCGTACTCCTGCCACTGTGCAACTGCATATTTATAACTGCCTTTAAAAACAATCTGAATCTATGGTCACATACTGGTGTAGCAACTGAGCGGGGCCCATAACAGAATGAGCAACTCTTTAACTGCTGCAAACCAATGTGGGCTAGATTTTCCAAATGTCATTATCACAAGGGTGCTTTTGGTGCCATATTCACTATTCAGAATAACTAGTTTTCCTGCTCGTGCAGCATTTCTCTCTATTACTTTACATAACAGTGTGCTATGTGTATCTGCATGTGGTTTGTTTCTATTTATTTCTGTTCCTCAATGGCTTTGAAATTGTTGCTGTATAGGATCAAAGGTAAAGCAATGTCGCCACAAGGAGATTATTGCTGGTTTCCCTCTGAGACCAGTGCAGAACTTTACCAGTTCATTGTAGTCCTGATACATTATAGTGAAGTTTCACCTCTGCTAGCTGGTACAACATGGAAATTTGAGAATTCATGAAAATAAAGTTTTTTTTATTTAAGTCTTTAGTATTGTACTTATCAGGACACTCTCAAGAATACCAATGGGAAGTGAAAAAGCATTTAATCTGTCTGGGTAATGAGTGATGATTGGTAAAGGCATGGAGAATGGTCCAGGTTATGATTGGCAGTTAACTGCCAATGCTTGTTGTGATTCGACTAAATTGGTGATGGCCATTCTCTGACTCAGTTGGCAGGGCAATACCTTGACCACGCAGATAACCTGTCAATTGAAAACTTAACAAAGTTTAACTGTTAACTATCCGTCACCATCTGACCAGTCCATTTCCATTGGGGACATCTCGATCAATCATTGTGCACTTTCCAAAGCATCAGAACTCTTTTCTTATTCAATGTAAAATGTTGTTTTCCTTCATATCAAAATCGTTGCAGCTATCCTGATGTATGAAAGACAAAAAAAATGCATGTCATATTTTATAGCAATATCTAATTTCTATATTTGCAAACAACCGTTTGAATATGGGAACCTTTTGTTAATGGAGTATCAAACATCCAGCTGATATAATTAAAATGGAATCTAGTTTTCGAATTTGAACTGATTTAACCCCCTGACAAGCCCACTTTGTACATGTAGATCCTTTTTGAATATTGTATCAGTCTGGCTGTTGAAAGACAGCTTTGGAAAGTTGTTTATTTCTGTCAACTTCTATTAACGAATTGCTGAAACGGTGGAAAATACATTCTATTGCATTTACAAAACTGAGATATCTTGTGAAATCAGGAGATGTGCACAGTGCAAATAAAAATCCCATTTAATGCTGGCCTGCACAAGACTGGAAAACTTAAACTTGTGCTTATAGAGAAAGGACTGGTTTCAGGTTTCTGGTCATTGGTCTGATACATGCCAACAACCTTCTCCTGTTTGCCATTCGGTGCATCCTTTTCCAGTTTGGAAGGTCAAACTCGAATGCTGAATATAGGGTTAAAGGCAGTATGCTTGGCAGTGTGGAGGAACAGAGAGATCTGGGTGTGCAATTTCATAGATCCCTCAAAGTTGCCACCCAAGTGGATATGATTGTTAAGAAAGCATATGGTGTACAGGCTTTCATTTACAGGTGAATAGTGTTTGAGAGCAGCGAGGTTTTGCTACAGCTCTACAAGTCCCTGGTGAGACCACACCTTGAATATTGTGTTCAGTTCTGGTCGCCCTGCTAAAAGAAATAGATAGAAGCTTGGGATAGGGTGCAAAGAAGGTTTCCCGGGATGCTGCCTGGACTGGATGGCTTGCCTTATGAAGAAAGGTTGAATAAGCTCAGACTTTTCCCTATGGAGAGAAGGAGGAAGAGAGGAGACCTGATTGAGGTATACAAAATAATGAGAGGAATAAATAAAGTCAATAGCTAGAGAATTTTCCCCAGGGCAGGATTGACTGGTACAAGGGGGATCATAGTTTTAAGATATTAGGAGAAAGGTATAGAGGAGATGTTAGAGGTAGGTTCTTTATGCAGAGTGTTGCGAATGCATGGAAGGCTTTGCCAGCAGTGGTGGTGGAAGCAGAGTCATTAGGGGCATTTAAGTCACTGCTGGACATGCAAATGTTTAGCAGGGAGTTGAGAGGCGTGTGGGTTGTTAGTATATTTTACATTAGGATTAAACCTCGGCACACTGTTGTGGGCCAAATACTGTGCTGTATTTTTCTATGTTCTATGTTAAAGCATCTCAAAAATGTGAGTATTAATATCCACTTTGGCAGATTTAATTGATTCTAATTGGAATGTATTTGTCAAACCTTTAGCAAAACCGAATCAGCAAACAGCTTCAAACTGTGCACATGTCCAACACAAAACATTGCTGCTCCTCATTAACTTTTCAAATGCACTGCTCCATTCCAAATAGCGGACCACCCATTCCCATTTAGAGAAATTTGTTTCTGATGGATGGAAGTGGTTGTTTCTGTTCTTCTGCCATTTTCATTGAACTCATCTCAAGTTACACTTTAGAATTTTACTGTCAGGCGTAGACTGTTTGTTTTAAGCTTCATCAATTTTGACCAGGTTGCCAGCTATTCATGTTCTTGAATATTGGAATGGGGCTGGGTTCTATCAGCCCTCTAGGTACAGGCTGCAAGGTCATTAGGTGGATATTGGGTGGAAGATGATCAGGGAAGGAAGGTGTTTCAGTGGCTTTCATATTTTCACCTCCGTAGTATTTTATTGATGCCAAATTCGGCAAAGGATGGCCACTCAGGTGGTCAATGTAGAGTCTGTTCCCGCCAATGCTGGCAGTTTATTAGCAGTAAGGTCCTCCATTGAGTGGGAGACCTTCCCCTGCATCCTAGTGACACACCTGGAGGATGTCCCCCCTTATGAAGTACCTTACGGCTCACAACAGGGTATCCCATCTGCATACTGGAACAGTCTCCTGTCCATGGTGGCGATCATTGCGGGAACTGGAAATCAGAGTAAGTGAGTGAAAAAAGCCGTGAGGGCTAGAGTGTTCACAACATTCCCAGAATCAGGTTGGCAGCTCCTACTTGAGGCCATTAATAAGTCATTAAGATCCTCCAGTTGGTGCATGGACGATGGGTTACTCCTACTCCTAGTAAGAGTACTGTGATTACTGTTTTTTTTCAGTGCTTTCAAGCAAATAATGAAGTGTGGCCATGTGATAAAATCATTTACATTCAGTGCTGGATACTTCAGACTTTTTTGTGAGAAACTTTGTAATTCTTCTAAATGTTCTTAATGCACTTTTTGTTTCATACAATGGTGATTTTCTACATAGGATTACAGAGGAAAAACAGATCATTTGGCACAATCAGTTTATGACAGTGCTTATGTTCTACGCAAGGTGTTTCACATCTTTCCTCATTTAAATCGCCCGTTGTAATTCTCTAATCCCATCCCTTCCAAGTGCTCGCCTAGTTTCCTTGAAATACATCTAAACTATTCCGTCTAGTCACATATTCCCCATTTTCATCATTCTTTTCGTGACGAGGTTTCTTCTGAATTCTCTTTTGGACTTTTTGAGGTACCGACTTATATTGACAGCCTCTAGTTATGTTCTACCTCACAGTGAAATATTTTCTCTGTACCTTCTCTTTTCAAAACCTTTCTTAATTTTAGAGCTGTCAGCCTTCTTTTCAAGAGAGAAGTGAACAGCACAACAATTTTCCTTGATATACACAGCCAGAAACTTGTGTAGCATTCTCATAAATCATCTCTTCACTCTCTCTCATACATTCTATAATATGTCAACTCAAACTGCAGGCAATACTCTTAATAATAGTCAACCAAATTTTTATAGCGACCCTACTTTTAAATCTATCCCTTTAGAGATAAAATTTAGAGCTTTGTTTGCATTTTTATGGCCTTTAGAACATGTGGTGAAATTGTTAGTGACGGATGTAATTGTCTGAAAACCCTTTGTTTGTCTCCCTCGCTTAAACGTGCATCTTTGAATAAGTCACCTGCACATTATTCCTACCAAGATGTAACACCTTACGTTTATCTGTGTGGATCTTAATTTGCTAATTATTTGAACATACCATAAATTAATTAATGATATCTTGCAACTTCTTGTAGTCCTCAGAATTGGCTACATTTCAACATTCCTTTCCAATTTGGTGTCATTGAATTGTTTTTTTTTTTTGTAATTAGATGAAATATTTAATTTGCAGTTTTACTTTATTTTGTTTTGCATTTTTAGAGAGGTGCAGTAATCCACACGTTAACTATAACAACTAAATGTAGAATGACAGATAGATGAAAATTATTACAAACACAGGACTAATTAATAGACTCTATTAACTTCACGGTCAAAACAGGGAATTATTTTTTACACGAATGATATGGCGAGTGCAATAACTTTTTGTCCATTTTTTTGTTGCATTTTATTTCCCCAGATCTTTCTGTGCTCCTGATATGAAATTGAAAAGGCACTCATCCTCCATTTTAAACTAAATGATAATAAAAAAACAACATTTATATAAAATGCAACATGATTTATGAAGCCAATCCTCGAGGCTTATACATATTCACAGCCATGTAGAGTTAGTTAGGGAGAGGCTGAATAGGCTGGGGTTGATTTCTCTGGAGCGTTGGAGGCTGAGGGGTGACTTTATAAAGGTTTATAAAATCATCAGAGACATGGATACGGTAAATAGACAAGGTCTTTTCCCTGAGGTGGGTGGAGTCTCATCTAAACCTATACTCCTGAGTACAGATTTAGAGTGAGAGGGGAAAAAGTTGAAAGTACCTAAGGAGTAACCTTTTCATGCAGAGGATGGTGTGTATGGAATGAACTGCCAGAGGAAGCAGTGAAGGCTGGTGCAATTTCAACATTTAAAAGACATCTGAGTGTGTATAAGAATAGGAATGGTTTAGAGGGATATGGGCCAATACTGGCAAATGGGACTAGATTAGTTTAGGATAGCATGGGCAAGTGAGACTGAAAGATCTATTTCCAAGTTGTACATCTCTATGACTCTATGATCTACCCCTTTGCTCTTAATGTACTAGTCGAACCTCTTTGGATAATCTTTAACATTATCTCCCATGGCCACCTCATTTTCCTTTCTTGCCCTCCTCATTTCCCTCTTTAGAATGTCCCTGCACCTCTTGTACTCTTCGAGATTCACTTGATCGCATTTATCTATATTTAATATATGATTCATTCTTAATCTGAACTAGCGCCTCAGAATGTTTATTCCTCCAGTGTTCCCTCTTCTTATCAGCCTTGTCTTCACACTAACAGGAACATCACGCCTCCGAACTCTCGTTATCTCATTTCTGAAAGCTTCACTCTTGCCGGCCGTCCCTTGAGCTGCAAACAGTCTACTCTAATCAACTCTTGAAAGTGTTTGTCTCATTTCATCAATATTTGCCCCAGTTCAATTAAGAACTTTAACTTATATATAATGCCAATCCTTTCCATAGATATTTTAAACTAATCGAATTATGACCCAGGCCCCCACAAGCTCCCCTAATAACCATTCAGTCACTTGTCCTGCCTTAGGTCAGGGTTTCTCCTTCTGTGATAGTTACATCTGTTTATTAATGAAGAAAATTGACTTTAGCATTATCAAATTCCTCACCATCCAAGCTCTTAAGACCATGGCTGTCCCACTTTATGGTTGGAATGTTAAAATTTGCGATTATTACAATCCTATTATTCTTACTTATAAATAAGATGTCTCCACATATTTGTTACTCAATTTCATTCTGACTAACGGGGGGACTACTACAATTGCATCAAAGTATTCGTGCCCTTCTTATTTATGAGTTCCATCCACATAGCTTCACTGGACCACCCCTCAGAAATACCTTGTGTTAGAACAGCAGTAATGTTTCACCACAAGAAAAATTGACTCCACTCTCCTTCTAGCTCTTCCTAGTTCTGCCGTACCTTTGATGGTGGGAGGAGCTTTGAACATTAATTATTCAATTTACTGGTGATGGTTAGTAGCTGAAAATAAAGACTTGGGGGACTTGGGTGATGGGAAATTAAAGGTTACATTGTGTGGAAGGAAAATTCTGGATATAAACAAGAATTGTAAAAAACGAACTCCATTCTGTCTGCCCATGTCTTGCCAACACCGCTGTACCTCCAGAGTACTTTCCTTTTATTTTGATGAGTTCAAGTTAATCTCACCCGTTGTTTTGTACTTGTCAACCATTTGTTAACGGGTGTTTGCTGTTTCAGAATGTAGGTTGCCTTATTGTGTACGTTCTCAGAGTTCAGTGTTTGGAGTCCTTGTTGTTTCAACCTGTGCTTTGGTCTATAATGCAAAATTACAGAAAAATATTAATAGCAATTTAAGGTAAAATGTTAGGATATTGGAAGAACAGCTAAGAGCATCAAGTTTGACAGAGGGGTTGTCGGAAAGGACGTGGAAAGCAGCAGGATTTCCAGAACTTCTGATCTCTGTCTTCCCTGATTGAAATCAACCTGTGATGTATCATTTTTTGAGGATTGTTATTCCTTAATATCGGTGTGTCAGATAGATCTCAGACTCAAGGAGGTGTGAGTGCTTCTTTGTTTTGTGATGAACTCAGGGGAACATACAATAGTAAGGGGGTAAACCCAAAGGGTTGCACGAGCAGAGGATCCTCCGTGTGTATGTGCACAAATCAGGGAATGTACCATGACACGTGGACAGAAGAGCAAATAAACCCTACTTCATCAATAATGCTGTAGAGAACAAACACAAAGCAATTACGTTAAACTGAAATAAAACAGTCTATTGTCCCACCTGGAATGTTGCATCTAGTTTCAGGTGCCACATTTTTGAAAAAAAATGCGAAGTTATGAGATTGGGTGCGTGACTGATTCACAACACTATTCCCGCGATGATACACCTCACCAACTCTGAGAAATTGAGAACGTTCTCCTCTGCTGATAGTTTTCAGACTCTGTGAACAGTTGCTGTGATTGGTTCTCAATTCCGTCTTGCTTCATATAGATCCCAATGGCTGAATATTTCAGATACTTATGAGCTCTGCCTTGCCTGATTAACATCGATCTCTGATTTATTATTTTTGAGGGTTGCTGTTCAGTAATATCCCTCTATCAGATAGATCTCAGTCTCATTCCCTGGGATTTGATAGGTGTGGTGTGTCAAATAGATCCTAGGAATTGTGCTTCATGAGATTTACGTGTGAGAAAAACTCCATCCTGAGAATCCGCCCTTGGATTTTGCGCATGTTGTGTCTGACTACCTGACTGAACGTTGACGTTTTTGGCTGATGAATGTTTCGTTGGGCGTTTTAGGTGGCTATTTATGCATTACTAACCCAGGCTGTCCGTACATTGGGAGTACATTTAGTTTAGACAGAGTAGAGTGAACTTTCAAACTCCATTGCCTGCCTTTTATAGGCTTCTGGGGAACCAAGGCTCCTAATTTATATCATTACGTGACCCGAGGCCGTGACCCTTGGTGCATAAGAGGAAATGTTCTCTAATCATTCCGCCTCTGGAGTGTTCCATCAGGCTTTTTGTGTGAAAGATGCATTTATATTAGTGGGCTGCATGGCAGCGCAGCATTAAACTAAATGACTGGATGAAACACAACCAAACAGAACAAGTGAAAGTATTTGGCTGGGAAAGGAGGAGGATGTGGGAAAATGTATGATTACTGACTGGCCTCGAAGAAAGAATGAAGCAAACTCAAGGTTAGTGCATATTCATTCGAGATTATTTAACCATTTCAGAAAGCATTTTTATTCAAAAAGTTAATGTAAAAGCTAACAGAAGTGAATATAATGGCTGGATGCCACATTGAGACGAGAACACATGTGCTGTGAGATGGGAATTTTCTGTACATCAGTAACAGTCGCAAGAAAGGGAATACAAAGTCTCATCAGAAAGGGTAGGCAACCAGTCTGAGTAAGGAACAAATAAAAACAAAACAAATAGGCTTCAAACAACAGGGAAGTTATAAATTTTCCAACCACAACGATCTCAAAGATATCAAAGTAAAAATAAAAATCCATCAATAACTGCCTCAGTTACACGCTGATAAACTGAAGTGATCTCACTGTTAGTGTCAGCAACAGGACAGATTGTAGATTGGGAATTCAGAGAACTTGATAAGCAGAATAGGAAAATCAAAGGGGTCCACAATTCATTCACTTTACCTGGAAAAGAGAGATAAAGCAATGATGCAGATATTTATGATCAGGGACTTTCAGATTTAATGTTTATTCAATGGCACACTTAGAGATTTCACAAAACATATTGGGCTGCTTGGCGTGAGAAAGATGTGATTATTCTCACCTTCACCAGAGTGACGGCAGCGCTGTAGAAAATACTCAGGAAGAACAAGGTGATGAATGTGGAAGCAGTTGTCCAGATGTTGCTGTTATCATCCTCATAGTTTTCAATCCACGTGCGATCTATTGAATCTATGAATACAAAGCCAAGAGAACGCATTTAGATCGTTTATTGATCTGGATCGATCTATGTGCATCCAAGTCATGTAATTAGAGACCATTACATCTTCATAAAGCAGTCAGGTATTTCTCAAGTGTGACTCTTATCTGTATCCATCCGTGCATTATTGACTCTCAGCAAGAAATTACAAATACTAACTGCACATGTTCTTTCTTCATTGTCCATGTCAGAATGTTTTAAATTATTTTTCTTTTAATCTGTTATTTGAGGATATTATTATTTGAGGAATGTTTATTACGAATGATTACTTTAATTATATCATTATATTTTAAATATAGGCTGTGACAGTACTTTAGTTGAAAAATTGTGGCCATCACTGAATAAAAGTTCAAATGTGATTCTCATCTTTATGTATTGGTGACCAATTGTTCGGCAAATCGTGAATATAAGTGACATCACAGTCAGGACATTGCTTCATATTTTTGTTTGTAGGATCTGTATATTTATGAATAAAATTTTGTACATGTGTCCCTTAACTTATTTGACCTACTGTTTGGTGTGTTTGTTTTTCCTTTAATGTTTGTATACGTAGTTATGAGAGTCTCTTACTTCACTCTTGCCCATGTTGGAGTCTGTGCATGAATAAACATATTCCTGTTCCTTTACTGCTGGTGTGCTCATGTTTTTGTGCACCTAAATTTTGGTCTTTTCACATTGTGTAAGCATCATCATGCTAATATGTCACTTCATTGCTGGCTATGCTTATCTTGTAATGTCTTTGTGAGTGTTCACTTTTCATGAGTGCTTTCCAAAATGTCTGCAAATGTGTCTGTTTCAGGTCCTACCTAAACTAGGTTATTCTCATGTTTATGCTTATTAAATGTTAGCATGCACTGTTATGCTTTGATGGATGTTTATATTTATATGATGATGTTTGCTTGTGTGGCAATCTTTCCCAAACTATCTCCTGATAAGCTTGTTTGTGTTACTGTGTGTGGATGCTTGCTGCTGCTTGTGCCCATTATCCTTATTTAATAAATGCCCCTCTATTTGTTGATCTTTGCAATTGTGTGTCTGCGTGTGAGTCTCTGTATTTGTGTGTACCTGTGACATTGTATACATGCTGATCAATGTGTTTTAAAAATAACTAATTAAGCTGCTTCTGTCATTGTATGTTTGCGATTCTGAAAATGGGAAAATAATGATATTAATATTTATCTCTGTGCACTTACCTGCCTGTGTGAGTTGACATGTGGGAGGACAGTTTTCGGAATTTGTATCTGTGTGCTCATGCGTGTATGTCTGTACGCATTGTGCTGTATGAATGTATATGCATTCATGCCCATTTGTGTGTTACCGTGTGTCTATATTTCTCATGGTTATGTGTGAGTACCCCGTTCATTTGTGCAAATAATTTTCTTTCGGTGTATGTGAGTTTTTGTATGAGCTTAGCTGAGTGTTCAAGTACCACTTGCATGTGTGGCTCTGTCCGAGTATGCGTGTGTGACATCTTATCTATATGCACATTTGAGTGTGCACATAAATATGTATTTTTAGGTGAGAGCCCATATATGTGTCATTATGTGTGTATTTGCGATCATCTCTCTGTATCTGTTCTTATACCAGGCTGCAGTTTTTATTATTCTAATTTATTGTTCTAATTTTAATGCATTGCTCATAATTAGATTTGACCTTGGTGTTGTAGGAAACATTTCCCATCGCCGTGGAGAGATAAGCGTTTTATGAGGAACTCTTCTGTTGCAGTGATAGAATTTCTGTCTCTGAGAGAAAAGGCATGAGTTCAAATCCCACTGCCCCAGAGATAACATTTCTGAATATGTTTATTAGAAAATGTCTACTTGTGTTCTGTATGTGAAGCAAAATGATATCAGGTATTCCAATACCAGAATTGATCCCATGTGCTCCAGAAAACTGAAACAAAACTATGGAATTCAAACCGGGACGATGCAAACACCAGTTTTGGATGATAGGAATCAATATTAATCATTTGTTAACAGAGCCAAGCGTGTCCAACATGTTTCAAAGATATTATTTTGCATGGAAATGTTAAATCTTTGAACAGTAAGCAAGAAGCTGACTGTTCCTGTTAGTAACTGAGTTACATTACAGAGGACATCTACCATGAAAACTCTGCACAGGGAGCAAGAGGACAGACCATTCATCGTTCCCCTCCCCTCTGCTCCACAACTTATCTGTCGATTCTCTTTGGTGTGAAAGTGAAGATACATTCTGTCAATTCATACGCTGGCGCAAGATTACTGGCAGTTCCTCAGACACAAAGGTTGCATTCAAACTGTTCTGCTCTCTTTACGATTGGTATGTTCCAATCAAATTTTAATTTTAAAGTGTCTTAAATTTACATTTCCAATTGGTGCAATGTGGCAGTTTAAAACTGACATGAATTTTGTAAGAATGTCCAATCGGGGGAATCAGGAACACCAAGTTCAAAACTCGTGCTCTACCCTTGACATAAAATGGACATTGTCAGATTTTGTCACAGAGGGATTTAAGATGGATAAGGTACTTGGCGGAATCCTGCAATGAGTGAGTTTTACTCTGTCTCTGACCCAGGGTGTATCTGAGCAGAGAACATTAACTGCACAAGACACTCGTCCTAGACCTGTTAATAATCCACTTTAACTACACAGATGCAATGTAAGTCAGAGTGAGAAACAACTAATTCAGTATTTAACTCACAACTGGAGGAAAAATAAAACTTTATTACTTCTGTTGAATTATTAAATACAACTCTGAGATTTTTATTGAAATGAATTAACAGTGCCCATCAGTGCAAGTGAAATGTTTACGAAACTCAGTTTACCGCTGGATATATCGACTGTTCTGTTGATGATCTTCAATGGAATCGCTTCATGTCCCACCACACAGGTGTAAGAAGCACCGCTGGCCCACTCCTCCGCTGTAATGGATAACAGGCTGTAGATGAAGAAGGAGGTGTTGTCACTCTCCGCCATCACCTCGGTGTTCTTGTAGTTACTGGGATTCACTTGTTTGTCATTGTTTGTCCACTTGACGAAGATCTCTCGGGGGGAGAAACCTCTCACTAAACAGGTGATGGAGAGAAACCTCTGAGCGGAGATTTCTTCTGTTGGTGGCAGGAGGACCGACACTGATGGCTCCAGCGGATTAATCACTGCAGAATATTTGAGACAAATATAAATCAACCAAAAACATCCTGAACCAATATCACAATTTCACTAAATATTAAAATATGCTATTTTGAATTTGGGATTTATTCACTTCATTTTCTAAAGGGGCAGTATGGTACACATTCTGTTCAGTTAAAAAAAAAGTAAAGTTTAATGTGAAAGTTGTCTCCATGTTTCCAGCCCACAACAAGGGCATTCTGTCCAACTGTCATTGCTGATGGTGACATCACAACCCAGGTTTCTTCTCACCTTATCTGACTTAATCAGAATACAATATCCTTTGGTCCATCTTTTTCTTACTCAGCTACTTAGCTATCCTGCCTTCAGATGCATCATTAATGCTCCCAATGGTGTTTGTTCATTAACAAACAAAGCCTGCCATTGATGTAACTGGATCTGAATTACACATGGGATGCTTTGTGTTTTAATCTCACCGCTCACCTTTTTCCTTGTGGATGGAGTCTCTCAGCGGAGTCGATAGATTCTGATGGTACACCACACATTCAAAAGTAACACCACTCAGCCAGGCTTCAGTAGAAGTGTCTAATTTGCTGATCACGCTGTCGGGATTCTGTCCAGGCTGGTCAGCAATCTCTGATTTCAGAGGCTTATTTTCTTGTTTCCAGGTCACGTTGACTCCAGAAGGAAGATTGAACACAACGCAGGTTAACGTCACTGTCGACTCCAGTAAGACTTGTTCTACTGGCGGTGGGAGGATATTAACGGTGTTAGGGTGGCACTCGGTATCTTCTATGAAACAAAAATCAAAGTCAATGGAAAAGGCCTCTTTATGATACAAACACCCAATCTTCGGATTACATCTTCACTGGGTGAAGACACCTACTTCAAAATGGCAACTCCAACTATTGCTAAAACGATGCTTACTGTTGTTAATGTATTTTGATTTGTGAAAGCATTTGTGATTATCTATGACATACCCTGTGTAATTATTCCTAAAGAACACTGGCTTTGTAACAAGTGAAACCTGTGAAAAAGGTAAAATCATTGAAGATACCGTTATGTAACCCATGGAATTAGCTTTCTTTCAGAGTTTTTCTCTGACTTACGACCATCTATTGATACTTATGACAAGAGCAATCTGAATATAATGAATTCAATTCCATGTTCATAACCCTTAGGTGTAAGTGCTGCTGGTCACGCTGACTGCCAAATCACATCACAAATTTTGGACAAATTATAATAAATAATGATATTCTCTTTGCAGAGTTCCAAAGTGTTACAGGAGCGGTGAATATCCATGGAAATTCTGTTCATTATATTAAACGTGATCAAAAATACTTTGCATTATTGTCATTCTCTAATTTATGTCATTGTTTCTCGGGGGCTGAGTTTGGAGTAGATCTGAAAACAAGACACTGACTACAGCATTGGATATCGAGAAGGACACCCATCTCCTGAAGTCTTTCCCTCCATTCAGTTAGCTCATGACTGGTCTGTACTTCCAATTTATTTACCAAGCTGCATTTTTTAATTTCCTCATAGAGCAGGGGAGAATACAAAACAACCAAAAGCGTCTTAAATTAATCTACAAACGTGACGAAAATGTACACTAATTTTATAGACATCCACTACCCACCGTGTAAACATCGTCACCCCAAACCAGGCTAAATCAGCCTGTCTCGAGTTTCTCATTCATTCATCCCTATTGTAGCATTCTTCCCAGAATTTGTTCTCCTGCCTCATCCACTAATTACAGAGAGCATCTTAAGGAAGCTCAGTGAGATCACGTTTATCCCAGTTCATTAAATGTGATACCCACTTGGTTTGTGGTCTGATCCCATAAATGAAGTTAAAGAGCTCAGTACCAGATACAAATCGATGTCGTACAATCTACAAGGCCAACAGGTCGTTCCAGATCAGGGAACGAAGCATTGAACGCATTTTGATTTATTTTCAAGTAAGGGTCACTGCATATTTTAACCATGTCATTTTGAGACCACAACATCATAAGATAGAGGATCAGAATAAGACTGTTCGGCCAATCCAGAGTTTAGATCAGAGTGATGCTGGAAAAGCACAGCAGGTCAGGCAGCATCCGACGGGCAGGAAAATCGACGTTTCAGGCTAACACCATTCTACACTCTTCTCCTCACACTAAACAAGAGCCAATCTATCTCTGGCTTGAATATACACAATGGCCTGGTCTCCACAGCCCTCTGCAGCAACAAGTTCCACAGATTCATCACCCTCTGGCTGAAGAAATTCCTCCCCATCTCATTTCTAACGGTGCCCCTTTGACCCTGAGACTGTGCTCTTGGGTCCTCTTCTCGCCTAGCAGTCAAAACATCTATTCCACGTTCACTCGACCTCAGTCTCTCAGTATTTTTTATGTTTCAATTAGATATGTGTCCAATATCCCCCCTCCACCTCCAAACTTATCCTTGAAGCCACTACCAGGCAAGGATTCAGCACTCTGAATGCCTCTCCCAGCATGGTCAGGCAACAAACTATTTAACAAAGCTCACTGTCTATATATCTACCTTCAACAGAGAGGAAACATGCTTTTCTGACTTGCCAAAATGTTGAATTATGAGCAATGTTAATGTAACACTCAAACTGAAATACGATACGGGACAGGTTGGGATATGAGAAGATGTATCGTGCTGTTTACTACGCCTGATAAATTAGTGTGTTTGATTCACATCCGAGTTCAGAGTGGTTTGTAGCTCTCTCAGTATGTGTCTCTTACCCTGGAGTGCGGCAATGTTTTTACTTTGAATGTTCTCTTCGTGAGTGACCTGGCAGGTATAGACTGCGCTGTTGTACCATTTACCATAAGGGACCATCAGCCGACTCGTCACCGAGAAGTTCCCGTTCGCCTCACACACGGGAAACGTGAAGAAGCCAGAATCCAAGAGTTGGCCATTTTTCAACCAACTCACGGAGATTGACTTTGGATGGAAATTGATGATTGAACAGACGACGGTTGCAAACTTGCTGCTTGCGATTTCTTCACTGGAGCTCACAGTTAGGAGAAGAGTTGGTGGGACAGAACCTGTACCTTTAGGAAACACATCGCATAAATTATCTGATGAATTTCATAACAAATCAGTTCTCATATATCAAGGTTTCTTGTGGTTAATGGATACAAGAATCATAATTGTGCAGAGTTCTGGAGAAGCTGGGAACCACACAGAAAGATCAGCAGGACAATGTGAAAGGCTAAAATTATAGGACACTGCAAGGGAGTCAAGGAGGCATAGAAACTATAGGCCGGTAACATCAGAAGGGAGATAGCAACGTTGGATGGTATTCGTTTTAATGACAGACTCTGATGAACAAGGCAGATGAAATCCCGGCATAAATGAGGAAATGATGCGGTTGCTATCACGGAGATTTATTGAGAGCCGGGCAGGAGTGGCTATTCAATATTCCAGGATTTAGTGCCTTCAGGCGAGACAGGGAATGATGGAAAAGGACGGGGCGGGGGTTTGCGGCACAGAATGTTGCTTCTGTCGCAATTCTGACAAGAGTATTTTAGGCTGTAAAGAGAAACGAAATCATGGATACCTCCTCGAACAAAGGCAAATGGACAGTACTTCAAAACCAAAATACAGCAAACATAACTACTGGGAGAGCACGATAGACCTTATTATAGTTCCAAAAGATCAAGTGCAAATACATGGGCAAATTTCAGAGAAATGTAAATTAAATAGGGGAATGAGAAAAGAGGTTTTTAACTTCCTCAGCATAGGCTTTGATATTCATTGTGTCAAAAGTTTAGAGGGACCACGATTCTGAAAATGCCCCCAGGAGAATATTTTAACAAAGTTTGTGTTAATGCAGAGAATTTTAATCCAGACCTTGCAGGAAAGGGGTGAACCTGGACTTAACTTTTGGAAATGAAGTCGACCCAGTGGGTAAAACATCAATGGTGATGCACTTTGCAGACAGTGATCGTAAATCAGTTGGATTTCAGATTGTACTGCAAAGGAATAGAAATTGGCCCAAAGTTCTGAAAAGGGGAAGGACAATTTTAGTAAGATCAGGTAATGACTTAACCAGAGTGGATTAGAAGCTGACACTTATGGGTAAACCTGAGTCAGAGCATTGTCACACATTTAAGGAAGAGATAGGAAAATCACAGGGAGGACATTTCCCAGGAAGCCACTGAATGGGACCAGGAATGTAGCGGGCTCTGGACACCAAAGGGCATGAAGGGTGAGATAAAGAGAAACAAGGGAGGCTTCCGGTCTATACTGAAATCTCAAAACAATAGAAATTAGTATGGAATACAGAACGTGCAAGGGGGAGTTTGAAAGGCAAAGGAATTAGAAGAGCAAAAGGGACCATGAGAAAATAAAAGCAGTCAAAATAAAGGAAAATATTTTTAAAAGTTACAGGCTCATTCATAATAAAAGAATTATTCGGGAAACAGCAGTGCCCATTAAGTGTTATTATTGGAGTGGAGCCGGAGGATTAGGTTGTGGTTAAAACGAATGTGTTGTGTCAGTGTTCACTAGTAGGACGGACAATATGGGGACAGAAATCATGGAGGGGCGTTGTGATGTACTTTCAGAAATTAGGACACATGATGTGATGTTCTGTGTTGTCTTGCTGAATGAAAAGTGGTTATTTTTCCAGGGCAGATGAAAAGTATATCAAGCGGTTGAGCGATGCAAAGGATGAAATAGTTGGGTCGCTGACAATAATTTAGAATTACTGTCTGGCCACAGCAGTTGTGCCAAGTGAGTGTAGATCAGCCAACGTTGCACTGTTATGCAGGACAAAGGAAGGGATAAATAATGAAAACACAGATCTGTCAAGCTAGTCTCAGTGGTAGGGAAACCATTGAAAAGTGAAATTAGTCTTCATTTGGAAGATAAATCAACAATTTTCAGCACGGTTTTATTGAAAGAAAGTCATGTGTAACAATTTGATAGCAGTTTTCAGAGAGATAACTCGATGTCCAGATGATAGCAATAATCAGAGCCAATGGGATCCGAGTTAATTTGACAGATTTGATCTAGAACTAGCTGAGTGATGGGAGCAGGGGATAATAGTCATCGGGTGTCTGCATGACTGAGAATCTATGTCTCCTAGTGTTCTGTAGGGATTCGTGCTGATTTCCTTGCTATTTCTCTAGCATACCAATGATTGAGACTCAAATTTAGGAGGATTAACCAGTGAATTCACAGATGAAATGAAAACTGTCATGTTGGTAAGGCATGAGCATTATGGCTTTAGATTGCAGGAGGATATGAAAGGGTTGGTTATATGTGAAGGTAAGTTGAAAATGGGAATTATTCTGGATAAATGTAAGGTGATGGAATTCGGCAGAAGAATCTGTGAGGTATGACATTTTGAATGGTGGAACCCTGGAAAGGCCTGAGGATCTTTGGTGCATGTACCCACCGATCCCCTATAGTACTGTGTCGTCTGGATTAAAAGACTAAGAAGGTGGGAGGATATTTGCTTTTGTTAGCCTAGACATTGACAATGAAGAATAGGGAGATGATACTGGAACTTAATAGAACACTGGTTAAGCCATACTGAAGCACTGTGTGCATGTTATTGAAGGAATGTGATTACACTGAAGGCAGTATTGATTAGATTTGCCAGGATCTTGCCTGGGTTGGAGGGTTTTAGTTATGAAACTAGATTAGATAGACAGGGGTTTTACTTGGAGCAGAGGAGAATTAGGGAGAAGATTATCATGATGTCTAGAATTATTTTAGGCATCGACTGGGTAAACTGGATGAAACCTTTCCCCTTGATGGAGATCAATGAGTCAGGGGCACAGGGTGAAGGTAAGGCCAGGAGGTTCCAAGTGGATCTCAGGGGAAAACAAAATCAAACAGAGGGTGGTGTTAGCCTGGAGCTCAGCACCTATAAGTCATGTAGAAACTGAGCCCCTCATAACAAGTATGAAGTATTGAGATGCATCCTTGCAAGGGCAAGTCACACAAGGCAATGAATCATGTTCTGGCACATGAGACTGGAATAGTTAGGTGGCTGTTATTGATAGGCGTAAACTGGATGGATCAAAGGGCCTTTTTCCTGTGCTGTATAAGGTGATTCTGTGAAAATGGTAATAAATAATGCCTTATTCATATTAATCCCAGATGCTCTGTTTATCTCAGTTCCCACAATACGTACCTGGACATGGCATTTCTTTGCTCTTGTGTGACCCGCTGTGTTGAACCTCACAGTAGATTTTGCTGGAGCAATATACCACTGACCCGGGCAGGGTTAACTGGCTGCTCAGGGTGTAGGTTCCCTTCTTGTTTCTCACTGATGGGTAAGTCTTCAATCCATTCCTGATTAGCTCCCCACCTTTCTTCCAGGTTACCGTGGTGATGTCAGGGGAATAGTCCATCACCAAACAACCAAAGATTGTGGAATTGGTGTTGAGCTCCTCACAGGAGGAGACCAGGCCATAAAGTGTCGGAGGAGATGGTGTCTCTACAATAGAATGACCAATTGAGCATGTTAGTTTCTGTTAATTTGACCTTATCAGTTACTCTAATGTACCCTCAGCAGTAAATGTTTGCCAGTATGCTCCCGCTGAAATCTACAGCACAACTGGAGTTCATTTTTGTTTCCTACCAGTTGCTGATGATGATCATTGGTTCCCTCTTTAGAAACATGCCCTCGACCTCGACCATTACCATATAACTTAGGAAGAAGAACATCCTGATACCAGCCCAGTAGCTGTTTGAAGATCTAACCAACTGACACTTTCATTGGATTGTTGTGAAGAGCAGAGAAGTTTCACAAAATACAAACCAAGGAAATGCAGATTCATCGCAATTCTTCAGTGTGTGCAAACAGGCCATTGGGCCCAACAAGTCCATATCCACCCTCTGAAAAGAAACGCAAACAGACCCATTCTCCTACCCTATTATGCTACAGTTAACCCTGACTAATGCACCTAACCTCCCAATCACTGAACACAACATTTGCAATTCCCCCAGCCTGTACATCTTTGGACTGTGGGAGGAAATGCACACAGACATGGGGAGAAAGTGCCAACTCCACACAGACAGTCACTCGAGGTTGGAATGGAATCCGAGTCCCAAGAACTGTGAGGCAGCAGCGCTAACCACGGAACCAGCGTGCCGCCCCACTAGCTACCGTGCTGCTGGAAATACCCAACAGCTGGCAGTACCCCCAGAGAGAAATCAGAGTGAATCATAGAACATAGAACAGTACAGCGCAGTACAGGCCCTTCGGCCCTCGATGTTGCGCTGCCCTGTCATACTAATATGAAGCCCATCCCACCTACACTATTCCATGTACATCCATATGCCTGTCCAATGACAACTTAAATGCACTTAAACTTGGCAAAGCTAGTACTGTTGCAGGCAAAATATTCCATACACTTACTACTCAATGAGTAAAGAAACTACCTCTGACATCTGTCTCATACCTATCTTCCCTCACTTTAAACTTGTGTCCCCTCGTGTTTTCCATTCCCATACTTGGAAATCAGGTCCAGTGAGCCTTCCTCACTTATCAATGTAAGGCAGAATGTTCTCTCTGGTAGGTAGGCCACTGCAGCAGCAGCAGCAGCAAAGGCAGGAGCTGAGCACTGGGACGGGGAGGATGACTGTCACAGCTGAGCTCAGCCCAATTATCTGGAAGTTGAAACATCTAATTTACAATTATCTGAATTCTGGAGGCCTCTGAAAAATGCAGGACCAATAAGGTTCAGAGACTTTGGAGTGTTACAGCTGAGTATTTACGTAAATGTGATTTGAGAAATGAACAAGTAATCTTTAACTTTAATAATTATCAAACTGATACGCAGTTCACCACCAAACCTCATCTCTCAGACTAACCACTTCGCTTACTCAGCCTAGACCTAAATTTCCACATTGACAAACCCTACCCTGCTACACACCCATTCATGCCCAGAACACACAACCCCTATCACACAAAACACATCCAAGGCAATCCATATTGGTAGTGTAGCTGAGCAGAGAGATCTCAGTGCCCATGTACATAGATCCCTAAAAGTTGCCAGCCAGTTTGATAGAGTTGTTAAGAAGGCATACTTTGTGCTGGCTTTCATCAATAGAGGGACTGAGTTTCCGAACCACAAGGTTAGGTTGCAGCTGTACAAAACTCTGGTGTGGCTGCACTTGGAGTATTGTGTCCTGTTCATTACAGAGAGAATGTGGAAGCTTTGGAAGAGTTCAGAGGAGGTTTACCAGGATGTTGTTTTGTATGGCGGGAACGTTTAATGAGGAAAGGATGAGGGTCTTGAGGCTGTTTTTGTTTGAGAGAGGAAGGTTGAGAGGTGACTTAATTGAGACATAAAAGATAAACAGAGGGTGGACAGTGAAAGTCTTTTTCCTTGAATAGTGATGGCTAGCAGGAGAGGATATAGATGACATATGTCAGAGGTTGTTTCTTTACTCAGAGAGTAGTAGAGCCATGGAACGCACTGCCTACAACAATAGTACACTCGCCAACTTTAATGGCATTTAAAAGGTCATTGGATAAACCTATGGATAAAAATGGAATAGTGTAGGATAGATAGGCTTCAGATTGGTTCCACAGGTCAGCGCAACATCGGGGCTGAAGGGCCTGTACTGCCCTGTAATGTTCTATATTCTATATTCCAGATGGACATATGATCTCAATTTCTTTCAGTCATTTACACTCCTGCCACCCTGCACCTGGCCCATGGCGAATCTGACCATGACTGGACCTGGCACCATCATTTTCACAACCTCTGACAAAAGCCCACTACCCAAGACATGACCTCAACCGTTGATCACTGACCTCTCATTTTACCCAAGACAACCTGTGTACATTGCATCCTAGCTCCTTTCGCATCTGTGCTTTACAACCTACTATTTTGCCAGACTCCGAGCTTTGCATTTTGACAACCCGTCCACCTGTCACTTCATTACAGTGACCTTCCACCCTCGAAACATCCTGGCACTCTGCCCACCTCTACACTAACCAGCCTGGCATCCTGCCCACCTCTCCATGAACCAGCCTGGCAAAAACAGACCTCCTGCATTTCAGTTCAAACTACCCCTCACCTACCAAGCACAATTCGACCAAATTATCCTGTGTACATTACCATTTACCTTGATGCCACCTTGTCAGACAGGATGCATGCAAGCTTACCCAGCAGCCAGCCAACCAGCCTACCAGCCCAAAATCTACCACATGCCCAAACTAACCCCTCACCTGCTCACCACCTTCCAACTTTGAGCCTACCCCAACATAAAGACAGTGAGTCATAAAGTCGGACAGCACAGAAACAGTTCCTTTGGTCCAGCTCATCCATGCTTACCAGAGTTCCCAAATTAAACTAATTCCACTTTGCCTGCCTTTGGCCCATATGCATCCAGACCTATCCAGTTCCTGTAGTTGTTGAAATGTCTTCTAAATGTTGGACCTATCTCTGCATTTACCACTTCTTCTGGCAGTTCATTCCAATGTTTTGGACAGTTAGAACATGAAGCCCGAACTTCTGCACTCAGTGCTCTGACCAATGAAGGTACATGCGCCAAACACCTTCAACACACTAGGTACTTGAGACAATGCTTTGAAGAATCTATGAGTCTTGAATCTATGAATTTCTGTGGTGGAGAATTCCAAAATAATTCACCATTCTTTTGCTGAACAGTAAACAAACAGGTTCAATGTTATCGTGTGTTGGGAAGACTGGTGAGCAGCAAAGATTAATGATGATCTCATGAATGGAATAGCCTTCTAGAGAGGCCGAGATGCTTTCTTCAGCTTCCATTTTGCATGCTGACATGTCCCTTCGGCAGCATGTGACAAAATTGTGATCCTTGAGGATAAGGGCACACATGCATGTAAAGCTTTCCTCCAAATCAGACTTCAACTTGACTCTCAACTATTTCCCTGCATGTTTGCTCTTCCTCAATCACAACCATGGGACTCATTTCCTAACAGCGCTGTGAATGTGCGAATACCACACAAATTTCAGAAATTCAAATAGACAGATGACAACTGGTTTCTCAAGGCGATATAAAAAGTCTAACACTACCACACCTGTCTGGAGATTCAAACAACCACTGGAAGAATTGAAAATTATTTGAGGCACTTGTGTGTCTACACAAGATGACATGGTTTCCTTTTTTAAAAATCACACAACACCAGGTTATAGTCCAACAGGTTTAATTGGAAGCACACTAGCTTTCAGAGCGACGCTCCACTATCACCTGATGAAGGAGCGTCGCTCCGAAAGCTAGTGTGCTTCCAGTTAAAACTGTTGGACTATAACCTGGTGTTGTGTGATTTTTAACTTTGTACACCCCAGTCCAACACCGGCATCTCCAAATCATGGTTTCCTTTTGTGTGATTTGACTGTGTTTTCGCTGAATGAACAGAGCTATTTCTTAATAATATAATAGGAATGAAGCTTCCCTCATTTTTAGCAACTGCTGAAAATGTGTTGCTGGAAAAACGTGCAGGTCAGGCAGCATCCAAGGAGCAGGCAGCATCCAAGGAGCCCTTCCTGAAGAAGGGCTCATGCCCCAAACGTCGATTCTCCTGCTCCTTGGATGCTGCCTGACCTGCTGCGCTTTTCCAGCAACATATTTTCAGCTCTGATCTCCAGCATCTGCAGTCCTCACTTTCTCCTCATTTTTAGCAAGACAATCACACATTATATTTCTTGATTCCAGGGAAGATTAGTGTTAAATTAATGAAATATGATGATTGGGACTTCCAATTGGAAATTGTCAGAGATTTAAAGATTACTTTCATGAGCAATTAATTCCAGCCTCATTGTGTAACAGTACTCACAGGAGTGTCTTTCAGAAATGGTGTCTCCCTTTGTTATAGGCAGTCGAATCAGTAAGTCTGGGATAGTTTTTGCTTGTTAATCAAAGGTGTTAAAGAGTTTTAGCCAAAGGGAGATCTGTGGATTTAGCTCACAGATGCACCATGATCTAAGTAAGTGGTGGAACATCTCGAGGGGCTGAGTGCCATCCTCCTGTTTCTACCATCCTATCATTGTGTCATTCATTAAGCTAGCACTGGCCGTGAATACTTTTTATTAAAATATTTCAACAAATTAATTGTTTTACACATGCTTTAAAAAAAAAGTTCTGTCGATTATTTGGAACGGGATCATTGACATTCTCTATTTGCGTGATCAAAATAACTTCCACCCAATTACAGCAGCCACTGCACTCTGCAGTGTGTTGTTACTTCATAATAGTTTCTTGTGAAACTACAGCTCGAGATCAGGGCACTCAAATTCAATGATTCTCTGATATTTAATATCTCTGAACATTCGCAATTTGTTCAAATGCATCTTTTCTCTGAAGAACGTGTTTAATCAAGCAGAACTTTTTTCAATGAAACAACAAACTTTAAATGCTAGAAAACCAAAATAAAGACAGAAACTTCTGAAGGAACTCAGCAGGTCAAACAGCTCCTGTGGAGAGAAGGCAAGGTTAACCTTTCGCATCCAGAGATCCCCTCTTCACCAAATTGTTTTCATGTTTTTGGCAGAAGAGCTCACACCTGTTGAGATAAACAGTGATTACGTTGGCTTGACTCCTGTTGGAAAAAGAATTCTTAGCAGAAGCAATGGACGGTCTGAGATAGCAATTGAAGACCAACTGAAAAGCTATCACCATCTGCTGGAAGTGTTGGATTCAGCAGAACCCTCACCGTACTGAACAATCAAATTCAGCTACAGCACAGGTTTAATATAAAGTAAGACAGCCTCAACATAATCTCATCAAATATGCTTTGAAAATGATTCATTCTGGATTAGTTATAAATGATATTTTTAGAACAGCAAGTCAAAAGCTGGGATTTCTTTGAGCACTTACTCCATTAACCCCATCTAGCGATGCCCAAAAGCTTGTGAACAAATATTGATCTGGAAAAAGCTGCTAACCAACAAAATTCTGATTAATATCTAAGAGACACAAGTCAGTACAGTGATTGAATAGATTTCACTGGCCTCTGTGAGTGGAATTCCAACAAACACCCAAACATCTCAATCTGCATTCTTGCACTGAAGTAATCTGGTAAGAGATGGTGTTACATACCTCTCTAACAGGTTGTAAGTGAACACAGGCCACCTGGCACAGAATCAGGGACCCTACCACGACTTCACAACAGACCTGAACACAATGAGCTCGACACTATCACGGAGAACACAGCCCACCTGTTTTGACAGTATATAAACCATGTTATTTATTAACACCTTCCAACAACCAGGGATTGTTCCAGAATATTTGTACAATGAAAGTAACATTTCAACATCTATCCAAGAATACTTTGACAGCAGCTCCGAATTGTGCAAACTCTATGCGAACTACAGAGCAATAAAACTAGGAATTGCATTGCCATCAATTCACTGTCACTGGATTCCAACTTCGAACTCCCTTCCTCTTTCCCCTGCTAATGTTACTGCACCAGATGGTCTACTTAGTTTGAAAAATATTAAAATGTTTTGAAGTGTAATATGACCGTTGCCAGTGACATTAAAAGCTGATAATAGGTTTTCAAATAATACGATGCAAAAAAATTCTGATTCTAAATTGTGCCATGAAACATGTCCTGCATAACTGAGGCAAAAAGAAAATATGCAACATATTTCCCACTACCTCGCTCAATCAAATATCCCTTGTTGCCAGTAACCAATTTCAAAACTCTTGCTATCAGCCTTTTGTTCCTGAAACGTTCGTTCTGATTGGAACAACTTAGTCAGGGCTCTCAATTCTGAGGCACCTCATCCAATATTGTATTTCTGGCAAATAAAAGTGGTTTTGAAGCGCGAGATGAAATTGAACTGTCTGAGATTCAGGTATCCGAACTGGACAATTTACAAATGGTCAGGACCGTTGACAAGTTAGTCAGAGATAGCACTGATACAAACTGTACAACAGACTTAATCCGAGAGGATACATTGCTCAACTCATCACGTCAAATATATTCACTGTAAGTGAATATTCATCAGAATAACTAACCAGTGGATTAATGTGAACGACAATGTGTTCACAATGAACATAAATAACCACTAAGTTAATAAACTTAATAAGTCATTGCATTTAACAAAATTATTGAGGTGGGAAATATCGCCAACTGAAGCACAGATCTGGAGGAAATGGGGTATTCTCTAAATTATTTTTACATATGCTTAAAATGTTCCTTGAACTGTGTAGATTTTGCATGCACTGCATAAACAATACTGCATTCCGTTGTGGAAAGCATTTCTGTTGAAGGAATTAGGGAAAGGTTATTTTCTTGTTAACTGCTTTGAATGAACAAAAATGTTTAAAAAGGTATGAATTGAAAACATGCTTCTGTGTGGAGTTGCGCACTTTAGCAGATGTCTGAGTAAATATGGGCACTGCTGCCTCACAGATCCAGGTACCCAGGCTCGGTTCCAGCCTCGCGTGACTGCCTATGTGGAGTTTACACAATCTCCCCTGTGTCTGTGTGAGTTTCCTCCCACAATCCAAAGATGTGCATGTCAGGTGAACTGGTCATGCTATATTGTCTATAGTGTTAGGTGCATTAGTCAGGGTTAAATATAGGGTAGGTCAATGGGTCAGGGTGGGTTACTCCTCAGAGGGTCGTTGTTAACTTGTTGGGTCAAATGGCCCGATAACTACTGCTGGAAATCTAATCTAAATGATTGTCACACTTAACTAATGTGAGCAGATTCCTTCCGATTGTTACATTGCAATAAATCGGTCAAGTATATTAATTAAAATAAATATTACTCCATTTTCAGTGTTTGAATAAACAATGTGATCTGTTATCCTCTAGTTCATGTCTTTTGCAAATTTGTGAACTCTGCGTCCGCTTGAACACATCTATGTAAAATGAATTCTCGGCGTTTGCAGCAAGTACTCCCATGGTTTTAAGAGTAGAGTTCCTACAGTATGGTAACAGACCATTTGGCCCAACAATTCCACACTGACCCTCTGAACAGTAAGTAGCCCACCCAGACCCATTCCCTCTTATTCATATTTACCCCTGACTAATGCACCCTAACCTACACATCCCTGAACACTATGGCTGTACTAGATTGCACAATCCCCTAACCTGCACATCTTTTAGACTGTGGTAGGAAACCAGAACGCCCGAAGGAAACCCATGCAGACACAGGGAGAATGTGCAAACTCCACACAGGCAGTCACCCGAGGCGGGAATCAAATTTGGGACCATAGTGCTGTGAGGCAGCAATGCCAATCACTGAGCCACCATGCTGCCCTGCGCGTTCATGACTGGGTTATTTTAATTAATTCGAAATTTGGCCTTGGTTACATAATTCACTATAGCAGTTGTTTCCGAAAGAATGAGTCTTCAGTTGATATTTTGTTGTAAATGTAACTATTTATTTAAAATGCACAGATTGGGAACACCTAAAGCACTATGCAGGGTAAATAATTCAGTTAGTGTTTTATTTTTATCCTGCAAATCCAGTTTAATCAGGGACATAACAATTAATTAACTCAAGCTATGTGTGAAACTGATCAAAGCAGTGAAAATGATCTGTTCTTCATAAAATTGAGCAGAATTTCCAAATGGCCTTTGCCAATGATATTATCCAGCCAGAAAAATACGTATGTAGTGTACAGCGGAATTGAAAGGTGTTTTTTGATCAATTATAACACGGTCATGGCATTTTTGCTCAAGAGCAAGAACTATTAGAACATTAGACTTTTGAAATGCTGTTTATATTTCTCTATGACTTGTAAACTGTTTAAAGACAGACCTTGTGATTAAACTAGATAGTTAAGTTTCGAATTTGGATTGCAAAGCATGGATTAGATTAATCCTTAATCATTTATTTAAGTAAAAATGGCGCCTGAAGGTATCTGTTTTCCCTTCATTTCTAAAACCTTTGCGATTTGCCTTTCACTTAATAACAGGCTTTATGAAATTTCAAATCGCATGCTGATTGCATTGAATGAGGAAAGAGCAGTTCACTGTCACCAACCGTGTTAACATTGCAAAAACAACGTAGAAGCCAGAAACGGTTTCCCAAATATAACACATTTAATGTTACTCAAGCACAGTCCCTACTCAACAGATCAACGATCACCAGATCACCAGATCACAACACGGTGTGTTTGCAGCAGAACTAGCTCTGCAAACATTTTCAGCAGAACCAAGAACATGATGTGACCTCACACAAAGAAAAACAAATTGAAGTCTAACAAAGCTGCTCAGAATCAAGCAAACTAATGAATAAATTGAACAGAAATAACAAGTCATATCAGCAACCTTGTTTGTGAGGGGACTTAACACTTAAAACTGTAACGTTTCTGGGAATAGTTCAATTTATTTCCAACCTGCACACCCTTCCTGACCATGACAATCTTGTGCAGCGCACAGTAGAGTGGGGTTGAAGGCACATATTGCTTAATCACTTCATGGTCAAAACAAAATTACTGAATGGACAAATATTACCAAATTATAATTTTAATTTAGTTCCAATTACGTAATCTGACCAATTCTGCAGTTTCAGATTTTAGTCCAAAATTTTATTTTGAATGACGCTACTCAAAAAAAAGCAGTTAGTTTACAATTAGAACTGAGATTTTTAAAAAAGTCAATGCATTAAAAACTCGGTTTTTTTCATTTCTCACACTTCCGGGTTTCTGCCTTAAGTTGTTTTTCAGACCGTTACAAATGGATGCAATGTTTTCAATCAAGCAGACAAAAATGTGTCATATAAGTTTAACAAATGCAGAAATGATTCATGAAAAACAAAAAAACTTCACAAATATTGGTAATGGAAAGTAATCCAGAGAGTCAATCTCCTCATCAGAAAGAAAACACCGATTCAGAAAGCATGAAAACGCACATCAATTTCACAAACTGAATACGAATCCAATCAAGCCAATTCAACAGGATCAAGGAAAATAAAATCAGAATCCAATCAACTCAAAACAACAGATTTGAATGAAACATAATCAGAATCCAACCAATTCAATTCAACAGAATCAAATAAAACAAATTTCAAAAACCAATCAACACTATTCAACAAAACCAAGTAAAAACAAAGTCAGAATCCAATCAATACAGTTCAACCGAATCAACTAAAACAAAGCCAAAATCCAATCAACTCAATTCAACAGAATCAAGTAAAACAAACTCAGAATCTAATCAACAGAATGCAATATAGCACCGCAAGAACCTTTTATGACAGATTCTAACTTGCTTGTCATCAACAAAATTAACAAAATAAATGAGAAAATATAATCATTGTAAGAACATATATTCAAGAAATTAATGATGATATTTTAGCATATTTTAGCCATGTTTGGTAATATCATGAACATCTTTGAATTCTTATCGTTTGTTGTTGATAATAAAACTCACAGTCAGGGTGTCACTGACATTAAACATTATTTATAGCTGACTGATTAAGAGACATTAGGTGTTTCAAGTAACCCAGCCACACAGAATGCCCATCTGATCAAAAAAAAAGAGATACACCGAGCAACTGATTCCACCATCACCATTTTAACTATTTGCTGAGCCTTAAAATAAGTCTATAATCAGTCTGAATAAAAATCAATCCGAACCAAACCAAACTCAGCACAGAATCTGGGCTTCATTTAATTCAGAAATTAGTCACATGAATAGAAAGTTTTTAAAAAGTCACTAGGAAAGTTCAAAGTTCTTACCTGAAGTCACTGTCACCATGGTCCCTTGGCCCCAGTATTCAAGATAGTAATTCCAGCTATCCCCTCTTGCACAGTAATAGATGGCGGTGTCTTCGATCTTCAGGTACCCCATGTCCAACGCGAAAATGTTGTTTGAAGTTTCTTTGGATGCAGTAAATTGACCCTTAATTGCTCGTGCATAGTTATTGCTGTTTGAATTATAGTAGCTAACCAGACACTCCAGACCCTGGCCGGGAACCTGTCGGACCCAGCTCATTGTGTAGCTGCCAAGATTGAAGCCGCTGGTTTTACAGGTCAGTTTCAGGCTGCCTGCGGGATGGCCAGTCTCTGCCTCTGGCTGAATCAAAACAATCTCCGACTGGACACCTTTAAAAAAGAAAACAAATAAACCATGAGCATTAATGCTGATGAAATGATGCCTGAGTATTTTACATTCCTGCTGTAGACTAACGTTGAGACAGTAACAAAGAGGGACTTGAACAAAAAACACTCACATGATAAGAAAGTCAGTAACGAACTGAGAAAAATTGTCGACACAATCATTCTGATAACTTCTGGGAAGAGGTTCTGTCAAGATCTTTCCAAACAAAGCCGACCCAAGGAGTGTTGAATTACGGTCCAGTGCCTAGGATTTATATGGCCATCGGAAAGGGCAAATTTACAGCTTCCGCCTGTTGGTTTCCTGCTGGAGGCTGAGACTGGACCCTGGTATCAGCTCACGCAGCTCAAACATATGGGCTCGTGTATTTATATGAGGTTATGTTTAAACATGGACATATACACATCTTGGGATATTTGTTTTGCTGAATAGCTTCTTTGGAAGTTTTTTTAATGGTGGAAGTAAAATTGAGTAGCTTCAGGTCTGTTTCACATGATCGTTGCAAGTATTTTGTTTAAACAAAACAAATTCAATTGGAAGTTAGCTCCCTTTATTTCAACATTCATTTACAAGCAGATAAAACTAACATCAAAGTTCAAACATATTACCAGCTAGTAAAACAATTCAGCTTTCTTTTCCCCTGGACACTGCAAGTCTCTGTCCCAGTACAAAATAATATATAATTCATACTAAACATTTCAAAGTTCAATTTAGACAACTAAATATAGAACGTGTCCAAAGTGATTATATTTAGAATATTCAGTTAGAAGTTAACTCCCTTTAATTCTACATTCCACCACAAACAGATAAAGCTAAAAAGAACTTCAATAATGTTATTAACCACCAAAATTAGTGATTTTACTTTTGCTGTCACTCAAAGTCTCTCTCACTTTATAAATAATACACCATTTCTAATCTGTGTTTCTAAATTCAATTTAGGCAACCTAATATGGAGCATGTCTAAAGTGATTATGTTCAGAATGCGAGTGGATGTCACTAAACAGTTTGGACCCGGAGATTAGAAGCACCTCCTTACATTGCAGAATGTCTCTCATTGCGTCTTTTATTTCAAATTGCTCCGACCCTAAAATGCATAGTAAAGGATAGCTGTGTGCCTGAGAAACAAAACGTGAGTTGGCAGTGATACATAACACCTAGGTAAACTTTTGAAAGAGCATCTAATGAAATAGAACAGGACAGTTCATATGTTTATTTTTAAAAATTCTCAACATCTAAACCATTGCAAGTAACTGTCTGGGTACATTAGGAGTGTTTGGTTAAATTCGAGAGTATTACAATAATCATTAACACGGATGTAGGTCATAAACAGTATATGTCTCTCCTCACTGAGAGCCCTGACAAGGGGGTTAACTCATAAAAATCAGCAAAAATTCACGGTTACAATATACCAGTATTAATCATGTATAAAGGGCCCACTCAGTTTTAATGAGATACAAGAATCAGAGAATTGTGCAACAAGTAATGTGAGATTGAACCAATTCAAGTTTGTTAATTTACTTTGAGATGTTAACAAATGTTACTGCAATGTGGGATTTTGAATCCATTAACTTCATCTTCAGGAGCTTTAAAGATACTCAATAAACAGGCTGGACTAACCAGAACGTCATTGCATTCAATGTCCTGTTTCTGCTAGTCATACAGTGAATGGTGTATTCAGTGACTTTCTTTTTTAAAGAAGAAATGTCAAGTGAAATGTGTCCATTGTGAGTAAATGGGAAAATATAGTTTGTTTGGTAGGATTTTATTTTAGTTGATTCATTTTCTCTTTAATCGGCCAGATACAATAGTTGGCAGCAATTAAGCGGACTGCAGAAAAGGTCCTTGAATTCCCAGTTTCATTTACTGGAAGGAGGTAGAGTTTCTGCAGTGGATCAAAGATATGTTGTCTCACTGTTGACCAGTTGGTGGAAAGGAAACTGCAAACCATAACCACCACCTCCGCAGAAACAAATCTACTCAGCAACAATGCTGGAGAAAAGTTTATTTTTCAGTTGTGAAACTTGGAGAACTAGTCCCTCCTCTCATTGAAGGAAATATTCGCAGAGTCTCAGACAGAACCTAAACATCAACAGTTCATTCGAGGCTCACTACGGCACTGCTTAATATTGAGAAAAATTGATAAATAGTCATAGAGTCATGGAGTGATAAAGCATGGTTACAGACACGTCAGTCCAACCAGTCCATGCCAGTCATAATCCCAAACTAATCTAATCCCACCTGTGTGCACTTGGCCCATATCCTTCCAAACATTTGATATTCATTTACTTATCCAAATTTATTCTATAGGTTGTAAGTATCCACCACCAAATCATTCCACACACAAATCATTCTCTGTGTAAAAAGTTGTCTCTGATATCTTTTAAAAAAATTTCTACTCTCATTGTAAAAACATGTTCCCTATTGTTGAAATCCCTCACCATAGGGAAAATACGCCAATGTCTGGGTCAAAAATTGAAAACAATCCCATCTCCAAACATTTACAAAATATCACTATGGATCTTCCTTGACTCCAAAAAAGATTGTCCCCTTTGATCAATGATTTGTCAAATTTATTCGCGTATCTAATGCGATGGATGTTTTCAAATAACTTCTGAAATGCAAGTGGTTCACATCAATCGTATTAAAGTAACATTTTGTGTATTACCCCACACACACAAAAAAACACAAGTTTGTGGACATGAGTTGCTCTGAGGAAGTTTATGATGAATTCTTTTATCAAAAACAATCATATCCAGTGTTGTGAGGGCTCGTCTATCTTCTGTGCAATGGTCTGAATTTTAAGTTGTGTCTGCAGATGAAACTGGCTGATCTGGGTAAAGGTGCTGTTTATGCCTTTTACATTGTGAATGTATATTGCTGACTTTAGTTGAATAAAGGGATATTGCCCCAGGCATCGTCTGGCACCATTAATTAGACCATTAATTTCCACATACCTAGCCAGAGGGTCAGGTGGAGTTTATTGATACGTGATATTTTTAAAACGAAAGCTTCGTACGTTCCCAGTATGAACCATGTCAATTAGAGACATTCACCTTTCCACTCATGGCTTCATAAACCTATATGAGATTCCCCCCACCACCACCACCCGAACTCTCACCCTCCAGTGAAACAAGTTCCAGTCTATCTGGATTTCCAACGATAACATTGTTCCCTCACATTCTGCTGTTAAAGATACTCCTGCCACCCCAGGTACACGGGAGTGTCCCTTAATACTAGTTCAAAGAAATGAAAGGAACGTGTCCCACAATATTTTACAATTTTATTTGGCTTCAAACACCATAAAAAAATGTTCATGTCATTGCTGATTTATGGGAGAATTCCGTTTACACAGTATCTGCTGAAATACCTGCAGTACCATCCTGAATCTGGTTCGCAGGTTCACCTGTTGCTCACAACTGCAACCAGACATCAGGTAACAGTGTGTGGGATATAGGTAAAGTAGTGTTACTTCTGCAATTATGTTTACTTATACAAAGTATATGAACTCACACCAGTGTGTAATTGTTTCAGCCAAGAGCTGAGTCAACAAGAATGGAAATTATATAGAGGAAATACATAATTGTTTTTGTATTAGCTAAAAGTGTATGCATGAATGAAACGGGACTGCAAAGCAATGGTAGATATTACAGACGAATAGATAAGATGCTGTGAGGGGGGAGAGTTAAGCTAGATACACCTGTACAAACATCAGGTGTAAACATCTGTTTCCCACTTTTACAGAAACACAAGAACAAACCCCAATTAAAAGGGTCATATGAATCAGTATGGTAGGGGAGAGCACAGATGGAGGGAGGAGATAATGGTGAATAAAGGATGTGCCTAACAATGACCCAAAGCGGGATGAGGTCAAACGACCTTGTGAGGCCAGACATAAGCATTTTGTCACAGACAAGGCCTGATAAGGCAAGAGATACACAGGAGTAATGGGCGCCGGTCTTAGGGAAGTGGAAGATGGAAACAGGGGAGGAGCAATGAAATAAAAAAAAGAAACCAAATAACATAAATATTGTGTATTAGTTGAATTCAGTGTGTGTCCCTGCCTTGTAGACAGTGGACATCACATCCTTTTGCAAGGGTAAAATAAAGGGCACTACTGATTCAGATTTTGTCACGCACTGAAATTATTGAAGTGTGTGAGCTTTGTTTCTCACAACTGCATATCGTCCACACCCAACCCTCCACCCTTCCGTTCTGTACGTTTCGCTTTGTGAAATCAGTATTGTCAATAATCAGTTAAAAGAAAGATTTTTGAAAACTTTCTTAATTCATGTTGCTGATCTTGGCTGAGTAAAGGTATGTTGCTGTCAGCATTTCTGGGGAACATGTCTGCATTTGTTTCGTGTCAGTTTTCAATGATATTAAGTCAAGAATTTTCAAAATGTCCTGCGAAACAAGGTTTAGAAATGGGCGTTCTGCCCCTACTTTTTTTCCCCATGAGCCAGGATTTGCAGCATTGGAGATTATATCTGTGTTGATAATGGATTAGACCGTACACGATGTTCCCGAATGTTTACTTCAAGTGATATCACCTGCAGGGTTATGGACAACATGCTATAAAGTGAGTGTTGGCTGGAAGACTCTGTCTTCACGTGATGCAGGTGCGATGGGCATCTCTCTCTGTTGTGAAATCTTCATCTTTCTTAAAGTCATCTTTCCTACTTTATCTCGTTCAGAGACTCTAATTCACATGATTCATATCGGTAATATTCCAAGCCTTCGGTTCAATGATATTAATAAACTCCACCTGACTCTCCAGCTAGCGATGTGGAAATTAATGGTCTAATTAATGGTGCCAGACGATCCTGGGACAACATCGCTTTATTCAACTAAAGTCAGCAATATATATTAACAATGTGAAAGGCACAAACTGTACTTTTACCCAGATCAGCCAGTTTCTTCTGCAGTCATACACAAAACTCAGACCATTGTACAGAAGATAGACGAGCCCTCACAACATTGGAAATGATTTTGTTTGTTAAACCAGTCCATCATAGACTTGCTTAGAACAACTCGTGATATCAAAATTGCTTGATTCTCTTTGTGTGGGGTAACACATGAAATGTTACTGTATTCCGACTGATGTGAACCATTTGCACTTCATGTTATTTGAAACGTCCTTCATAACAGATATGGGAGCAAATTTTAGAAATCATTGATCACAGGGACATTGTTTTTAACTCAAGGAAGATCCATAGTGATATTTTGTAAATGTCTGGAGCTGTGATTGCTTTAAATTTTTAACTAAGACATTAGAATGCAATGGACAACATCACAATTTGCTCTAACATGACTCTCGCAACCACTGTGAACCTGGAAGGTGATGGTTCAGAATTTAACAAACACTTAGCAAGGTTTGTGGAATGGACCGACGAGTGATAATGAAAATTAACAAAGGCATTTCTGAAGTGATTAATTTAGCTAGGAAGAATGTAGAGACACAAATTCACATCTCTGTTTGTATTTCAATAGACTATTAATTACTTTTCTATTATATCCTAAAATACTTGTGTCTTTGTTCATATATAATATACGCTACCTTGTTCCGGGGTTAAGATAGTTTCTTTATTTATTTCACTCAAGACTGTATGCTGTATTTTTGCCTCAGAATTTACCAAACTTGGTTTGGTGCCAGCTTATATCACTTGAGCTGCTTTTTCAGGAAGTGAATCTCTTCACCTGTTATGTCAAAATAATCTGTTCATGCTTAGATCGAAATAAATCCTATTAATATCATCCCAAATTCACACTCGGTTATTTTGTATTTATTCATTGGAATCGAACAGGAATATGACCGGCTGTTCTTGGTTGAGTGGGAGAGGGAGTTAAAGTGTGCAGCCACGGGGCCATGGGGTTAGCATGGGTGTTCCAGAGATGTTCTCTGAAATGATCCGCAAGTTAGTGTCCTGTCTCCCTGATGTAGAGGAGACTACATCAGGTGGAACAGACACAGTGGATGAGATTTGTGGAAGTCTAGATAAGTTTCCATGGGATGTGGAAGGGTCATTTGGGGCCTTGTCAGAGGTGAGGGGAGATGGGCGCAGGTTTTGCACTTCCTGTTGTGACAGGGGAAGGTGACAGAGGTGGGGAGTGACCTGACGAGTGGGTCGCGGAGGGAATGGTGTCTCCGGAATGCAGATAGGTGTAGGGAGGGAAATACACCCCGAGTGATGGGGTCTGTTTACGGTGGTGGAAGCAGCGGAGGATGATATGATGTATGCGAGGTTGGTGCGGTGGAAGATGAGGACCAGTAGGGCTCCCTGTTGCGATTGGAAGGATGGGGTTCACGGGCATCGTCGACCATGTGGGAGGGGAAATTTCAGTCTTTGATAAAGAATCTGGGATGTTTTATGGTGGAACTGGTCCTCCTGGGAGCAGATGCGGTGGAAGCAGAGAATTGACAATAAGGGATGGCATTTTTACAGGAGGTCGGGTGGGAGGAGGTGTAGTCCAGGTAGCTAGGGGAGTCAGTGGGCTTGTAGTAAATGTTTAGTTGGTCACTGGAGATAGAGGTGGAGAGATCTAGGAAAGGGAGGGAGTTGTCCAAGATGGTCTCTGTGAAGTTTAGGTCAGTTTGGAAGGTTTTAGTAAAGTTGATAAACTGTTCAACCTCCTAGTGGTTGCATGAGGTGGCGCTGATACAGTCATCAATGTAGCGGTGGTAAAGGCGGGCAATGATACCGGTGTAGCTGTGGAAGATTTACTGTTCCACATATCTGACGAAGAGGCAGGCAGAGCTGGGGTCCATACAGGTGTCCATGGCTTCCCCTTTGTTTGGAGGAAGTGGGAGGATTGAAAGAAAATGTAGTTGAGGTTGAGCATGCACTGCTTGGGTTGGCATGACAGGAAGAAACTGAGGGCTTCGAGAACTACATCATGGCATTTGGATGTGTACAGGGCCTGGACATTCTGTTTATTCTGGAGCTTGCAATTATTATGGAACTGCAAGGGTAATGGCTGTGAACTCGGAGAAACCAATGTTTCAGTCTTCTGCTTGAATAAGATTTTATCCAGAACATTTAAACACCACAAAGCTCACTGTAGGAAATGCCAGTGCTGCAACTTCTAATAATACTTGAAACTTTGTTAAAAAGAGGGATTTTTAGTCATAGTTTCTGAAATAATCAAGAAAAGAATTAACCGTCAGAACAAAGTTAAAAATCGCACAACACCAGGTTATAGTCCAACAGGTTTAATTGGAAGCACACTAGCTTTCGGAGCAAGGCTCCTTCATCAGGTGATTATGGAGAGCTCGATCGTAACACAGAATGAATAGCAAAAATTTGCAGTGTGATGTAACTGAAAGTATACATTGAAAAATTGATTTTCTGTTAAGCGTTTCATCTGTTAGAATACAGTGATCGTCTCTGTATTCTAACGGTCGAGCCCTCCATAATCACTTGATGAAGGAGCGTCGCTCCGAAAGCTAGTGCGTTTCCAATTAAACCTGTTGGACTACAACCTAGGGTTGTGTGACTTTTAAATTTTTCACCCCAGTTCAATACTGGCATCTCTAAATCATGACCGTCAGAACAAGTTCTTTCAAAGAGAGAGAATTTGCAAAGTTTGAAACCATACACTGCTGTGGTTTATTTGAATTCAATGTCGGTCAGAGTTAGATAGAGACAAGGTGATCTCTCCATATATTGATTTTGTTAATCGGACACACCGACATACCTGTCTGGACAAAACTGTATTATTTGTTTAGTTGATCAAAATTTAGGAAACAGATCAAACAGAATGTATTCTGCTGGGAAGGTGATGGATACAGAAGACAGAATCAAAAACTGGGAACATTATATCTGAAGGGAGAGTAACAAGTTACAAGATCAGAGACATGAAAAGGTGCATGTCGATGTGTTCCAGACTGTAGTGAATCGAATGAGCTTGTTAAATAGTCGAGGGACTCGACAAATGACGTCCTGGAATCAGACTGTGAAACAGAGATCGAAAGGTTGATTTGTAAATGTCACTTCAATGTGATCGCTTCACACTCTGTGTCCTCATATAGGCCACATTGGCAGATGTTTCCGCCAGATTGAATCCCCTGGGTTTATTTTCTGATCAGAAGTGAGATGGGTGGCTTGCTGCTGGCACATAGAAACAGGAAGTAGTGTGCCAGCTGAGAATGATACACCAGGCGTTACTTTCTGTAATATCAGCACAAACAGTCTTCCTACCTCTGAGGGTGAACACACACTGGCAGTGTCAAGAACAAACGGACAGATTGCTTTTGGTCTCAACATTGTATTCAATTCCATTCCCATTTTCCAGGATTAAACAGAAGAGACAAAAGATTATTTTAGCTAGAGTAAATTATCTGTCAGAGAGATAAGAAGAGTTACCATCGGGTGGAAGGAGCTAAATGACAATATGAAGTTTCACTCATAAACCTATGTTTAAAAGTAGAAAGCTTGAGGGAAGTTAATAAGTAAATGTAAGAGACAGCATTCATTAAAAGTTGGAATTGTAAGGTTTAAGCAATAAAATTCAGCATGGCTTTTGTGGAAGTGATATCATGTCGGAAGTGGAGCGTGCTCTTCCAGCACCACTAATCCAGAATCTGGTTTCCAGCATCTGCCGTCATTGTCTTTCCCTCATATCGGAAGTGGTTGATTCTGTTTTGCGGAGAGGCAATAAGATGTGTCATCGGGTGTAAAAAAAGGTGTATGTAATGCTTCTTGACTTCAATCAGGTTTTTGACCAGATTTTGCATCTTCAATATGGTAAGGATTCATGGGATCTGGTGCAGTTTGTCAAATGCATCGAAGGTTTATTTGTTGGCAGAAGGTAATGGTTGAAGGTAGTCATTGTGAAGATATCTTGTGTCCAGTGGCTTACTATTTGACTTGGTGCTGGATCCTTTGCTATTTGCAGCGTATATGAACAGTCTAGTCAACAATGTAGCAATTTTGATCAGTAAGTTCAAAGATGAGGTGAAAAACGTTTGGTTTTGCAATTAATGAGGAGGAAAGTTAGTGTGACATCGATGACCTTGCCTGTTAGAGAGAAAAATTGAAAACAGAACATTATATCCTAAAGTCTGTGAAGTAAAGCATTTTCAAGTCTAACAAATTAAGCGAATATACGATGCATTGTTGGAATCTACACATAAAAAGGATAAGCAATCTTCTGTTGTGCATATCCACATTCCTGCCTCAGGTGACTGACTGCGCGGAGTTCGCACGTTCCCCCCGTGTGTGCGTGGGTTTCCTCCGGGTGCTCTGGTTTCCTTCCACAGTCCAAAGATGTGCGGGTCAGGTGAGTTGGCCACGCTAAATTGCCCGTAGTGTTAGGTAAGGGGGAAATGTAGGAGTATGGGTGGGTTGCGCTTCAACGGGTCGGTGTGGACTTGTTGGTCAGAAGGGCCTGTTTCCACACTAAGTAATCTAATCTAATCTAATCTAATCTAATCTAATCTAATCTAATCTAATCTAATCTAATCTAACCTAATCTAATCATGGAGTGGGGGGTTGAAGTTATAGTCTGGAGATATTGTGGCTAGACCATAAATTCAGGAAACTCGGGTCTGAGCCCACAGTGCTGCCACATCAAGTCGTGAATTAAAGTTGATAATAAAACAACTCATTGAAGGAATAAGCTCCACAGATATCCCCGTGCTCTGCTTTGGATAGCACAACATATCAGCGCAAACGTTAAGGCTGAAGCAATCACAGCAATCTTCAGCCAGAATTGCCAATTGTCTGATCCATCTTGACATCTTCCATAGATCACCAATATTACAGATACCTGTCTTCAGGGCATTCGCTTCTCTCCATGTGAAATCAAGACACTGTCGGGCGGTGGGCACTGGTTACTGCAAATGCTATGGAGCCTGACAAAATTCTGGCAATAATACTGATGGCTCGTGCTAGCCAAGCACTCCCAGTACAGCTACAACACTGGCATGGACAATGTGGAAAATATGCCAGGCACGTCCTGTGTACAGAAAATAGGTCAAACCACCCTGGGAAATTACTGCTCCATCAGTCCATGCTCAATCATGAGTTAGGTGTAGGAAGGTGCTTTCAACAGTGCTGTCAAGCAGTACTGGCTCTGTAATAACCTGCTCGGTGGCATAAAATGTGGGTTACGCAAGGCATTCTCAGCTCATGACTGAATTACAGACTTGATTTAAACATGGCTTAAAAATGTGTTCCTGGAAAAGCGCAGCAGGTCAGCAGCATCAAAGGAGCAGGAGAATCAACGTTTCAGCCATAAGCTCTTCTGAAGCCTGATTCCTGAAGAAGGGCTTATGCCCGAAACGTTGATCCTCCTACTCCTTTGATGCTGCCTGACCTGCTGCACTTTTCCAGCAACACATTTTTAAGTTCTGATCTCAAGCATCTGCGGTCCTCACTTTCTCCTAGTTGATTTAAACATGGACAAAGAACTGAATTCTAGAAATGAGGGGAGATTGGCAGCCCATCACATTAAGGTCACATTCGACTGAGTGTGACATAATGGAGTCTTATAGGAGAAAGTAAGGACTGCAGATGCTGGAGATCAGAGCTGAAAATCTGTTGCTGGTTAAAGCGCAGCAGGACAGGCAGCATCCAAGAAACAGGAAATTTGACGTTTCGGGCAAAAGCCCTTCATCAGGAATTCGACGTTTCCGGTAAAAGCCCTCCTGATGAAGGGCTTTTGCCCGAAACGTCGAATTTCCTGTTCCTTGGATGCTGCCTGACCTGCTGCGCTTTAACCAGCAACACATTTTCAGCTATAACGGAGTCTTAGCAAAACTGGATTCAATGGGTATCAGGTGACAAACTCCCTGCTGCCTGCAGTCAGACCTCACACATTGGAAGGTGGCTCTGCTTGTTAGAGGGCAGTCGTCTCAGCCAAAGCAAATCTCTGTTGGAGTTCATAAAGAAAGTGTCCTTAGCCCAATCATGTTCAGCTGCTTCAGCAATGACTTTCCCTCCATCAGAAGGTCAGAAGTGAAAACTGCATTGATCTAGCATTTTTTTTTGTGACTGCTCAGTCCACATTCAAACGCAACAAAATCTGGACAACTTCCAGACTTGAGCTGACAAGTGGCAAATAGCATTCACACCACAAAACTGCGAGACAATGACCATTGACAATAAGAGACAATCTAACCAAAACTCCTTAATATTCAATAGTGTTGCCATCACTGAATCCCTCACCATCGACATCCTGGGTTTTATTCTTCTGAAATATTGAGCTGGACACTCCATATAAATAAAATGGTTGTAAGAGCAGGCCAGAGGCTAGGAATACTGCAGAGAGTAACTCACCCTCTTGACTTGCAAAGCCAATCGAATGTCTAAAAGACAGAAATCAGGAAGGAAATAGCACAGCTCGACCTTTGACTGGATAGGAGCACCTTCAACTGCACTCAAGAAGCTAGGCATTGTCCAGGACAAAGCATCCCACTTGATCAGCAGCACATCCACAAGCGTCCATTGCCTCCAAATCTGATGCTTAGTACCTGCCGTATGCTGAAAAATGTGCAGCTGAAAAGCGCAGCAGGTCAGGTATCATCCAAGGAGCAGGAGAATCAACGTTTCGGGCATAAGCCCTTCTTCAGGCATACCTGCCGTATGCACTATCTAAAATACTGCACTACTGTAACTTAGCCACTTCCTTACACAGTACCTTCCCACTACCACTTGCATCTCGATGGATAAAAACAACAGATACATGGGAACAACACCAGTGTAGGCTCCTCTCTAAACCACTCGGCATCCTGACATGGAAATATATCATCGATCCTTTACTGTAACTGGGTCAAAATCTGGAATTCCCTTCCTCAGGACATTTTGGAACATGTTATTTCAGAAAGGCAGCTTTCTGCCATCTTTAGAAGGACACCTACTGACAACTAAAAGCAACCACTGTGTTCCATGAGTCAATAAAAAAAATCATTGAAGCTAACATGACAGTTTGATAAAGTGGTTGAGGAGGCATGATGCGTATGTAATAAGCAATCAAAAGGTTTGGAGTAAAATTCCAGAATCAGTCCCTACCATGGTAACTTCAATTAATGAAAGAGTATGAAATGAAATTGCTAGAGAAACGAATGATAATCACAGACCTACCAAAGGTTTGATGCATGTTACATGGTTCAGTATTGTCCTTCAGAGGATGACGTCTGACCTTCCTACCTGGCCTGCCCTACCTGTCCAACAAAAAGGCGATGGTTCCTTTCATGTGACGAACCTGACTAAGAAACCCATCTGGAGAAAATGAGGACTGCAGGTGCTGGAGATCAGAGTTGAGAGTGTAGTGCTGGAAACGCACAGCAGGTCAGGCAGCATCTAAGGAGCAGGAGAATCAACGTTCCAGGCATAACAGCTTCGTCAGGTATCTTAATGAAGGTATTATGCCCGAAACGTCGATTCTCCTGTTCCTTGGATGCTGCCTGACCTGCTGTACTTTTCCAGCACTAGTCTCGACTGAGAAGCCAATTAGTTGTAATAAAGCTTATTAAGAAAGATCAACCATAATTAGCCGAGCAAGATGGCAGGCCTTAAAAAAGGTAGCTGATGACCACCTTTTTGGGATATGTGACTAACATTTTCATAATTGAATGAAGAATTCAAAAAATGCAAATTACGGTGAGTCAGGCTGTTCAGACAGAGTCTGATACATATTTTAGATTGGTGATTGGATGCAAAGTCTCCTGCTATGTTGTTGTGAACAACAAGAGAGTTCTTGCCAGAATTGCACTCCAATATTTGTTTATGATGTAAAGTGTCAGATTTATTGCATTTCTGTTTGTGACCGCTTTCTGTGCATTTCCAACATTAGGATCATAGTGATGATATCACGAGACCAGTATGCCCAAACTTCAGTTTGATGTTGAATGGCCAGGGTTTGGAATACCATCGTTTGCCCAGGGTGAAATTAGAATTTAAAGAAATCCTGGAATTGGAAAGAAAGCCAAATGGTGGCCATTAACCCAACACAATGGAAAAATACAAAAACAGCTGGTTCACGAATGACAAGGCATCTGTCAACTTTACATGGTCTGGCCGACATGAGATTCCAGACTTACTGTGTTCTGCAGTGGCTTTAGCAAGCTATGCAATGGGCAAATGGGGATAGGGACTCATTGCTGACCCTTACCATTAAGTAATACGTGTATCAAAACCTCGCAACAGCTATATGAATTAAATGTAATTGTTGCGGCAGTTCCTGATGTCATTTCAATTATTTCACGTGAACATTCTAAATTTTCAGAATTTTCAGAACTGAATTGTTAAACTAAATAAAAGATTTAAATTGATAATCTTTCAGAAATAAATAAAATCTGTTGCAACTCTCTTCATAAATTTGTATTCACTTCTGCAAATGGTCAACATTCTTAAAATAAACTTGTTTCGATTTGAAACTTACCAATAAATCACTTTGTTCATCTGGCTTTGCTGCCATCATCACTTCCTTGAAGCCAATTTAGCATTTATGTAAATAAACACATTAATAGAATTCTCAGAATAGACTACAGAACCAAAAAACCCGAATTTACATTCCCCACAAGCACAGCACATGAATTGTGGAAAAAATGCAAATAACTCAATGGACTTTTAGTACATAAGTTGTATGATCGTTGAATGACAGAAATATCAATTGTCCTGTTTAGTCAAAAAAACTATAATTAAGAGATACATTGGCACAACTAATATTTCTATCTCTCTTTTTTCTCTCTTCCCCTCCTGCCTTCCCCTTTTTTTCTTCATAGCTGATGCCTTGTTTTGCCTCTCCACAATCAGACAATGTTTTCCTCAATAACATGAAGCCAACACCTCACCAACATATCCTGTCAGCCAAATACGTCCATTTCTTTTGAGAGATTTGAGTCAGTACAACCAGATTTTCTCAAAAATCTGTCTGAGTATTGAGTGATCTGGAAATGCTTGATCGGAATGACGCTGCAAGACTTTACTGTGATGGTGTTTTCATTGTATCTCAGCAGTATTATTCTTGGCTGAGGAATGTGTAATGCTTCAGTGCAATGCTTGTTTAGTATATAATTAACTTTTGCTGCACATCTCATGGAATGTTTAATACTGTTGACGGCGATTTATTCTGTATGAACTTTGCGTTGTACCTACTCTGGGAGGGTATTTTTCGGGAATCCTGGATGCAGCTCTACTCTGTGTCTGAACCAAAGTATATTTAACATAATTGCATTGGACAGTACAATATAGAGGGAGATTTACCCAGCACATTACATGAGCTGTACAATCACAGAAAACATTTGATGTAGCCGTGTAAAGGGGCTTGGACTCCTACCCACTGTCTTTCTGATTTTGAATTGCTTGATACCAGAATAAAAAGGGAACCACACTATGCATCGCAACTTCGTTGTACAAGGAAATTTTCATTTACAGGCACAGACATACACACACACATTAGCAAATCATCTCTGAGCAACCCTTGCAGTGTTTAATGGATGAGTACTGAGAGAGCTTTAATATGCAATGTGTGTGTATTCCATGCAACACATGCCAACAGTGAGTTTGATATGGTAGTTGAAATGTAGTTTAGATCTGTCTTTAACCTTTTCTGTGACAATCATGGTTGTGTTTGACAAATATTCAATAAAACTGGTGGACTCTATGACTATAAATGCAGTCACTGCATTCGAAGCAGAATGCAATGCCGTCAAACAGTGAGAAAGATGATCCCTGTTTTTTTTCATGATTAGGACGGATTGAAGCAGCTGGGCTTCAAACATGAAATAGACGCTAATTTAGATGAGGCCTATATAATTCTGAAAAGACTAACTTAGAGCAAAGGTCAATGATAGGGTACCAGAAGCAGTCTGTTCAGCCAATGGTGTTTGGTCTTCTAAACAATGACATCATGGCTGAATTGATAATCCTTCACCTCCACTTTCCAGCGTTTTAACTGTAAGCATTGATTCAATTACCAAATCAAAACCTGTCCATTTCAGCCTTCAAAATACTGAATGACTCAGCCTCGACAGTCTTCTGTGGAAACAAATTCCACAGATTCACTGCATTCTAGGAGACAAAATTCTGTTCTGCCCGAAATTTGTGACCTCTAATTCAGAGATTCTACTCCCTGGTCAGAATCTCTCCCACAAGGGGAAACAACATTTCTGCATTTACACCATCAAGTTTCCTGAAAATAATAGATGTTTCAGAATGTCACTACTGAATTTTCTATGTTCCATTGAGTATAGGCCCAAACGACTCAATCTCTACTCTCAAGACAATCCCTCCATCCTCAGGATCAGTGAGCTAAACATCGTGTGGATTGTTTCACATTCCAGTGTACCTTTTCTTTGGTATGAGTCCAAAGAACAATTCACAGTATTCCAGCTGTAGTAAGAATAGAGTTTTGTTTTCAGTTTTAACAAACATTATAGTCATACAAATATCCAAAACAGAAACAGAACCTTCAGTCCAACTGCACGGACCAGACATCCCAATCTGACTGAGTACCATTTGCCAAACATTTGGCCAATCTTTCCCTAAATGTTACCTGTTCATACACCCATCCAGGTGCCTGTAAAATGCAGTAATTGAACCCACCTCCACCAATACCACTGGCAGCTTTTTCCAGTCACACACGTGAAAAGGTTACCCCTCAGGTTCTTTTCAAACGGTTCTCCTCTCATCTTAATCTGCTGTCTTCTCGTTTTGGACTCTCCCACTCGAGGAAAAAGGCCTTGGTTATTCACCATATCAATGCCCCGCATGATTTTATAGGTCTTATTCAGACTACTCCTCAGCCTCCTTTCCTCTTGCTGCAGGAAAAAGAAAAGCCTCGGCCTATTCAGCCTCACCTTACACCTTAAACACTCCAGTTCCAGCATCATTCTTGGAAATCCTTTCTACACCCTCTCAAGTTTCACAAAATCATTCATAGAAATGTTCAGCCAGATTTGTCTAAACGTGGCCTCACAAATGTTCTGTACAGCTGAGACGTGACATCTCGACTCCTCCACTTAATGTTATGACCAATGAAGGAAAGCATGCAAAACACTACCTTCCCCATCCTGTGTACCTACAACTCCACTTCCAAGGAATGATGCATCTGCACCCTTTGGTTTCTTGGCTCAGCAACACTCCCCAAGGCCGAGCCATTAATTGTATAAGTCCTGCCCTGGTTTGCCTTACAAAAATGCAACACTTCACATTTATTTAATAAAGCATGGGTTCATGAAAGGCAGGTCATGGCTAACTGATTTATTGGAATTCTTTGAGGTCATAATGAGTGTGGTAGACAATGGGGAACTGTTGAACGTGGTGTATCTGGATTTCTAAAAGGCTTTGAGCAAGGTACTCCACAAAAGGCTACTGCATAAGGTAAAGATGCACCGTGTTACGGGCAATGCATTAACATGGACAGAAGATTGGTTAACTAACAGAATTCAAAAATTGGGGATATATAGGCGTTTTTTTTCTGGTTGGCAATCAGTGGCTAGTGATGTGTCTCAGGGATTAGTGTTGGGACTGCAATTGTTTACAATTCAGATAGGTTGCTTTGAGTTAGAGACCCAAGTGTAGAGTGTTGTAGTTCGCAGAAGACACTTAAATGAGTGATAGAGCGAAGTGTGCAGAAGGATATAGACAGGTTAAGGGAGTGCGCAAGGGTCTGGCAGATGGAGTATAATGTTAGTAAACATGACGTCATCCATTTGGTAGGAATAATATCAAAGTGGACTACTTTAAAATAATGAAAAGTTGCAGAATGCTGTTGTGCAGAGAGACCTGGGTGTTCTTGTGCATGAAACACAGAAGTATTGTTTGCAAGTACAGTATCTAATTAGGAAGACAAATGAAATAATGTCCTTCATTGCCAGTGGATACAGTTTAAAATTAGGACTTCCTGCTGCAGCTGTCTCGGGCGCCGATGTGGCCACGCCTGGAGTACTCTGTACACTTTTCATCTCCTTACATGAGATGGCCCTGGGGTGGGATTTGCGAAGGAGGTCGACCATGTTGATTCTGAAAATGAGGCGGTTAGTTTATGAGGAGAGATTGAGCAGACTGGGAATATACTCATTGGAATTTAGAAGGATAGGGGAGTGGGATTGTAAAATTATAAATGGGATAGATAAGACAGAAACAGGGAGACTGTTTCCACTGATGGGTGAAATTAGAACTACAGGGCATAGCCTCAAAATGAGGGCAGCAGATTTAGGACTGAGTTGTGGATGAACGTCTTCACTCAAAGGGTTGTGAATCTGTAGAATTCCCTGCCTAGTGAAGCAGCTGAAGCTAACCTGTTGAATGTTTGAAAGGTGAAGATAGATTTTTGAACAGTAAAGGAATGAAGGGTTATAGTGAGCGGGTGGGTACGTGGAGCCTCAGTCCATTGAAATATGACCCATGATGTTATTTGAAAGGCAGAGCAGACTCATGGGGTCAGATCGTATTTCTTATGTTCGAATGTTGTTGTGTTCTAACAGGCCTCTAATCCAAATTGTAATGCTCTCTGACTACTAAATAAAAACTGAAATAACTGTGGATGTTGTGTATCAGAAACAAAAACAGAAATTGCTGGATATGCTCACAAGATCTGGCAGCATCTCTGGCGTGAAAGGCTCACCAGTTTATGGTTGTCTGGCTTTACCATACAACTTTCTTCAATAATGCCACCACAATATTTACTCTCCAGACTTCTGACATCTCATCTATGATTATCAACGATACAAATATCTCAGCAAGGGGTCCAGGAATCTCTTCCCTAGCTTCCCACAAAGTTCTGGGAAATACCTAATCAGGTCTCCTGGATTTATTTCCATTCTTCTGATTTAAGTTCTCCAACACCTCCTCTTCTGTAAGATGAACTCATTTTAAGATTTCATTATTTATTTCCTAATCTCCTTAGCTCCCATGCTCCTATCTACTGTAAATATTGATGCAAAATATTTCCTTAGTTTCTCAGCCATCTCCTGTGTTTCCACACATAGAAAGCCATGTTGATCTTTAACGGGTTAGATTCTCTCCTTAGTTATTCTTTCAAACTTAACATAATTTTAGAATCTTTTTGGATTCTTCTTAGTTCTATTTGCCAATGCAATTTCATGTCCCTCTTGTGCCCTCATGATTTCCTGTTTAAGTATACTCCTACTGCCCTTATACCCTTCTCAGTATTCACTTGATCCCAGCTGTCTATATCTGACGTATGTCCCGTTCATTTTCTGGACAGGAGTATCAATTTTCCTTGTCATCGAGCTTTTCCCATGCCTTGCTCTTCACACAAGTGGGAACATACCATCACTGAACTCTCATTGTCTCATCCTTAAAGGCCTCTCACTTGTCAACAGCCCCTTTACCTGTGAATAACCTCCCCCAACCAACTTCTCAAATTCTAATATCATTCAAAGTGGCCAGACTCCAATATGGAACATTCATTTTTGAATAAGTTCTATCCTTTCTCATCATTATTATTAAACAAATAGAATTATGATCACTTTCCCTGAAGCGTGCCCCTATGATCACCTCAGTCACTTGCCATGCCTTGGTTCCCAACAGAAGGTCAAGTATTGTGCACTCTCTAGTAGGTGCATCAACTGATTAAATAACAAATTTTTCTTGTACACACTTAACCGATTTCTCCCCATTCCAAGATCTTAAAACTATCCCAAACTCTGTTTGGAAAGTTAAAATTCCCTACTATCCTCCTTTTTTCTTACAGATAGCTGTGACCACCTTTCATCTGCGCGTGTGAATTTCCCACTGATTATGAGGAGAGCCATTTTCCAATCCCAGCAAGGTCATCACCTCTTTCTTATATTTAAGTTTCATCCATATAACTTCACTGGGCAATCTCCAAGGAATATCCTCTCTACATCCAGCCATAATCTTCTGACTAACCAAAAATACCACTCCTCCTCTCTTGCTCCCCTGTCCATACATTCTATCGTATCTATATCCTGGAACATTAAGCTGCCAGTCCTGTTCATCACTGAGCCACGTTTCCCTAATGGTAATGATATCCTTGTCCCACATTCCAATCTATGCCCCAAGTTCATCTGTCTCACATGTCAGGCCTCTAGCATCGAAGTAAATGCAATTTCGAAGTCTTACCTCGCTCTTGCCAAAATGTTGTCTGCCTTGACTCTTATATTTGCTGACCTCATCTCACCTCAAAAATTTTTCTTTTCTCACTATCTTGTTGGTTCCCAACACCTCTCTTACTAGTTTAAAACCTTCAGCATACTGCTAGCAAATTGGTCCCCTTCCAATTCAGGTCCCTCTTATACAGGTCATTTCCATCCCTGAAGATATCCCAATGATTGGAAAATGGGAAACCTAACGCCTGCAGCAGCTCCTCAGCCACACATTCGCTGATCTATCTGACTGTTTGTACTCTCAATATTCCATTAGTTTTTAAACAAACCCCAACATGACATTTGCCATCCTTACTGACAGTTGAAATTAAAAGCTAACTTTTTTGTGGTTCGGACATGCAGTCTCCCTGTAGATTTCTGAATTCAATCTCTATGTCTATAATACTCAGCGTCTCTATCTTGCCCGTTAAAATGCATAATTTCACGGTTTATGTCTGTTCGCATTTATTTCATCCACATTACATTATTATGCAAAGCTCCTTGTTCACTCACTTGTCCTATCTGTATCCCTCCGAAAACATCTTTTTATGTCATACTCACCACTTGCCTCCTCTCCAATTTTTGTGTCATTCGCAAACTTGCCTACAATATATTCACTTTGCTCATCAAAGTCATCAAAATATTTTGTAACTTTTTGTGTCCCCAGAACAGATTTATGTGGTACTCCAAAGATTGGCATCCTGAAAAATAAAACTCTTAATCAAACTTTTCGGATTGGGATTTCAAAAATACTCTGTCCATGTTAATACAGTATCTCCAAAGCCACGGGCTCCTTTCTTATTCAGTAATCTTCTGCATGGGTGCTATCAAACACCTTCAGAAAATCAAAACATATTACAATCACGGTTTCCTCCATTTTATCAAATAATTTCAATACATTTATCAGGCAAGATTTCCATTTTGTAAAGCCATTCTCAGTTTTCTGCTGTAACATCCTTTTTAAAAGACTCCACCATTTTTTCAATAAATGATGTTAAACTAATTAGTCTCTGTCAATCTTTTTTGAACCTTAACCGTTTTCGAGTGAAGGTGTTGGTTGAAGGATCTACTTTCAGCCCTCACTTCCACCTGCTGGAGAAGCACTGTCATTGCATCTACTGTGAAAATCTCAACAAAATGTATCTGACGTTCATCTATTGAGAAAGCAATTCCACAAATGTTCTAGATCATCACCTTCTGCTGGCGTTCCCAGATTTTACGAAGCAACTCATTGAAAGTCAACAGCATTAAACCAAGATCAATATTTGAGCAAAAATATCTCAATTCCTGGCCACGTATTTTTGTTCACCTCTTTTTAGGACATTAGCTTCGACAATGTGGAGTCTGTGTGGGTGGAACTATGAAATACCAAGGGACAAAAACATTAGTGGGTGTCATACACAGACCCTCAGACTGCAGTGGTCATGTTGGAATATCAGTAAACAGGAAATTAGCCAAGCATGTGATATGGAGAAATCGGTGATCATGGGTGATTTTAATCTGCATCTAAATCGGACAAACCAAATTAGCCACAATGTCTACGAGGGGGAATTCCTGGCCTACATATGGTATGGCTTTCTTAACCAACATGTGGATGAACCAACTGGAGGTCAGGCCATCTGAGACAGGATACTGTGTAATGAGAAGGGAAGCATTGCCAATCTAGCTGCGTGAGACTCCTTGGAGATGAGTGACCATGACACGATACAATTTTTTTATCAAGACGGAGAGTGAGCTAGCTGATTTGGAGACTAGGGTGCTGAATTTTAATAAAGGAAACGATGAAGATATATAAGGCATGAGTGAGTGTTGATAGATTAATGGAAGTTGCTTAAAGGTGTGACAGTAAATAGGCATTGGCAAATATTCAAGGAAATCATGTGGGAGCTGCAACAACTATTTATTCCTGTCTGGAACAAAAGCAAAATGGGTAACAGGGTCAATCCATGGCTTATAAAGGAAAATAGATAGTATCCAATTGAAGGAAGAAGCATAGAGATTGGCAAAGAAAAATAATAGGTCTGATGTTTGAGAGGAGTTTCGAATTCAGCAAAGAAGGACCAAGGGATTGATTAAGATGGGAAAAACACAGTACAAAAGAAAGTAAGCTTGCAGGGAACATGAAGACTGACGCTACAAGATTCTACAGTATGTGAAGAGAAATAGATTGGTGAAGACAAATGTAGGTCCCTACAGAAGGAAATGGGGAAATGTATATCAAAGAGCAAAGAAACAGCTTAGCAACTGAATACATACTTTAGTTCTGTCTTCACAAAATATGACAGTTGTACAGGAGGTTGGTGAGGCTGCAGTTGGGGCATTGTGTTCTGTTTTGGTCACCTTGGTCGTGGAAAGATGTTATTAAACTGGAAAGAGTGCAGAAGAAATTTATCAGGATGTTGTTAAGACTCAATGATCTGAGTTAAAAGGAGAGGCTGAACAAGCTAGAACTTCTTGTCTCGGCAGCCTAGGAGACTGAGAGGGGATCTTACAAAACTGTACAAAATCATGAGAGGCAAGCACCAGTCTTTTTTTCCAGGGTTGGGGAATCAATGATTAGATGGCATTAGTTTAAGGTGAGAGGGGAAAAGTATAAAAGGGAACCGGAGGGGCAATTTGAATACACAGAGGCTGGCACGTATATACAATGAGCTGCCAGCAGAAATGGTTGAGGTGGGTATGCTAACAACATTTAAAGGCATTTTGACAAATGCATGGATAGGAAAGGGTTAGAATGATGTGGACCAAATGCATGGAAGTGGGGTTAGCATGGGTGGACATTTTGGTCAGTATGGACCAGTTTGGGCTAAACGAGTTCTCTGACTCGAAGATACAAATAAAGTACCAGAAATCCTGGAAAACGCAGGATTTAGTGAGAGGGAAGAACTGAGGGAGATCAATATTAGTAGAGAAATGGTGTTGGGAAATTGAGGGGATTGAACCCGATAAATCTTCAGGGCCTGATAAATCCACATCCCAGAGTACTTAAGGAAATGGTTCTAGAAATAGTGGATGCTTTGGTTGTCAGGATTCTTTAGATTTTGGTACAGTCCTTGTAGATTGGAGGGCAGCTACTGCTACTCCAACACTCAGAAAGAGAGATACAGAAAAAAAACAGGCAATTATAGACCAGTAAGCTTCAGATCAGCTGTAGGGAAAATTATCAAATCCTTTATCAAGTACTTTATGGCAGAGCATTGAGAAAGCCGTGGCAAGATCAAACAGAGTCAGCATGGATTTATGGAGGGGAAATCATGCTTGCCAAATCTATTGGAATTCTGTGAAGATGTAACTATCAGAGTTGAAAAAGGGGCACTGGCCAATATGGTGTATTTCGGCTTTCATAAAGTGTTTGACACTGTCCCACTTAAGACATCACTGTATAGTATTAAAGTGCATAGGATTTGGGTAGGTGTAGTGAGATTGATAGAAAACTGATCGGCAGAGAGGAAACAGAGTAGAGCTTAAGAGGTCCGTTTCAAATTGGCAGCCAGTAGCTAGTGGGGTGCCACAGGGACCCAAGCTATTAACAATATATATTAATGTTTTGGATGAAGTAATACAATGTAACATCTCAAGGCTTGCAGATACCAATCTGGGAGGGTGAACTGTAACGAGGATGCAGCGACCCTATGGGATGATCTGGACAGATGGGGTGAGCGGGCAAATCAATGGCAGATGCATTTACTTTGGATAAATGTCAAGTCATTGATTTTGGAGACAAAAGAAAGGTGGCGGATTACTGCCTGACTGGCTGTAAATTGGGAGAGGGGAGTGTGCTGCAGGGCCCACATGTCCTTGAGCACCAGTCGCTGAAGGTAGTCATGCAGGTGCAGCAGGCAGAAAAGATGGCAAATGCTATATTGGCCTTCATTGTGAGATGTTTCAAGTACAGGAGCAGGGATGTGTTGTTACATTTATGCAGAGCCTTGGTGAGGCCGCACCTCAAACACTGTGTGCAGTTTTGGTCCCCTTTTCTGAGGAAGGATGTTCTTGCTTGGATGTTGGATCTAACATACGAGGACAAATTGACGAGCTTAGGATTGTATTCGTTGGAGTTTAAACGAATGGGAGGGGATCTCATTCTAACAGGATGAGACAGGGTAGATATAGGAAGGATGCACTTGATGGTGGGTGTGTCTAGAATCAGGGGACGCAGACTGAAGATTTGAGTTGGATCATTTAGGACAGAGACGAGGGAAACATTTCTTCACCCAAAGAGTGATAAGACTGTGGAATTTATTATCACCGAAATTAGTTGATGCCAAAACATTGAATGTATTGAAGATGTGGCTCAATATAGCATTTAAGGCAAATGACTTCAAAGGGGAGTGAGCAGGATGAGGTTATTGAGTTGGACCATGAGCCAAGATCATGATAATGGCAGAGCAGGCTCAAATGGCTGAATGGCCTCGTCCTGCTCCTATCTTCCATGTTTAAGAGGATATTGCCCTGAGAAAACCATGGATATTATTATTACTTTCCCATTTACCTCAAAATATCACTCATAACCCCACCTGAAAAATAATGTGGAGACATTACCTCTCAAATTTCAATGACACATTGCCTCCCAAGAGTCAATATGTGATGATTGAAATACAGCTTTGCTCATTCTTAACACAAGATGTCATTTTGTTCTGTGATTGTTTGTGTGTATGTCTGTGTGTGGAGCTGTGTGTCTGTGTGTGTTTGTCTGTGTATGTATGTGTCTGCATTTGTGTGGTTGTATGTGTGTATGAGGGTCTGTGTGTGGGGTGTGTGCATATCTGTGTCTGTGTGTGTGTGTCTCTGTGTGGGAGGGTGTCTGTGTTTGTGTGCGTGTGTGTATGTGTGCATGTACATTTCTGTGTCTGTGGCCATGTGAAGCACATGATATTTCCTTGAAACTACTTTCTTTGTCAGAGGCCACCAGCATGCTTCAGTTGCTGGAAGGTGCTCTAATGTATTTCAGATTGCTTGCCTCCATGCAAAGTAACTTTATTGCTTGAGGAAAAGACTTAAGAGACAGCTTCTATCATCAATTTCACACTAACAACTACAGAGTGTCATTATGAGTTATTGCCTTTAGTTTTAGTGTCTAAGATGATGCTTGGTCACCCTGACAGATCATGTCAAACCAATGGAAATCTTCCCATTAATTTCTCTCAGCCAATAGGGACTCTCTCCATGTATAGTCGATGTTGAGGGCTGTCATACCATTCTTCAGCATTCCTGAAGCGGACCCTTTGGTCCATCACGAGCTGCCTGGCTGTAGGAATCTCACCATGCAGGAAGTAAATTCACAAGTCACATGCTTCCATTCTGTCGACATGCCCAAGACACACCTGTTGGATGATTTCGGAACTCTCCATTTGAGAGGACACAGAGTTCAATAATTTGTCATGTCGCCTCCAAAATCTCAGCATTCCAACTGAGATACCCTCACCCACATTCAATTAAACCCAACAACCCCTGCAAGTCTCCATACAACAGACTTTTCACTCCCCCCTCTGCATGTTCTAGGACCACAAAACTCCTTGCAAGTGCATCTGTACCTCTCAGATTACTTCAGACCAGACCAGACAACCGAGGGAAAAGGAGAAAGAGAGGACTGCAACGCAGAGTCACAAAGTGTGGCGCTGGAAAAGCACAGCGGGTCAGGCAGCATATCCAAGAGGTAGGAGAGTCAACATTTCGGGCATAAGGCTTACATGGAGTGTCCTGTCCGAAACACCGACTTTTCGGTCAGAAGTGAAGACTATTGGTGTGACAAGGTTTGCTGTTGGAACTGGGCAATAAAAATCAATAACTTAGTCACCATTCTAATAGAGCGCAATAATTCAACATTCTTGTGAATGGATTATCTCATTTTCTAAATAAATACAACAACCATTCACAGTGCTATGTGAATCATGAAAAAATTGGAAAACATTAACGGATAGATAACAAGGTCATAAAGCCACCAGTTGAAACAGGAGAATAAATCAAATAATTCAGATAAGCAAGTTAAAACAGAATTATCAGAGACCATATTTGATTGAATGGCTCAGACAAAACAAGAGCAGGTGGAGAACTAATGAAAGATGAAAAACGGAAACAATTGCATTGAAAAACATACACAGAAGTAGAATCTGAGTGCATTCCCAAATGTTACTAACTTAAACATAGCGTCTTAATGAGGAAATGGAAACCATCACATATTCAGGCAGATGGGAAAGTGGGAGAAATTCATTACCAGGAGCTTATAGAAAGGAGGTGAGGCAGGTAGCACATGAGCTACCTGAGGGTCATTATGGGAGTGAGAAGTACTCCCGCCAAAAATGCAAAAACATTTTTACTGGGCTGGACTGCATAAAGATGGAGTTGAAAATTGCCAGAAATCTCATACATGTCATGCAACCGGAAAACCTCAAGCAGTAATAAAACCAACACCTTTAATACCCATCCCTGCATTGAAGGAACCTTTTACAAGTGTCTTAATTGATTGAGTAGGACACCTACATTAAGCAAAAAAGTGGGAAACAACATTTATTAACAATAATAGATGAGTCCATAAGATTTGCTGAGGCAATTCCATTTGTGCAATACCACTGCTAGAAGGATTGTAAAAGAGTTACCGCAATGTTTAACTAAACAAAGACTACCCAGAGAGATACGATCTGATCAAGGGTCAAATTTTACATCAAAGGTTTGTATGGAAGGGTAGCTTAGGAATAAAACAATTCAATTCTCCTGTTTCCCAACAAGGATGGCATGGAGTGTTAGAAAGGTGGCATCAAACTTCACAGTCCATTAGCAAATTTGGAGAAGACCATATTGAGGGCTTATTGTCAAGACAATTAAACCAACTGGATAAAGAAATTCCGTTTTAACATCTTGCCAATAGGGATGTACAAAAAGAATCTGCCTCATTCCGTCCATTTGAATGATTGTTGTGGCATGACTGGAAATAAATAAGGAGAAATTAGTGAGTCAGAGTTCAGCTACTACTCACTAAAACTGTGTTTCAAATTTTAGGGAATGATTAAGTTGTGTGGGGGAGTTGGCTAGATGTCAACTAAAAGTAGCACAGCATGTGATGAAGCAGGAAGCAGACAAGAGATCGAAAATCTGCAATTTTGTGAACAGAGATAAAGTGTTAGTGTTACTTCCAGTGAGAGGGGAATCTTCACAAACAAGATTTAGTGGAAGTAAGTTGAGTGAGATGAATTATTTAATAAAGAGTGCAGATAGAAAGAAATCTCACACAATGACCTGTGAATGTGCACAATGGGTATTTTGGTAATGTGACCAAGTTGTTCCTTTATCAAGGTTAGGTTGTCATTGTTTTTTTCTCTCCTGGAGGTCATAAAAACACAGGTTCGGAAAAGTCTCATTTTGGAAAGATTTTAGGGCCAATTTGATAATAGCTAAGATATACTGCCTCAGATTGAAGGTGTTCAAGTTTTAAAAAACACATGTATAATGAAAGGAGAGCGGCCAGTTCTCTCAGCTCAGCTTTCTCTTGTTTGCCTTTTTTTAGCACTAGTGTGAAGAAAGGCTGCTGGAGCCAAAGAAGCAGCTTTATGCTGGTAAGCTCTCTCAACCGTCTATCTTGTGATAATTATTAGATTAGATTACTTACAATGTGGAAACAGTCCCTTCGGCCTGACACGTCCACACCGACCCTCCGAAGAGCAACCCACCCAGATCCATTCCCCTACATTTAGCCTAACCAATGCAGCTAACACTACGGGCAATTTAGCATGGCCAATTCACCTAATCTGCACATCTTTGGACTGTCGGAGGAAACCGGAGCACCCGGAGGAAACCCGCGCAGACATGGACAGAATATGCAGACTCCACACAGACGTTTGCCCGAGGCAGGAATTGAACCCAGGTCCCTGGCATTTTGAGGCAGCAATGCTAACCAGTGAGCCAACATGCTGCCCACAGTTGTGTTTGATTTGACCTTTTGCACCAAGGGGTGTTTATAGGAATTTTGTAAATATCTTGGAACAGATAAACTGTCAGGTTTTAAGATGGGATAAGTTATTCCGTATTCTGTTTTCTGTTCTTTGTGTTTCATTCAGTAATCTTGTAAATAAGTCCTGTTTGGTTTAAAATGAGTTGTTTTGATCAGCTGATTCTCTCCTTGAATATCCACTGTACACCTTCTCAAAACAACTAGCATAATTCGGGTCTGGTCTACCATCTTGAAACGTTTTGAGGGGACTGGCCTGGTCCATAACAACTGAGAAGGAAAGTAAAATGAGAATATGTTACTGGATACACACAGAGTGACGAAGTGAGTTCAGAGGACTCTGAATTGGACTTTCCTCATTTTAAAATGGACAATGAGGACGTTCTCAGAATTTGGTATAAATTATTGAGATACCTTCCCCAGTAAATCAAAATGATCTGAAAGAGTTATTACTATTGCATGGTGAGATGTGTGCAAATAAGCTGGGAAGTACTAAGTTAATTATGCATGATACAGATATAGGAAATGCTGTTCCAACTAAGCAATGTCCTTATAGATTTAAACCAAAAAAGTTGGTATCGGTTCAAAGACAACTTGAATGCATGTTCCAAAATAAAGCATCAAAGTGAGTTACAGTAACTGGAGCTCAGTCATAGTAATGGTGCCACAACCAGATGATTCTATGCAGATTATTGCAAAGTGAATGCAGTTGCAGAGTCTGATTCATATCCGATTCCTCAATGAGAAGCCTGTATTGAAAAGGTAGAACAAGCAACGTATATTTGGAATCGCTCAGAGGATACTGGCAGGTACCTTTATCCGCAGGAGTGAAGACAATTTTGGCTTTTGGCTTTACCAACTTAAAGTCCTCGAGTGACAGAATCATAGAGGTGTACAGTATGGAGTCTGACCCTTCGGTCCAACCCGTCCTTTCCGAACAGATATCCAAACCTAAACTATGACCAGCTGCTAGCACGCTGCCTATATCCCTTCAAAATCTTCCTATCATATACCCATCCAGATGCATTTTAAATGTTGCAATTGTACCATCCTCCTCCACTTCCACTTGCTGCTCACTCCATACACGTATCACCCTCTGTATGAAAACAGTTGCCCCTTAGGTGTCATTTATATCTTTCCCTCTCAGTCTAAACCTATGCCCTCTAATTCCCCAACCACAGGGAAAAGATGTTGCCTATTTATCCTATCCATGCCCCTCATGATTTTGCAAATCTCTATAAGGTCACCACTCAACCTCCGAAGCTCCAGGGAAAGGAGCCCCAGCCTGTTCAGCCTCTTCCCTTAGCTCAAATCCTCCAACCCTGGCAACATCCTTGTTAATCTTTTCTGAACCATTTCAAGTTCCACGACAGCTTTCTGATAGGAAGGAGACCCGAATTGCTCACAATATTCCAACAGTGGCCTAACCAGTGCCCTGTATAGCCACAACATGACCTCCCAACTCCTATACTCAATGCTCTGACCAATAAATACAAGCATACTCAATCCTTCTTCACTATCCTGTCTTCCTGAGACTCCACTCCCAAGTAACTATGAACCTGCACTCCAAGGTCTCTTTGATCAACAACACTCCCCAGGACCTTACCAGGAACTGCGTAAGTCCAGCCCTGATTTGTCTTTCCAAATGCATCACCTCGCATTTATCTGAATTAAACTCTATTACCAACCTTTGGCCCATTGGCCCATCTAGTCAAGATCCTGTTGTACTCTGAGGTAACCTTCTTCACTGTCTACTGTACCAAAAATGTTGGTATTATCCGCAAATTTGCTACATACGCCTTCTATGTTCACATCCAAATTTTGCATATAAATGATGAAAAGCAGTGTACCCAGCACCGATCCTTGTGGAACACCACTGGTCACAGACCTCCAGTCTAAAAATCAACTCACCACCACTAACACCCTCTCTCTTCTACCTTCAAGCCAGTTTTGCATCCACATGGCTAGTTCTCCCTGTATTCCATGAGATCTAACCTTGCTAGCCAGTCTCCCGTGAGGAACCTTGTCGAATGCCTTACTTAGATTCATGTAAATCACGTCCATCGCTCTGCCTCACTAATTCTGTTTGTTACTTATTCAATAAACTCAATCAAGTTCATAAGACATGATTTCCACGCACAAAACCATGACGACTATCCCTAATCAGTCTTTGCCTTTCCAAATACATGTAAATCTTATCCCTCAGGATTCCCTCCAACTGCAACGTGCCCACCAATGATGTCAGGCTCACTGAGCTATAGTACCCTGGCCTGTCCTTACCAACGTTCTTAAAGAGTGGCACCACGTTAGCCAACCTGCTGTCTTCCCACATCTCACCTGTGACTATCGATGATACAAATATCTCAGTAATAGGCCCAACAATCTCTTCCCTAACTTCCCACAGAGTTCAAGGTACACCATACCAGCTCCTGAGGATTTACCGAACTTTCTGTGTTTTAAGACATCCAGCACCTCCTCCTCTGTAATCTGGGCATTTTTCAAGATGTCACTATATATTTCCCCACATTCTATTTCTTCCATGTCGTTCTCCACAGTAAATTTTAATGCATCCTTTAATATCTCCCCCATATCATGCAATTCGACACATCGGCAGCCTTGTTGATCCTTGAAGGGCCCTATTGTCTCCCTAGTTATCCCTTTATCCTCAACGTAACCCAATTTTCCAAAGTTATCTCATGCCCCTTTTTGCCCTCCTGATTTTCCTCTTACTCCTACTGCCTTTCTACTCAAAGGATTCACTCGATCAATTCTGTCTATACCTTTCATATGCTTCCTTCTTTTTCTTGACCAAACCCACAATTATTCTCGTCATCCAGCATTCTTCACACCTACCAGCCTTGCCTTTCACCCAACAGGAACACACTGTCTCATTATCTCATTTTTGAAAACTTCTTCATTTTCCAGCAATTCCTTAACCTGCAAAAATCTGCACCCAATCACCTTTTCAAAGTTTTTAACTAATACTGCCAAAATTGTCCTTTATCCAATTTAGAATTTTAACAGTTAGATTCTGTCTATCCTTTTCCATCACCATTTAAAAAATTTAGAATTATGGTCCTATGTTGCTAGCCATGCCCTGAGTTAATCTGCCTCCCCTGCTACGCCCCTTGCATTGAAGTAAATGCAGGATGATTTATCAGTCCTAATTCGTTCTCTGCTTTGTCCCTGCCTGCCCTGACGGTTTGACTTGCTCCTCTTCCCAACTGTAGTAGTCTCAGATTGATCTCTTTCCTCACTATCTCCCTGGACTCTACAGCGCGCCCCCCCCCACCCCCAACCTTACTACTTTAAATCCTCCCAAGCAGCTGAAGCAATCTCCCTGTCAGTTTATTACTCCCTTCAAATTCAGGTGCAATCCATCCTTCTTGTATAGATCACTTCTACCCAAGAGTAGCTTCCAATGATCTAAAATTGGAACCCTTCTCCCATATAGCAACTCCTCAGCTACACATTCATCTTGGACACTGCCCTCCCTCCCCTTCCTGGGCCACTCCATCTCCATCAACAGTGACCAACTCAACACTGACATCTTCTACAAACCCACTGGCTCAGACAGCTAAACAAGGACAGAATCCCCCGATCTTCACTTCCACCCCACCAACCTCCAGATACATTGCATTAACCTCTGCCATTTCTGCCACCTATAAATGGACACCAGAAACAGAGATATATTTCCCTCCAAACCCTTATCTGCCTTCTGTAAAGACTATTCCCTCTGCAATTCCTTTGTCAGGTCCATACCCCACTAACCCACTCTCCCCTCCCGACACCTTCCACTGACACCACATGAATCGCAGAACCCGTGCCCCCAACTTCTCACTTCCGTCAAATGCCCCAACGAAACCTTCCACATCGATCAGAACTTTCGCTGCACTTCCACACGTGTCATTTATTGAATCCGTTGCTCCTGATGCAGTCTCTACTACATCAGTGATACAGGACGCCTACTTGCTGAGTGCTTCAGAGAACATCTCCGGGATGCCCACATCAAACATTTTCCAAACCCTGTGGCTGAAAACCACAACTCTCCCTCCCATTCCACCGAGGACATGTAGGTCCTGGGCCTCATCTATCAGGAAACACTAACCACCCAACGCCTGGAGGGAGAATGCCTCACATTCTGCCTTGAGGCACTGCAACCACATGCTGTCAATGTGCATTTCACCAGTTCCGTCACTTCTGCTCTCCCTCACCATCCGACACAATCCCAGGCACAACTTTCCAAGTCGGGACCACCCTCATGACCTGTCCTACCTGTCCATCTTCCTTCCCACCAATCCACTTCACTCAAACCTCCAACCTTTCACCTTTACCCCAACTCCATCCACCCAATGCTCTCTCATCTAACTTTCCTAGGCCCATCCCCCCCTCCCATTTATTCCTCCACACCCTTGGCTCACAGCCTTATTCCTGATGAAGGACCTTTTCCTAAAATGTTGATTCTCCTGCTGCTCAAATGCTGCCTGACCTGTTTTGCTTTTCCAGCACCACATTCTCGACTCTGATCTCCAACATCTGCAGTCTTCACTTCTTCCCAGACGTTCATGTGCTGGATCCTCCTATTTCTAGCCTCACTAGCTCACAGCATCGGCTATAATCCAGATATTACTACCCGTCAGGACTTCCATTTAAAATTCCTGCCTAACTTTCTGTATCCTCGCTTCAGAATGTCATCCTTTTTCCTTCCTGTGTCATTCGTTCCAACGTGCGCAGTGACCTGCTGCTAGTCCCACTGCCCTTTGAGAATATTCTGCCTTGATCCTGGAAACAAGAAGTCAATACACCATTCTGATTTCTCACTGCTGGCCGCAGAAACATCTGTCTGTGTCTCTGAGTATAGAGTCCCCTCTCACAATTGATCGCTTGGTACCTAACGTACTCCTTGTTACATTAGAGCCTGTCTCGGTCCTAGAAACCTGGCTGTTCATGCTGCGTTCCCATGAAGGCAATGACCCCCCCTACATTTTCCAAAATAACATACTTGTTTGAGAGGGGTTTAGCCACAGGAGACTCCTGCACTACCTGCCTCATTCTCCTGCTTTTCTTGGCTGGAATACATCCACCTGACTGTATCTGCGTTTTTGTTCCCCTTCCTATAAACTACCATCTGTCAGATACCCCTAACTCCTGCAAATTCCTCAGTGCCTCAAACTGCCGCTCCAACTGATTGAAGTGATGTGATACGGTTCGGAACCAAACACAATTACTGCTGACACAACCATCAGTAATAAGGAAATTATCTAATCTCAACCAGCCGACGGGAAGAGCACATCTCTCGGCTAAATGCCATCTTTATACCTTAACAATCTACAGAATATAGCACAGTCTTATGCTCTAGAAACACTGATCCAGCCTAACTTACTATCAAAGATTCATATTATTAAATTTTAATCAAAGAACAGATCTCAAAACAATACCAAAAAATAACCCATTGCACTCGCTATTAAAAATGACAGCAATATTACACTTAAAAATCAAGAATTTACCTGTTTCTGCGCTCTTCGGATTAGATTACTTACAGTGTGGAAACAGGCCCTTCGGCCCAACAAGTCCACACCAACTCTCCGAACAGCAACCCACTCAGACCCATTCTTCTACATTTACGCTTCACCTAGCACTGCAGTGAATTTAGCATGGCCAATTCACCTAACCAGCACATTTTTGGACTGTGGGATGAAACCGGAGCACCCTGAGGAAACCCAGGCAGACACGGAGAGGATGTGCAAACTCCACACAAGCAGTTGCCCGAGGCGGGAATTGAACCCTGGTCTCTGGCGGTGTGAGGCAGTAGTGCTAAGCACTGTGCCGCCCATTATGTTCCTCCAATGTCAGCTGTGAATTTCGCTGTTTGTTAATTGTTCTTCAACGCACTCCGAAGTCCGGAAATACTTGAACTCAAACAACAAAGGCATTAACTGTGCCGATTCACGGCTGTGTCAGACAGCAGTGTAGGTTTCTTCCTCCCTCTCTGTCTCTCCTTGACAAAATGGTCGCTATCTTTGTTCTCTTCCTCCTTTTTAAAGTACCATTATTTTGATTTATTTCTCCCAAACTTCCAAAATAATACAACAGCTTAAGAACAGTAATTACTGCTTGTTGAATTTGAGGAACTCACTTCCAACATCGAAAATACCACAAACGCCAGCAGGACTTACACCCAAAACTTTTTCCCATCCTCCCTCTTGGATTACCCAAATCCTGATAGCTGTTACTAGATTTCCATGTCAGTCCTTCTCACTCACAATAAATTAGTTTTCCCTGTTTCAGTTTGGTTACTTGTCTTCTAATCCTTTTGAGTGCAAGGCAGAAATCTTTTAGCAACATTTCGGTTTTGTTCCGTTCTATAGCAATAATTCACTATCTTCTTTTTTAAATCCTTTCTACCTCTCTAATGGCTACATTGGTCACCTTCAGTTATGAGGAATATTTGTCCCTATTCTCTGAGCCCATCTTATTCCAAACTGGTTGAATGTCAGAGAGGTCAGGGAGTCATTCACCCCTAGACTTACACTGCTAAGGAAATCCCACACTTCAGTCAGGTTTTTTTCTTGTTTCTCACCAGTTATTACTAAAGATACTGAAACTTGACACCCCCAGTCCATTTCGACTTTTAACCAAAATATCAAACCTGTCTCACACAGGTTAATTAACCTGAGCAGAAGCAAACGCAGTGAACATGGCTTAGGCCTGGATGTAGTTAACAACAAAATCTCATTTCTGTAGTTCCTTTTGAATACATTGGTTTCTCCGCAGGTGGAATGAGTGAGCAAACCCTTCTTACAGATAAATGGCCTCTCTATCGTGTTAACTCACTGATGTTTGATGTCAGATGATTGACTGAACGTTGTCTTGCAGTAATTGCACCTGAAAATTTTCTCTTCACTGTCAACATGTTGATGGAACATCAGTTCCCTGGAATTTTTAAAGCACTTCCCACAGTTTGGACATTTCAAAGACCTGGTCTCAGTGTGAACTCACTGGCCTCCCATTAGGGCAGAAGAGTGAGCAAATCCCTCCCGAAACACAGTCCAACGAAAAGTTCTCACACCTATGTGAAATTACCAGTGTTTCTGCACAAAGGATAAGGTACAGAATGCTTTCTCACTCAGCTGGTGTGCAGTGAGTTGAAATGATTGTCTGAACTTAATGCCACAGTGAGAACTCCTGAATGACTCTCCTCCGTTCGAATACGTCAATAGCACATCAGTTGCCCACAATTTAGAACATATAGAACATAGAACATAGAAGGATACAGCGCAGTACCGGCCCTTCGGCCCTCGATGTTGCGCCGACCGAATCCTACCTAACCTATACTAGCCCAATAACTTCCAAATGCCTATCCAATGCCCGCTTAAATGACCATAAAGAAGAAGAGTTCACCACTGATACGGGCAGGGCATTCCATGAACTCACAACCCGCTGTGTGAAGAATCTACCCCTAACATCTGTCCTATACCTACCACCCCTTAATTTAAAGCTATGTCCCCTAGTAACACCTGACTCCATTAGCGGTAAAAGGTTCTTAGTATCTACCCTATCTAAACCCCTAATCATCTTATACACTTCTATCAGATCTCCCCTAAACCTTCTCTTCTCCAATGAGAACAGCCCCAAGTGCCTCAGCCTTTCCTCATAAGATTTTCCTACCATTCCAGGCAACATCCTGGTAAACCTCCTCTGCACTCGTTCTAAAGCTTCCACATCCTTCCTATAGTATGGCGACCAAAACTGCACACAATACTCCAGATGAGGCCTCACCAGAGTCTTATACAACTGCAACATGACCTCAGGACTCCGGAACTCAATTCCTCTGCCAATAAAGCCCAGTACACCATATGCCTTCCTCACAGCACTATTTACCTGGGTGGCAACTTTCAGAGATCTGTGTACATGGACACCAAGATCCCTCTGCTCATCCACACTACCAAGTAGCCTACCATTAGCCCAGTAATCCATCATCTTGTTATTCCTACCAAAGTGAACGACTTCGCACTTAGCTACATTGAATTCCATTTGCCACATTTCCGCCCAGCTCTGCAACTTATCTATATCCCGCTGTAACCTACCACTTCCTTCCTCACTATCCACAACTCCACCGACTTTTGTGTCATCCGCAAACTTGCTTACCCAGCTTTCAAGTCCTTCCTCTAGATCATTTATAAAGATAACAAAAAGCAATGGTCCCAAAACAGATCCTTGTGGTACACCGCTAGTAACTGCGCTCCAAGATGAACATAATCCATCAACTACTACCCTCTGTCTCCTTCCAGCCAGCCAATTCCTAATCCAAACCTCTAATGTATCCTCAATGCCATACCTCCGAAGTTTTAGCATTAGCCTACCATGGGGAACCTTATCGAACGCCTTACTAAAATCCATATACACAACATCTACTGCTTTACCCTCGTCCACTTCCTTAGTCACCTTCTCAAAGAACTCAATAAGGTTTGTGAGGCACGACCTGCCCTTCACAAAACCATGCTGGCTATCCCTGATCACGTTATTCCTACCCAGATGTTCATAAATCTTATCCCTTACCATTCTCTCTAAGACTTTGCCCACCACTGAAGTCAGACTCACTGGCCTATAGTTACTAGGGCTATCCCTACTCCCTTTCTTGAACAATGGGACCACATTCGCTATCCTCCAGTCCTCTGGTACTATTCCCGTTGACAATGACGACATAAAAATCCAGGCCAATGACTCTGCTATCTCCTCCCTAGCTTCCCATAGGATCCTGGGGTAAATGCCATCAGGCCCAGGAGACTTATCTATATTCATCCTTTCCAATATTCCCAAAACCTCTTCCCTGCATATTTCCAGGGCATCCATTCTAATTATTTGTGATTCCATATTCACATCAGCAACAGTGTCCTGTTCCTGAGTGAATACTGATGAAAAGTACTGATTTAATGTCTCTCCAATCTCCTCCGCCTCCACACACAACTTCCCACTACTATCCTTGACTGGACCGATACCTACCCTAGTCATTCTTTTATTCTTGACATACCTATAGAGTATTTCTATGGCATTTACCACAGTCCGTCATTTACAACATTATTTTATCTGTGTGAACTCAATGGTCTGCCTGCAATTGAGAAGACTGAGTGAACCTCTTCCCACACTTGGAGCAGATGAATGGCGTTTCCTCAATGTGAGTACGTTGATGAATTTCCAGTTGAGGTGGGGATTTGAATCCCTCTTCACAGTTCTCATATCTTCATACTTTCTCCCCAGCGTGACTGTAATTATGTCTTGACAGTTCAGATTATTTCATGCACGCACCGGACAGGTACACTGTTCCTCCTCACTGTGATTGGTGTCTTCTTCCAAGTTCAGAATCCAACAATATTCCGATCATTAAAAAAAACAATCTTTCCAATTCTAATATGATACCTAGCTCTATTTCCTGACCACAGACTGACCCCTTCACATAATCTGTGAAACTAATTAAAGAGAAGGAAAGTGAGTGAGAGAAGACCACCATCTGACTGAATGGCCATCACTGAGACCTGGCAACTGGATGAGGTTCTAGCGGATTCCTGAAGAGGGCGCTCGGTGTCTACCCCAAAGGACACCATTGTGCAGGCGTTGGATTGAGCACGTTGGAGCATGCGCAGATTGACTGAAGGCCCCCTTTTCAGTCATTGGATAATGGCGGGGAGGGGGTGGCCCCGGAGGTATAATGGATCATATATGGGGAAGTAAGGTAATCTGTCTTGGTAATATCCAATAAAGGCTCCGCGAAACAAATAAGAATTAGCGGCTTCCGCGATTTCAGCCCTCATTTTAATTCACAGGACCAGGGCCTAGGCCGTGGCGGCCATCTTGTTTGGACCCTTCTGCTATTTAAACCAAACACATAGAAAAACTCACCTTGCCTCGTAATCTGTTAAAGTATGCGTGACAGAGGACTCCCAAATTCCACTATTTAAAAAATAAATCAAATTTATTTAATCCTAAACGTGAATATTAAATAAAAGTGAACATTTAAATGAACATTTTAATTGGGGAAAATGAAATTATGACACGATCAGACAGGAATTGGGAAGTTTAAACTGGGAGCAATTGTTCCACAGAAAGGGCACCGCAGACATGTGGAGACTATTTAAGGAGCAGTTGTTTCAAGCGATGCATGAATTTGTTCCTCTGAGACAAGTAAGAAAGGGTAAGATTAAGGAACCTTGAATGACGAGGACAGAGGGGCTTCTCATCAAAAGAAATTGGGCAGCTTACATTAGGTGGAGGAGGCAAGGATCTAGCACAGCTTTAGAGGCTTGCTAGAAAGGAGCTCAGAAATGGACTGAGGAGAGCCAGAAGGGAGCACGAAAAAGAATTGCCAGGAAGGATTAGGGAGAACCCAAAGGCATTTTACTTAATGTGAGGAATAGAGAATAATCAGGGACAGGTTAGAGCCAATCAGGGATAGCGTAGGGAACTTATGAGTGGAGTCTGACCACTTAGGGGAAGCCCGAAAAGAGTTCGTTTTTTTTTTGCTTTGCTTTTCACTAAGGAAAGGGACCTTGTTGGGAATGAGAACATTGAGGAGCTGGGATACAGGCTGGAACTGATCAAGATTGATGTGGTCGATGAGCTGGAAATTTTGGCAAACATTAAGATTGATATGTCCCCAGGGCCAGACCAGATTTATCCGAGGCTCCTCTGGGAAACAAGAAAGGAGGTTGTTAAGCCGCTGGTGAGGATATTTGCCTCCTCACTCTCCACAGGAGGCGGAGGAGGATTGGAAGGAGGCGAATGTTGTTCCTTATTTCAAGAAGGGTAATAGAGACATCCCTGGCAATTAGAGACCAGTCAGTCTTACGTCTGTGGTCAGCAAGGTTTTGGAAAGAAGTCTGAGGGATAGAATTTATGACTATTTAAAAAGCATAGCGTGATTAAAGGCAGTCAGCATGGTTTTCTGAGGTGCAGGTCATGCCTCACAAATCATATTGAGTTCTTTGTGGATGTGACAAGACAGATAGATGAAGGTCGAGCAGTGGATGTGGTGCATGTGGACTTCAGCAAGGCATTTGATAGGGTTCCCCATGGAAGGCTCATTCATTAAGTCAGGAGGTGTGGATTACAGGGAGATTTGGCTATTTGGATTCAGAATTGGTTAGCTGATAGAAGGCAGAGAGTGGGTGCAGATGAAAATGTCTGACTGGTGGTCAATTTTGAGTGTTGTCCCGCAGGGCTTTGTTCTTGGGTCTCTGCTCTTTGTAGTTTTTATAAATGACTTGGGTGAGGAGATTGAGGGATGGGTTATTAAATTTGCAGATGGCACATAAGTTGGAGGTGCCGTTGATAGCATCGAGAGCCATTGCAGGCTGCAGCGCAACATAGACAGGATGCAGAGTTGGGCTGAGAAATGGCAGATGAATTCAACCTGCATAAAAGCGAAATGATGCAATTTGAAAGGTTGAACTCGAATGCTGAATGTAGGATTAAAGGCAGGATTCTTGGCAGTGTGGGGGAACAGAGGGATATGGGTGTTCAAGTACATAGCTCCCCAAATTTGCTACCCAAGTGGGTTGTTAAGAAAGCATATGGTGTTTTAGCTTTCATTAACAGGGTGATCAAGTCCCCGGTGAGACCACACTTGGAATATTGTCTCCAGTTCTGGTTGCCCTCCTACAGGAAAGATACAGAGACTTTGGAGAGGGTGCAAAGAAGGTTTACCAGGATGCTGCCTGGACTGGAGGGCTTGCGTTATGAAGAGAGATTGACGAAGCTCAGACTTTTCTCTCTGGAGAGAAGGAGGAAGAGAGGAGACCTGGTCGAGATATACAAGGTAATGAGAGTAAGAGTTAGAGTCAATAGCCAGAGACTTTTCCCCAGGACAGGATTGACTGGCACGAAGAGTCATAGTTTTAAATTATTAGGAGAAAGGTTAAAATGGTTGTCAGAGTAGGGTCTTTATGCAGAGAGTTGTGAATGCATGGAATGCGTTGCCAGCTGTGGTGGTGGAAGCACAGTCATCAGGGACAATTAAGCGACTACTGGACATGTACATGGATAACAGTGAATTGAGGGGTGCATAAGTTAATTTATTTTATTTTACATTAGGATTAGACCTTGGCAAAACATCGTAGGACAAAGGACCTGATCTGTACTGTACTGTTCTATGTAAACAACAGCTATTTACAACTCTGAACCTCATTTCTCTTTAATATCTTTTCTTCTATATCCAACTCTATACTGATCGAATGAACCCCAATTAAAATTTGCAACATATTAATTTTCAAAACCAGACAGCGGCTGCCGTCTCCAGTGACTATCTTCCTGTTTGTAGATCTCCCTGGGTCGTCTTCGGAATTCTGCTGCAAGGGTGAAAAAAGTACCTTTGATTGAAAGTGTTTTGAATGGCACTCTCTCTCTACCTCTCTCTCGCTAACTCTCAAAATGCTGACGGTTGATACCCTAAATATTGGATCAACTCACTGGTTCGAAGTTGTCAACATTGTACAATTCAAATTCCGTTGGGTTTTAGTATATTGGGGCATAATTGAAACTGCCTGGTTGAATTCAATTGGTGGCCAAACTGCTGAGGTATCTAGATTACAACCAAATGTTAAATATTTTCTATTTTCCAGTACACTGTCAGAGGGTCAGTACTGAGGGAGTGCCACACTGTCAGAGGGTAAGTAATGCGGGAGTGCTGCGCTGACAGAGGGTCAGTACTGAGGGAGTGCTGCTCTGGTCGGGGGTTGAGTTCTGAGTGAGCGGTGCATTCTCAGAGGGTTAGAACTGAGGGAGCGCTACACTGTAAGAATGTCTGAACTAAAGTGTGTTGCACTGTCAGAGAGCTGCACTGTCAAAGGGTCAGTACTGAGGGTGCACCGCACTGCTGCACGGTGGGTATGTGGACAGTGCCACATTTTCAGAGGGTCAGCAATGAGGGATCACTGCGCTGTCAGAGGGTCAGTACTGAGGGAACGCTGCACAGTCGGAGGGCCAGTACCAAGGCAACACCACACTGTCAGAGGGTCAGGACTGAGAAAATGCTGTTGTGTCAGAGCATCAATTCTGAGGAAGTGCTGCAGTGTCACAGGATCAGTACTGAGGGAGTGCTGCACTGTCAGAGGTGAGTGCTGACGGAGGGCTGCACTGTCAGAGGGTCAGTACTAAGGGAGTGCTGCACTGTCAGAGGGTCAGTATTGAGGGTGTGCTGCACTGTTAGAGGATCAGTACTGAGGGTGTGCTGCGCTGTCAGAGGGTCAGTACTGAGGGAGTGCTGCAATGCCAGATAGTCAGCACTGACGGATCACTGCGCAGTCAGAAGGTCAGTACTGAGGGAGTGCTGCACTGTCAGAGGTGAGTACTGACGGAGGGCTGCACTGTAAGAGGGTCAGTACTAAGTGAGTGCTGCACTGTCAGAGGGTCAGTATTGAGGGCGTGCTGCACTGTTAGAGGATCAGTACTGAGGGTGTGCTGCACTGTCAGGGGGTCAGAACTGAGGGACTGCACACTGTGAAGAGAGCACTGAGGGAGCAATGTACTGTCATGTGGTCAGTAATGATGGAGTGCTGCACTGTCAGAGGTTCAATACTGAGGGAATGCTGCACTGTCAGAGGGTCAGTACTAAGGGAGCGCTGCACTGATAAAGGGTCAGTACTGAGGGAGTACTGCACTGTCAGAGTGTGAGTACTGAGGGAGTGCTGCACTTTCAGGGGGTCAACACAGACGGCGTGATGAACTGTCGGAGGGTCAGTGCTGAGGGAGCACTTCACTGTCAGAGTGTCAATAGTGAGCAAGTGCTTCACTGTCAGAGTGTCAGTACTGAGGGAGTGCTACTCTCTGAGAGAATCAGTACTGACGGAGTGATGTACTGTGAGAGAGCACTGAGGGAGCAGTGCACTATCAGCGGGTCAGTACTGAGGGAGTGCTGCACTGTCAGACAGTCAGTCCTGAGAAAATGTTGTTGTGTCAAAGCATAATTTCTCAGGGAGTGCTGCAGTGTCAATGGATCAGTACTGAGGGAGCGCCACACTGTCAGAGGGTCAGTACTGCGGGAGTGCTGCACTGTCAGAGGGTCAGTACTGAGGGGTCACTGCGCTGTCAGAGGGTCAGTACGGAGGGAGTGCTGCACTGTCAGAGGATGAGTACTGACGGAATGCTGCATTGTCAGAAGGTCAGTACTGAGGGAGTGCTGCACTGTCAGAGGGTCAGTACTGAGGGAGTGCTGCACTGTCAGAAGGTCAGTACTGAGGGAGTGCTGCACTGTCATAGTGTCACCAATGAGACGGTGCTGCACTGTTAGAGGGTCAGTGTTGATGGAGAGCTGCACTGTCAAAGTGTCAGTACTAAGGGAGTGCTGCACTGTTAGAGGATCAGTATGGAGGGTGTGCTGCAATGTCATGGGTCAGTACTGAGGGAGTGCTGCACTGTCAGAGGGTCAGTACTGAGGGTGTGCTGCACTGTCAGAGGGTCAGTACCGATTGAATGTTGCACTGTCAGAGGGTCAGTATGAGGTGAGTGCTGCACTGTCAGAGGGTCAGTATGGGGGGGTGTGCTGCACTGTCAGAGGGTCAGTACTGGGGGAGTGCTGCACTGTCAGTGGTCCGTACTGAGGGATTGCTGAATTGCCAGAGAGTCAATCCTGATGGGTCATCGCACTGTCGGACAGACAGTAGTCAGGGAATGCTGCATTACCAAAGTGTCAGTACGGACGGAGCACCATACTATCCGAGATTCAGTCCAGACGGAGTACTACACTGTGAAAGAGTCAGTACTGAGGGAGTGCTACACTGGAAGAGCACTGAAGGATCACTGTACTGTCAGAGAGTCTGTAATGAGGGAGAACTGCACTGTCACAGAGTCTGTAATGAGGGAGAGCTGCACTGTCAGATGGTGAGTACTGAGGGAGTGCTGCATTATCAGAGGTCAATACTGAAGGAGCGCTGCACTGTCATAGGGTCAGTGCAGAGGGAGTGCTAAACTGTGAAGAGAGCACTGAGGGAGCACTACACTGTAAGTGGGACATTGCTGAGGGAGTGCTGCACAATCAGAGCGTCAGTACAGGGGGAATTCTACACTGTGAGTGAGTCAGCACTGAGGGATTTCTACCCTGTGAGAGAGCACTGAGGGAGCAGTGCACTGTCGGAGGGTCAGTACCGAGGGAGCGCTGCACTGTCAGAGGGTCAGTACTAAGGGAGTCTGCAATGTCAGAGGATCAGTATGGAGGGTGTACTGCGCTGTCAGTTGGTCACTACTGAGGGATTGCTGAATTGCCGGATAGTCAGTACTGATAGATCACCGCACTGTCGGACAGACAGTAGTCAGGGAATGCCGCATTACCAGAGTGTCAGTATGGGCTGAGCACCACACTGCCAGAGGTTTCAGTCCAGACGGAGTGTTAGGCTGTGAAATAGTCTGTACTGAGGGAGTGCTACAATGTGAGAGAGCACTGAGGGATCACTGTACGGACAGAGGGTCTGTAATGAGGAGAACAGCATTGTCAGAGAGTCTGGAATGAGGGAGAGCTGCACTGTCAGAGGATCAGTACTGAGGGAGTGCTGCATTATCAGAGGTGAGTACTAAAGGAGTGCTGCACTGTCAGAGGGTCAGTGCAGAGGGAGTGCTACACTGTGAAGACAGAAATGAGGGAGAACTACACTGTAAGTAGGACAGTTACTGAGGGAGTGCTGCACTATCAGAGGGTCAGAACTGAAGGATTGTTACACTGTGAGAGAGTCAGCACTGAGGGCGTGCTACACTGTAAGAGAGCACTGAGGGAGCATTGCAATGTCGCAGGGTCAGTACTGAGGGAGAGCTGCACTGTTGGAGGGTAAGTACTGAGGGAGTGCTGCACTGTCAAAGGGTCAGTACTGAGGGAGTGATACACTGTCAAAGGGTCAGCACTGAGGCAGCGCCGCACTGTCAGAGAGTCATTACGTCGGGATTGCTGCACTGTGAGAGGGTCAGTATGGAGGGTGTGCTCGACTGTTAGAGTATCAGTACTGAGGGAGTGCTGCACTATCAGAGGGTCAGTACGGAGGGAGTGGTACACTATGAGCCAGTCAGCACTGACGGAATGTTACACTGTGTGGGAGCACTGAGGAAGAAGGGCGCTGTCGGAGGGTCAGTACTGAGGGAGTGCTGCACTGTCAGAGGGTCAGCACTGAGGTTTTGCAGCACTGTCAGGGAGTCAGCACTGAGGAAGCGCCGCACTGTCAGAGAATCATTACGTCGGGAGTGCTGCATTGTTAATGACTCAGTACTGAGGGAGTGCCGCACTATCAGAGGGTCAGTACTGAGGGAGTGCTGCACTGTCAGAGAGTCAGTACTGAGTGTGTGCATCATTGTCAGCGAGTCAGTGCTGAGGGAATGCTGCACTGTCAGAGTGTCAGTACTGAGTGAGTGCATCACTGTCAGAGGGTCAGGAGTGAAGGAGTGCATCACTGTCAAAAGGTCAGTACTGAGTGTGTGCATCATTGTCAAAGGGTCAGTATGGAGAGAGTGCAGCATTGTCGGAGGGTCAGGACAGAGGAATTGCTGTGCATTGAGAGGGTCCAAAATGATGAAGTGCACATTCTCTGAGCATCATTAAAAGTGGCTAGCCATGCTGTGAGACGGTTACTACTGAGGGAGCGCTGCACTGTGAAAAGGTTAGAACTAAGGGAGCACCGCGCAGTGAGTGGGTCAGTACCGAGGGATCAATGCGCTGTGAGGGGTTCAGTACCGAGGGAGCACCACGCTACGTGTCGACAGTACTGCGAGAGTGCTACATTGCTAAACGGTCAGGACAAAGGCATTGCTGGACTATCACAGATGCAGGATCGAGGCAGTGCAGCACGGTCAGAGTGTCAGTACCGAGGGAGTGCTGCCCTGTCAGGGCATGTGTATTGAGGGAGCATCTCATTGTCAGGGGGTCAGGACTGAGCATGTGCTGCACTGTCAGTGGGTCAGTACTGAGGGAGTGCTACACTGTGAGAGTCAGTACTGAGGGAGTGATACACTGTCGGAGAGCACTGAGGGAGTGGTGCATTATCAGAGGGTCAGTACTGAGGGAGTGCTGCACTGTCAAGCAGTCAGAACTGAGAAAATGCTGTTGTGTGGAAGCATGATTTCCGAGGGAGTGCTGCAGTGTCAAAGGATCAGTACTGAGGGAGTGTCACACTGTCAGAGGTTCAGTAATATGGGAGTGCTGCACTGTCAGAGCGTCAGCATTGAGGGGTCACTGTGCTGTCAGAGGGTCAGTACTGAGGGAGTGCTGCACTGTCAGAGGGTCAGTATGGGGGAGTGCTGCACTGTCAGAGGGTCAGTACTGAAGGAGTGCTGCACTATCAGAAGGTCAATACTGAGGGAGTGCTGCGCTGTCAGAAGGTCAGTATGGAGGGTGTGCTGCACTGTCAGAGGCTCAGTACTGAGGGATTGCAGAACTGTCAGATAGTCAGTCTTGATGGATCACCACACTGTCGGACAGACAGTAGTCACGGAATGCTGCATTACCAGAGTGTCAGTAAGGACGGAGCACCACAATGTCAGAGGTTCAGTCCAGACTGAGTGCTACACTGTGAAAGAGTCAGTACTGAGGGAGTGCTACGCTGGGAAAGCACTGAGAGAGTGCTGAACTGTCAGAGGGTCAGCATTGAGGGGTCACTGTGCTGTCTGAGGGTCAGTATTGAGGGAGTGCTGCAGTATCAGAGGTCAGTACTAAGGGAGCATTGCACTGTAAGTGGGTCTGTAATGAGGGAGTGCTGCACTATCAGAGTGTCAGAACTGAAGGAGTGTTACACTGTGAGAGAGTCAGCACTGAGGGAGTGCTATACTGTGAGAGAGCACTGAGGGAGCAGTGCACTGTCGCAGGGTCAGTACTGAGGGTGTGCTGCACTGTCAGAGGGTCAGTACTGAGGGAGTGCTGCACTATCAGAGGGTCAATACTGAGGGAGTGGTACACTGACAAAGAGTCAGCACTGAGGCAGCGCCGCACTGTCAGAGAGTCATTACGTCGGGATTGCTTCACTGTGAGAGGGTCAGTATGGAGGGTGTGCTGCACTGTTAGAGTATCAGTACTAAGGGAGTGCTGCACTATCAGAGTGTCAGTATGGAGGGAGTGGTACACTAAGAGCCATTCAGCACTGACGGAATGCTACACTGTGAGGGAGCACTGAGGAAGAAGTGCGCTGTCGGAGGGTCAGTACTGAGGGAGTGCTGCACTGTCAGAGGGTCAGCACTGAGGAAGCGCCGCACTGTCAGAGAGTCATTACATCGGGAGTGCTGCACTGTCAAATACTCAGTACTGAGGAAGTGCCGCACTATCAGAGGGTCAATACTGAGGGAGCGCTGCACTGTCAGAATGTCAGTACTGAGGGAGTGCTGCACTGTCAGACGGTCAGTATGGGGGTATGCTGCACTGTCAGAGGGTCAGTACTGAGGGAGTGTTGCACTATTAGAAGGTCAATACTGAGGGAGTGCTGCACTGACAGAGTGTCAGTATGGAGGGTGTGCTGCACTGTCAGAGGCTCAGTACTGAGGGAGGTCTGCACTGTCAGAGGGTCAGCACTGAGGAAGCGCCGCACTGTCAGAGAGTCATTACGTCGGGAGTGCTGCACTGTCAAAGACTCAGTACTGAGGGAGTGCCGCACTATCAGAGGGTCAGTACTGAGGGAGCGCTGCACTGTCAGAGGGTCAGTACTGAGGGAGTGCTGCACTGTCAGACGGTCAGTATGGGGGTATGCTGCACTGTCAGAGGGTCAGTACTGAGGGAGTGCTGCACTATTAGAAGGTCAATACTGAGGGAGTGCTGCGCTGTCAGATTGTCAGTATGGAGGGTGTGCTGCACTGTCAGAGGCTCAGTACTGAGGGAGGGCTGCACTGTCAGAGGGACAGTACTGAGGGATTGCTAAATTGCCAGATAGTCAGTCCTGATGGATCACCGCATTGTCGGACAGACAGTAGTGAGGAAATGATGCATTATCAGAGTGTCAGTATGGACGGAGCACCACAATGTCAGAGGTTCAGTCCAGACTGAGTGCTACACTGTGAAAGAGTCAGTACTGAGGGAGTGCTACACTGGGAGAGCACTGAGGGATCTCTGCACTGTCATAGAGTCTGTAATGAGGGAGTGCTGCACTGTCAGAAGGTCAGTACTGAGGGAGTGCTGCATCATCAGAGGTCAGTACCGAGGGATCAATGCGCTGTGAGGGGTTCAGTACTGAGGGAGCACCAAGCTATGTGACGGACAGTCAGTACATTGCTAAATGGTCAGGACAAAGGCATTGTTGGACTATCAGCGATGCAGGATCGAGGCAGTGCAGCACGGTCAGAATGTCAGTACCAAGGGAGTGCTGCCCTGACAGGGCATGTGTATTGAGTGAGCAGCATATTGTCAGAGGATCAGGACTGAGCATGAGCTGCACTGTCAGTGGGTCAGTACTGAGGGAGTGCTACACTGTCAGAGAGCACTGAGGGAGCAGTGCACTATCAGAGGGTCATTACTGAGGGAGTGCTGCATTGTCAGGCAGTCAGAACTGAGAAAATGCTGTTGTGTGGAAGCATCATTTCCGAGGGAGTGCTGCAGTGACGAACAATCAGTACTGAGGGAGTGCCACACTGTCAGATTTTCAGTACTGTGGGAGTGCTGCACTGTCAGAGGGTCAGCATTAAGGTGCCATTGTGCTGTCTGAGGGTCAGTATTGAGGGAATGCTGCATTATCATCGATCAGTACTAAGGGAGCACTGCACTGTAAGTGGGTCTGTAATGAGGGAGTGCTGCATTGTCAGAGTGTCATTACTGAGGGAGTACTACACTGTGAGAGAGTCAACACTGAGGGAGATCTACAATGTGAAAAGAGCACTGAGGGAGCACTAGAATGTCAGAGGATCAGTGCTGAGTGTGTGCTGCACTGTAAGAGGGTCAGTACTGAGAAAATGACGTTGTGTCAGAGCATCATTTCTGAGGGAGTGCTGTAATGTCAAAGGATCAGTACTGCGGGAGTGCTGCAATGTCAGAGAGTGAGAACTGTGGGATCACTGCGCTGTCAGAGGGTCAGTACTGAGGGAGTGCTGCACTGTCAGAGGGTCAGTACTGTGGGAGTGCTGCAATGTCAGAGAGTCAGCACTGTGGGATCACTTCGCTGTCAGAGGGTCAGTACTAAGGGTGTGCTGCACTCTCAGTGGGTGATTATGGGGGGCGTGCTGCACTGTCAGAGGGTCAGTGCTGAGGGAGTGCTGCACTGTCAGAGGGTCAATGCTGATGGAATGCAGCACTGTCAGAGGATCAGTATGGAGGGTGTGCTGCACTGTTAGAGGATCAGTACTGAGGGTGTGCTGCACTGTCCGAGGATCAGTACTGAGGGAGTGCTGCACTGTCAGAGGGTAAGCATGCGGGTGTGCTGCACTGTCAGAGGGTTAGTACTGTGGAGTGCTGCACTGTCAGAGGGTCAATGCTGAGGGAGTGCTGCACTTTCAGTGGGTCAGTATGGGGTTGCGCTGCACTGTCAGAGGGTCAGTGTGGGGGGTGCGCTGCACTGTCAGAGTGCCAGTACTGAGGGAGTGCTGCACTGTCAGAGGGTCAATACTGAGAGAGAGCTGCATCATCAGAGGTCAGTACTGAGGGAGTGCTGCACTGTCAGAGGGTCAATACTGAGGGAGAGCTGCATCATCAGAGGTCAGTACTGAGGGAGTGCTGCACTGTCAGAGGGTCAGTACTGAGAGAGTGCTGCATCATCAGAGGTCAGTACTGAGGGAGTGCTGCACTGTCAGAGGGTCAGTACTGAGGGAGAGCTGCACTGTCAGAGGGTCAGTAATGAGAGAGTGCTGCACTGTCAGAGGGTCAGTACTACGGGAGTGCTGCACTGTCGGGTCTGCACTGAAGGATCATTGCGCTGTCAGAGGGTCAGTACTTAGGGAGTGCTACACTGTCAGATGGTGAGTAGTGAGGGTGTGCTGCACTGTCAGACGGTCAGTACTGAGGGAGTGCGGCACTCTCAGAGGGTCAGTACTGAGGGAGTGCTGCTCTGTTAAGGGGTCTGTAATGAGGGATTGCCGCAATGTCAGAGGTTCAATATGGGGGCTGTGCTGCACTGTCAGAGGGTCATTACTGAGGGAATGCTGCATTGTTGGAAGTCAGTTCTGATAGAGTGGCACACTGTTAGAAGGTCATAACTGAGGGAGCAGTGCACTGTCAGTGCAACAGTCTGGGGGAAACCTGCATTGTAAAAGAGTCAGTACTGATTGAATGCCACACTATCAGATGGCCTAACTTCTGCTCCCATGTCTAGTAGTCTAAGAGGAATATGTGAAATTGTTCAGTACATTTTTGCCTCTCATTCGTACAACCCCTGCTCAGCAATTCCCACGTCCAGATTCCAGAGACTGTGTTCAAACAGTCTTCAATTGGTTATTGAACCTGAAGAGATTCCACCCTCTTTTCCCAGGGTTAGAGCTTTTGTTTTGCGTGTCTGACCTGCCAGCTCAAAGGGATATTTTCATGCCGCAGGGCTGAGGTTTATTCCTCGGCTTCCATGTACTCATTCCGAATGAATCCCACTAAACCACACTCAGCACGGTCGTGTGTTCATTATTTCTGATCTTCCCAAGTTAATCCACGCCCAGACTGACATCCCACACTTCTCCAACTTGCATCACAGGCTATTTGCCTGGGAGAGAGGAGTGCCAAGAGAGGAAATGAAGATCTGAAAGGACTTTACAGTGACATTACGGGTAAACTGATAATGACAGAAAGAGTAGGTTGTGGAACACAGTGACAAGTTGTGCATGGACTCAGAGGCTACAGTGAATGGATGCATTATGTCGGTGCTCATTGGGACAGGATTGATATGAAATCGTGGAGATGCTCTGTGATACAATTAAATGAATCAGCATATCGAGAGAGACAGAGAGAGAGAGAGAGAGAGAGAGATGGTTCTGAGTGGTGTGGCCTTCTTAAAACCCGATAAATGTCCAAAGACGGTAGAAATGTATCTCAGTTTACCGAACGAGTGATGGAGGAAGTAGCAAGTACACTTGCAAACATTTTCAAATCCCCTCCGACCACAGGAGAGGTGTCGTCGGACTGACCATGTGGTACTGTTATTCAAGAAGGAGCATGTGATATACTAGGCAACTATAGGCCAGTCAGGCTAATATCGTGGGTGGGACATCTGATGGAAGCAATTTTGGGAAATAGAATTAATCAGCATTTAAAGAGACTGGAGTTTATGAAGAACAGTCAGAATGGTTCTATAAAGGGGAGCTCAGGTCTGACCAACGGGATTGCATTTTTTTAGGAGGTGACCAGGCCCAGGTGTGCAAATAAGGTCAATAATTTCCTGTTGTCTTGGAGGCCAGTAAGGCATTTACCAGGACCCATGCTGGAAATTGATGGTGAACGTAAAAACGTAAGATCCAAGGAATTTAGCAGATAATGCTGAGTGGCAGGAAACAGACAGTGATGATCCAGTTGGCAATCTCTGTCTGTTCATGTCTCACAGAAGTTACTGTTGGGGGTCTTGCTGATGTGGCTGAGAGACAAGTTTTAGATTTGAAAGGTGGAGGGTTAATCATTGGGTTCATGAACGATCTGAAGATTGGTGTGGTGATAAATACTGAGGAAGATAGCCTTAGGTTACAGAAGGATGGAGATGGCCTTGTCAGATGGACTGATCAGTGGAAATGGGTGAGGTGCCTGAAGACTGGAGGGTGATTAATGATGTGCCATTATTGAAGTAAGGCTAGAAGGAATAACCATTGAACTATGGAGCTGTGAGCCTGATGGCAGTGGTGGGTAAGCTGTTGGAGGGCATTCTGAGAGACAAGTTACATGCATTTGGAAAAGCAAGAATTGATTAGGCATGGTCAGCAAGGCTTGTGGAAATCGTTTGTCTAACTTCATTGAGTTTTTGAAGCGTTGACCGAAAAGATGGATGAGAAGTTTTCACATGGGAGACTGCTTAGTAAAAGGTTAGATGACATGACACCCAGGGAGAGAGGACAGCGCGGTGCCTCAGTGGTTACCACTGCTTCCTCACAGCACCAAGGACGCAACTTTGATCCGAGCTCCGACGACTGTCTTTGTGGAGTTTACAAATTCTCCCTGTAACTGTGCGTTTCTTCTGGGTGCTCCGGTTTCTACCAACTATCCAAAGATGTGCAGCTTAGGTGGGGTGGCCATGGGAAATGCAGAATTACTGGGATAGAATAGAGAGTGGGAGTGTAGATGGGATGGTTTTCAGATGGTTGGTGTGGACCTGATGGACTGAATGGCTTGATTTTACACTGTAGGAATTCTATGATTAATCCTGAGACCCAATAATGTCTGAGGACCAGGGCTCCAATCTTGGACTGCACTGGATGCGAGTCCTTACAGTCTGAAGGGGTTTGTAGATGAACGTTGTGTGAAGGGTGGGCTAGGCTGTATTCTGAGGTGTTGAGGGTGTGAATGTTTTAAGGAGGTATTGTCTGAGGGACGCTGGGGTTAAACACAATAGAGTGGTGCTTTCCGAGGTATGAGGGAGCACTATCTGACGGTACAAGGTGCAGAATTTCGAAAGGTACAGATACACCTCCCTGATCATTTCCTCAGGGTCCGCACGGAAAGCTGATTTTGTAATTTGGGTTGGAGGCTCTTTTTAGAAGGTTCAGATCTTTTTAAACAATCAGTGAAAGATAACATCACCATGTGTCTTCAAAATGGATTGGAGGAAAACTGTTGTCAATCTATGGTCACTTGTTGCTTGGAGATGCTTCATAAAAACAGGCACCCAAACAGAACAACGCCATCGATGCAAGAAGTGGTGCACGGGAAGATCCAACAAGTCATTTGCAGTTGCTGTCTGTCTGCCTAGAGCAGTCATCATTCGAGATCAGGGTACAATCCCATGAGAAATAATCTCTCCATCATACCTTCCTCCACATTTGTACAGTAATTGTGGTTTGTGTGTGTTTCTCTGAGAGAGAGAGAGACAGAGAGTGAGTGTCTGTCCGTGTGCATGAGAGAGAGAGTGCATGTGTCTGTATCTCTGTATGTCTGCATGTGTGAGAGAGGGATTATGTGTTTGTGTATGTGTCTGTCTGAGTGTGTGTTTGTGTGTGTGTGAGAGAGAGAGGAATATGTGTGTGTTTGAGTGAGTGAGCATGTGTTTGAAAGAGAGAGTGTGTGTTTGTGTGCATGTGTTTGAGGGAGTGTGTATGTGTGTGTGTTTGAGGGAGTGTGGTGTGAACTAGCCAGTCTTATGGTGTGCCCAGCTCCTGTTTCAGGTGAATTTGTCCTTGTGTCTCCAAAGACACAAAATCTGTAACGGTGGCTGAACTGGGGTAAAGAGAGTATTGTTCATTCCAGTGGGAATTCATCCAGTAAACCTTCTCTGAACTGTTCCTCACACGTTAACATCCCTCTCGCAGTACAGTGACCAATCCTGCACACAGTGCTTCAGCTGCAACCCAACGTAATGTCACCGTAGACTTACCAGAGCATGGGGCATCTCCTCATTAGAAAGCGGTGTCTGGATCAGAGGGTCAGCATGGCCCCAGCTGAGGGGAGATGTTGGCAAGGAGAGTCTTTCAGGGTAACCCCAGCTGGTGTGGGAAGTGAACCCATGCTGTTGGTTTTACTCTGCATTGCAAACCGACTGTTTAACCAACTGAGATAACTTACTTCACTCCAGGGGCATACCCTGTATAATCCAATCAGAGCCAGCCTGCACCTCAATAGGAGCCAGGAACAAGGCCATTCGGCACCACTTTAACCCAGAAGGGAGAGCACAGGAAGCTGATGAAGGAAACAAGCCCCTCCCGCGTGGCCTTCTGAAATGGAGCTGGAGGACAGAGCATATCTGGCCAGCTGTTTGCTTCGCCGGAACTGGCCTGCTCCACCTTACATTGAGAACCTGGAGATTTCACTTCTCACTCAGAGGCTGCAACTCCAATCCAGATTGGTTCCCTCGGTGACTCACGGAAGAGTGCAGCACTCTACAGATCAGGCCCTTGTATAGTTATAATCTCCAGTGTGGGGACCAAGAGCTGTGAGATAGCATTAAGAATATAACACCATCCGAAATAAGAACACGAGGAGGACATTCAGCCCCTCCAGCCTGCTCTGCTATTCAATACGATCATGGATGATTTAGCATTTGATTTGGGAGCTGAAACCAGTACAATACAAAGACAGAGAAAACAAATTATTCTGCCATGAGGAATCATCAGAGAGAATGAACATATATATACACACACACACTGACACACACGAACTGTGGGATTCAGGTTGTCCATGGCAACTTTACCACAAGGGGGCGTTGTCTACACTGAGGAGAGACAAAGGTGCAAAATGCTCGAGAGGGGGCAGCTGCACAGTCTGATCCCAACGATTTCACTGCTTCCCACTCCCATGACTGCTTTCATGTCCATTTCTGTGTTCCCAGTTCACTGTCCCACGTCATTCCTTCAATTCCTATCTCTCAACATATTTCAAATTTCTGCCCTATTGACATTTCCCTGTAGATTCCCTTCCTACAACACTCTGCCCCTTTGTCACCGCACCATGTTTTTCAGGAATCCTTTTTTTTTTAAAGATATTTTTATTAGAAATTTAATCTTTTGACAGATTTACAAAAATAAACAGAACTTTCAAGCACAAACATTAATATAAAAATAGATCTTAAATATATAATCATCAAAATTCAAAGGAATGATACTAAAGAAGAAAGAAAAACAATGAAACTCAGTTAACTACTAATCTAATCAATCTTCCACAAAACCAACTCCTTGCTCATCTCTCTCTGCATCTTTCTCTCAGCTCTGTGGGATCTTGTTATTCTTGTCTGTACAACATTCTCACTGCATCGCAGCAGCTCCCCCCATCCCCCACTCTTTCAGCTCTATCTCTCTGCTGTTGCAACTCTTCTCTCTCTCTCTCTCTCTCTCTCTCTCTCTCTCTCTCTCTCTCTCTCTCTCTCTCTCTCTCTCTCTCTGTCCTATGTCTCTCCCTGGGATTTCTCTCTTGCTGTCTGTCTGACCTTCTGTCCCTGTCTTTGCCTCCCCTTTTTCTCCTTGTATCTGTCTGACATTGCATTTATCTTCCTCGGATTTTACTCTCTTTTTCTCTCCCCCCCTCTCTCTTGCTCTCTTTCAGTTCTTCTCACTTTACTTCCCCCCACCCCCCCCGTCTGCCTGTCTTTCTCGTGTATTCTCCCTCCCTCTCACTGTCTGTCTATTCCTCTCTCTTTCTCTCCTGTAGTTTCTCTCTATCTTTCTCCCTAGACTCCTGTCCCAGTAACTGGGGAAGTGACATTGGGAAGAGTTTGCCTCTGTGCCGCTGGATGCTATACAGTTAATGCAGGGTGATCCAACTTTTCCTGGTCTCTGCTGGGTTTTACACAGACGGTGGGGACAAGGTGAGTGTAAGGGACTTAAAGTACTTTTCTCATTGAGTCTGAAGTCGAGGAAAAGAGAAGGGGAGGGTGACAAAAAGAGAGAGCGGGAGACATGGAGAGAATGGGGGTGGAGAAAGTGAGGAGAGAGAGATGGGCAGTGAGAGACAGGGAGACGGAGAGAGTGAGGGAAGGACGGAGTGAGAGAGACAGGGAGAGAGAGAAGGACACATATGGAGGGAGAAGGACAGTGTGTGTGACTGGGGAAAGTTGCAAAGTGGGATCTAGTTGTGCATTACAGCAATCAGTCAAAAGGCGAGTTAGTCTCTGCACCATGTTCTCCAGCCCAGGGGCTGTGAGCCTGCATGGGAAAGGAGGAGAGTGGGAGACAAGGGGGGATTGGGACAGTCAGAGACAGGGGGAGTGTTTGGGGATTTGGGGTTGGTGAGAAAGGATGGGTTGTTGTCAGAGAGAGATGGAGGGAGGGATCGCATATGATGCAAAGTCTGAGACAGCGTGGAGAACAGGCGTCCACAGAAAGGAGAGTCAATGAGGCCATTCAGCGGCCAATTCCTGACGTCCCTGAATAGGACCAGGATCATTTAATGTGGAAGGGGCGATAATGGGCAGAAAGGACTCTATTTGTGATGCAAACCTTCTGTAATTCTGGGAATGGGATCTTGCTGTATATTAAAACACTCACAGGCCAGTCAGTCAACCCAGACCCATTTACCTGTATGAGAAAGTGAGGACTGCAGATGTTGGAGAGTCAGTGTTACAAAGTGTGGAGATGGGGAAGCTCACCAGGTTAGGCAGGAGAGTCGATGGTTCAGGCCGGGCCTGCTGTGCTTTTCCAGCTCCACACTTTTCCACTCAATTCCCTCTGCCACACGGAGTGGGGCTCACAGCAACGATGGGGTGGGGCAGCAAAATATTCGAGGGGGCACAGTTAGTGAGGCAGTTACTTGGGAGGGAAGATATTTGGGGAAGGGGATAAATTTGAGAGGAGTGTGAAAATGTGCGGCAAAATATTTTGAGTGTGTTGAAAATTGGGTGAGCACTTTCAGGTCTGAAATAGGGAAATAAAAGAGAAAGGGAGGTGAGAAAAAGAGGGAGAGATGGAGAGAGTTAGGATGGAGATGGGGGATGAAAGAATGTTGGGCAGAAAGAGACAGGGAGAGGGAGACAGTGAGAAAAAAGGCAGAGTCTGAGAGAGAGAGAGGGAGACAGAGAGACAGGCAGAGAGCGAAGGACAGAGAGAGGGAAGAAGGGTTGTCAGACTGAGACAAAGAGGAGTTAAAGCATGGGGAGACTGAAGGGGTGACTCTCATTATTCCAGTTAGTTACAGCTCTCTCTCTCTCTCTCTCTATCAATAGTTTTCCACATTCACTCTCTCCCATGCTTCTGGGGTTTACTTCCGCCTGACTTTCTATCTCTCCCTCTTTCCCCACCACCCCACCCCCACCCCTCCCCCTCCCTCTCTCTCTCTGGTTCTGTCTTTGGGTTTGCAAACCTGCTTTCTTTCTGTCTGTCTCTTGTCATGCTGGTCTCAGATGGCCTCCAGAAGATTGAAGACATCAGTCTTTGTTCATTTTGTTCATTTCTGGATGCTTTTCCAGAAAGTTCTGTAGTTCTGGCCAATTAGGAGAATCGGTTAATAGTTTGAAGCACTTCCAACCATTTGGATGGATTGTTGCTGTTAGTTTCTTTGTGTAGCAGGACCCGGTGCCTTCCTTTGTCGGCCCTCCTTTGTTTTGTGGAGACGTTCTTCGGTATATCTCTGCCCAGGAGAACTGTTGCCTTTTACATTATGCTGATGACATGACCGCTTGGCTGCTGTGTTTGCACTGTGCCTGGTGTGTGGGTTTTGTGATTTGGGAGATTTACTTGGCCAATATACCTTGGCTGTCTATCTGTGTTTTAGCCAGGAGGTTGTGACATTTCCCCCAACTCATCGACTTAGATGGAAAGAAGCTTATACAATGAATTGCAATGTTATACAATGCTTATACAATGCCATTGTCAGAGTATCCAACTGTCTGACCAAAAGCAATGATGTATGTTATAAATAAGAAACGTAGTTTTCTGCAGGCGATATAGAAATGTAATTGTTGTAAGTGCGAGTGGAGTATAATTTCTGTAGATAGGTGAGGTGTGAGACATTATACAAACGGTCATGGAATTCTTGTAACATGTAGTATACTTAAGGCTGACACTTTAATGAATAAAGGGGGTCTTTTAAATAAGTAGTTTTAAAGAAAATAGTTTTAAGCTAGGAAATAACTATGGAGTATTGTAGCTGACCACAAAAGAAGAAGTAAGGGTATTTTCACAATAAAGCTTATAGTAGCAGAACAAGGAAAGCAGACATCCAAGGACACGGACAGCCTGGTACATAGATAAGGAAAGAGAAAAACAAGTGAAGTAATTATCTTCAGGTTAGTCTCAAGTAAAGGCCAAATAAGGGAATGAAATGAAATAAATGATTATGATAGGGTACGAATCGGGAAAGGGGATGTGAGCCTGCAACACACAAACTGTATAAAAATGATTGCATAACTGATATCTTTGCACTTTTTGCCAGGCTAGCTGGATACCCGGACTTGCAAGTTCTTAATAAATTTACCTTGTTTCCATGGCTTTGTCTCCGGCTGATTTATAAGTGAGTTTTGTTTCTAACAATTTGGGGGCCTCGACCGGGATACAAAACTCCGACCACTCAACACTCTTGGGATGAGGTGGGGAGGTGCACCTCGCCGATGTCGGCGATCTCCTACACACTTGTTTGCCACCTGCGGTTTGGGTGAGTAGGATCCGGACGGGCAGCCCTGGAAACAAGGAGGGGTTTTGCAGTGACAATAAGAGCTGTGGGGTTTTGCAGTGACCAAAAGAGCTGCAGATATTGCCGCACAGGTTAGGAGCCAGCTGCGACCAGGTAACTCTGTACACAGACCAAGGTAAGAAAATTCACCTTTAAGTATTACCTTGGTGGTCAGGATAACCTTAAATGGTCGGGAACGTATGAAAAGTATGGGGAATTGGCAAAATCTGAATTAAAGCATATGTTAATGGACAACAGCCCGTGTCAGATGGGCTAGTCGGCGAAGGGCTACTGAGAGTGCACTTCGTAACTAACTTATGGCCAGACGTCTAGAAAAATAGTCAAAAGTTAGAAGACTTGTTGTAGGAAGCTCAAAGTGTCTGTGTGTGTGTGTGTGTGTGTGTGTGTGTGTGTGTGTGTGTGTGTGTGTGTGTGTGTGTGTGTGTGCGTGAGAGAGAGAGAGAGAGAGAGAGAGAGAGAGAGAGAGAGAAGAGCTGTACAGCTAGTAGAAATTTTAACCCTTTGTGATCTGGTTTGAATGCACATTTGTTTGTTGATGATTGAATGTTAACAGTTGAAGTCTCAAAAAGCATATAATTGGTCAAATTAATCAGACGAGTACGGTGTCTAGTCAGGACACTGAAGGGGGTGTGGAAGAAGGTGACACAGGACCTCATTAAGATTAATTAAATTAACAACAATGGGACGCACGGGGAATTGCCTGTGTAACGATGATCTGTAAATAATGTTAAAGTGGAATATATTTCGCCCGATAGTCTTTGGGGAGAATGTTGGGTAATTTGGAACACCACTCCAGCACGCGGGAGAAAGATAAGACTACAATGATAAAATATTGTTGTTTCGTTTGGACTAGAGAAAGTATTAAGGCGTCTGTTTTTTTTGGCCAAGTATGGGTCCAATGTGGATTGGCTGTATCAAGATTTTAATATATATGTCAATCGAAAAGAACCTACAATCAAGAAGAGTCCGATTATGCGGCTTGTTGGATAGGGAGCGCAGGAGTAAAATTATGTTGCATGAATACGGAGGACTCATGGAAAGAACAAAAGAAAAGAATGAAAAAGTGAAGCCACAATGGGATCCCTTAATGTGTTTGCCGCTATCGTATACTACTCCCCAGAAAGAGCCTACAGCTCCCGAAGTAGAACCGAGTCCAGACATAGAAAGGGGAATGGACTCTGAACTAAAAGATGCAGAACCTAGGGGGCTCACAATCACTCGAGCCACCACACGTAAAGGGAGGGCAGAGATAATGGAAAATGTAAAATTCTGTCCCTTACGTGAGGTTCCGATTGGGGAAGGTACAATCGGATATATAAATGCTCCCTTAACTGGCAGTGAAGTTCGGGTCTTTAAAAAGGAAATGAAAAGTTTAACATAAATTCTCAAATGTTGATCCTCAATTGGGAAAATAATAACAGAGAAGATACGGAGTCAATGCGAGATCTCCGAGAAATGGTAATATTAGGAATTAAAGAGGCGACACCAAGATCACAAAACTTTGTTAAGGCCTTTGAAGTATGGCAAGAGAAGGATGAAACCCCTTCTGCATTTCTTCAAAGGCTCAAATAGGCCACAAGGAAGTATTCGGGAATGGATCCCGATAATCAGGTTGCACAGGGACTCTTAAAGGTCCAATGTTTAACCAAATCATGGCCAGACATTCAAAAGAAACTAGAGAAATTAGAGGGATGGAGTGAAAAACCAATAGAAGAACTGCTACGTGACGCACAGATCGTGTATGTAAAAAGGGAAGGCTGGCAGCTTTACAGAATCGAATGGCTTGAGACTATCTTTTGGCCGAAAATGGGGGAACCGGTGCTCTGATTGGTAAGGAATGCTGCATCCCAGACACTTATTCCAGAGTGGAAGAAATAGTAAAGAAAAAGATAAACAATATGAACTCCGAAAAGAAGAAGGACGGGATGGGGATGGGGTAACTGGAGATTGACCGGATGGGAAAATGGTTAGTGAATTTAGGCATTTATGTGCTAGTAATAATTGTAGGTTTGTTGATAGAGTTTAATATGTTAAAATGGATAATGAATAAGCTGGTTTATGTGCTAGTAATAATTGTAGGTTTGTTGATAGAGTTTAATATGTTAAAATGGATAATGAATAAGCTGGTAATGTCTTTGGAAGGACAACAACCAATCATGGTACAAACTAAAAGGACAGAAATGACTAGATTGTGAACATCGGCACAATAGGGTGAAAAGAGGGCAGAAAATAAGATTGCAAAAACAACAAATAGTAAAAAAAAATGGGGGAGCTGTTAGAAATGAGTTATAGTGTTGTTTTTGAAGATATAGTAAAAGCATGCAGAAAAGGGGTACAGCAAGAGAACTATTAACTCTGTAGGCAGTTAGCGACTTTTCAGTGTATAATTGTGGTTAGTAGAATACTAACTTTGGTGTGTAATTACTATAACAAAAAATTCTTTTTGTAAAATGATGCTTTCAACAAAAAGCTGGGATAACCAAAATGCTTGAGCTTTACACAATGATACAAGTTAATGAAATGTCCTAGGATGGAATGCACCAGCAAAATTGATACAAAATGTTAAATTAGATCTTGACAAAATAAATGTATATGTCAGCATTTACAGAAAGGAAGGTTGCCAACCTGGGGAAGGGGGAGGTAATAACGGTGGGGCACAGCTGGGCAGTGGTATGACACAGTAAGAGAGATTGGGTAAGTAGGGGTCTGGAAAGATGACCTCACTCAGCTCAAAGGGTATAACTGTACACTAACCTAAGTTCTAAATTGCTCATTTGCTTATGCAATTGACACCTTTACTTGCAAGTTCGTAATAAATTGTTCTTGCTTCCATGGCTTTGTCTCCAACTGATTTATAAGTGATTTCTGTTTCTAACAAATTGGGGGCCTTGTCCGAGATCCAAAACTCCGACCGCTCGACACTCTTGGGATGACGGTGGAGGTGCACCTCGCCCATCGTCACAAGAGTGTCAAGCGGTCGTGTTTTGGATCCCGGATGAGCCCCAAAATCTGTTACAAACAAAATTCAATGAAATTTAGACGAGACCTCCAAAACTGGAAACAAGACAATTTATTATGAACTTGCAAGTAAGGGCTTCACTTGCATAAGCAAATAATCAAATTAGAGCTTAGGTTAGTGTACGGTTATACCCTTTGAGCTGAGTGAGGTCATCTCTCCAGACTCCTAATTACCCAATCTCTCTTATTTTTCCAGACCACTGCCCAGCTGCGCTCCACCCTTATTACTTCCCCCGTCCCCAAGTTGGCAAACTTCCTTTCTGTAAATGCTGACACACACATTTATTTGTCAAGATCTGATTTAACATTTTGTACCAATTCTGCTGGTACATTCAATCCTCGGCCATTTCATTACCTTGTATCATTTTGTACAGCTCAAGCATTTTGGTTATCCCAGCTTTTTGCTGAAAGCTCAATTTTACAAAAAAAACTTTTTGTTATAGTAATTACACACCAAAGTTAGTATTCTATTCACCACAATTATACACTGAAAAGTCTTTAAATACCTGCAGGGTTAATAGTTCTCTTGCTGTACCCCTTTTCTGCATGCTTTCTCTATATCTGCAAAAACAACACTTTACCCCATTTCTAACAATTTCAGTACGAGAAGTACAGGGGAATTGGCAACTTTCAAAAAAAAAGAAAATAAAGATCTTTAATTGGCTAGACTAATCTAACAAGAAAGGTGTCTAACTGATTCGATCACCCAGCCTTAGACCTGTTGTTAAGAAGGGAACCCCCCACACAGAGATCCGGACCCTGAAGCGGGTGTGGAAAAAGATAACACCGAACCTCAGAGAGGTTAATTAAAATTATATAAAGAAACAGAAGAGTATTAAAATTGGAAATAAAAATGTCAATTTAAATGCACAACAAGACATGAGACAGATATCTGAAGACTATATCCTAATGAACAGTCCTTTAGGAAAGATGCTAAGATATTGGCAATACAATCCTCGGATGCGAAGAGAAGACAAAAAACAAATGATAAAATTTTGTTGCTTTGAGTGGACTAAGGAAGGCATGAAAGCCCCAAATGTATTTTGGCCTAAATATGTGTCAGACGAGGATTGGTTATGTCAAGAATTAAATATATATGTAAATAGGAAACATAACTCCTCCAATAAAGAATCTGAGTACTCCGCCTGTTGGGCAGGGAGCCCGAAAATTCTAATTCTGAAAAAGTCAGAAATGGAATAAGGCAATGAGGAAACAAAGGATTCCCACTGGGATCCTTTGTCATGTTTACCCCCTCCCGTATATAACAATGATAATAATGGCCCATCATTTCCCTCTCCCACAGCACCCCCTCCGGTACAAGAACCTGAAAAAGATCCAGGGGAAGACCTTTCCTTGAGTCCGATTAGAAGGAGATCAGCAGTAAAAAGAAGGGAAGAGGGGGACTTAAGCGGGGCATCGATACAAATATATCCCCTTAGAGAAGTACCCGTCGGTAATGACGAAATTTGATATGTTAATGCAACGCTGACTAGTAGTGAAGTTAGGTTTTTTAAAAGAGAAATTAAAAGTCTGATTGAAGATCCAGTAGGATTGGCAAAACAGTTGGATCAACTCCTGGGGTCGAATTTGTATACTTGGTGTGAATTGATGAGTATTATGGGATACTATTTTCAGGGGAAGAAAGGGGTATGATTAGAAGAGCTGCGCTTAGGGAATGGGAAAAGAGACACCCTGTGCCACGAAGGAGTAGGAAAATGAAAGCTTGAGTTTTCAAATAAACCCCTCAGACTATATCCTGGTGTCATGTGAGTATTGACCTTACTCAACCCAGTCCAAAGCTAGCACCTCCATATCATGGTTTTATTGATTAGCCAATTTTCTCTCCAAGCAAATAAATTGTCCTAACCCCATGTGCATTTGTCTTGCATATTAATCTTTTGTCAAGCATGTTATGCATTGCCTTCTTGAAGTCCAGATATAATGCATCTTTCCGATCCCGTTTATTCAACTTTTTTTGTCACATTTTTTAATTAGAAAATATTAGAAAAATCATTCAAACATGATTTATCCTTAATAAAATCATGTCGACTTTGACGGATTGTGGTTTTACTTTCAAAGTCTCCTGTTGTTAATTCTTTAATAAAAGATTCGATCAATTTGTCTTTAGTCCCAATCGTTTGCTCATACTTTTCCATTCTGGATTAGTGGTATTGGAATAGCACAGCATTTCAGGCAGCATCCAAGGAGCAGTGAAATTTTGCTGTTCCTTGGATGCTGCCTGAACTGCTGTGCTCTTCCGGCACCACTAATCCAGAAACGCTTTCCAGCATCTGCAGTCAATGTTTTTACCTCATACCTTTCCACTCCCGAGTGAAGTTGGTTATTCTAAGTTCCTCCCTTTCCATAACCTCGACAGCCCATTTCAATTCCTGTGAAATAGGCACGAGCCTGTAAACGATTGGCTCCAATTGCTATATAAGTGGCATGAGTGGCTGATTGGACTCATTCTGTTCCTGTTTTACACACACGATTGGCCAAATGCCCTCCTGGTATTCCGACACTACAGTTTCGATGGCTTGCATGTCCTGTGCCTGCTCCTGACTAAGCCGCTCAAGATCTCAATGCCCTCATCCTATTGCTCAATGACAAGTTTGGGGACTGATGGAATCTCCCTTCTGTTTTGCTACGTTTTGAATGCTGAATTGTGCAGGCAGGTTGCGTTGCCCACCATGGATAGCTCAGTGGTTAGCACTGTTGCCTCCCAACACCAGAGATCTGGGTTCAATTTCTGTCTCGGGTCACTGTTTGTGTGGAGTTTGCACATTCTCTCTGTGCCTGCAAACAACAGCATAGGCTACATAAATCTTTAAACCATATATTGTAATGAATTAGTAGAGTAAATATCACACTTTAACACTACAGTCACTGACTACAGCCCTGCATCTTTCAACAAGATCTTCACCAGAAAGCGTGCGAGCTGCCTGACCACGTGATGCCGATGCGGAATTCCGGTTCTCTCCAAGATATTCCCCTCCCTGTTTGAAATAAAGTTCCTTCCTACAAATCCCAATTCAGGCTCAGTGTCAATGCTTGCAGAGCGGATTACGTTCCTGCTTTAGCTGAATACACTGAGGGTGCATTTGGCAGACAGAGGGATCCTGAGACTGGGATTTGCTGTTCAGCTGGTGCCAGAGACTGTCTCCCACAACAGTGAACTGGAGCTCGCTTTATAAAGAAAGGGACACAATTCACTAATTATGTTGCAGAGAAATTGCATTTTATAAACACACCTTATTGGATGACTGCCTGTATATTGAATGGAGGATCAAAATTGAAGGACCAAAGCGAATACAGTAGTTCCTATTTTATATGTTGCGATGTTTAAACATATTAAACGAAATGAATACTGTGGGGAATACTGAATTGAGGAGATTTTCAACATGAACTAGAATAGAGGATACTCAGTGTGTTGAATGACCTACTACTTTCCCGAAGTTTCTGTGCAGTCTTTGGAAAGCTCTGTAAATGTTACCACCAGCTCTCAGATGTTAGGAAGGAGGTCTCTGCAGGGTCAACAGGATAGTGTTTCCCGATTGAAGAGTGTATCCCATCTCTGCAAGTCTGGAGTCACGTTTAGGCCAGATCAGGAAAGCACAGAATATTCACTTCCTGAAAGTACATTGAGGAAGGAAACTGGTGTTTACAATCGACATTGGCTTCAGGGTCACTGTTAATGACTCCAGGCTTTACATTTCGATATTTTATTAATCATAACTTCCACCAGCTTCCAGAGCATTAGCATGGTGTGGATTAGTAATCCACTGTCATTTCCACAACAGCACTATCTCCACATGGGGACCCATCTGAAACCACACTGAGCTGGTCATTTCTGTGCTGCTTGACAGCTCTGCCAAATGGAACTCCCACCAATGTGACTCTCGCGACGGGACTCAGGGCGTTGTAAATGGTCAGACTGTAGTTATTGCCTTGTCATGGGATTGGACATAGCTGAGTAATTTTCCACATTGCCAGGGAGATGTCAGAGTTGGAGCTTGAATGAAACGGCTTCCACAAGGACACGGCGTGTTCTGCAGCACAAGTCTTCAGTCCTATTGCAGGAATAGTGTTAGCGCCCATTGCCTTTGTCGTATCTACTGTGTTCAGCTGTTTCTTCACGTCACATACAGCGAATAAGATTGATTAAAGATTGGCATCTGTGATTCTGGCTAGGGTGAGGTGGATCATCAACTCAACACTTCTGGCTGAGGACAGTGCAGATAAAACAACCATGTCTTTTACATTGATTTACAGGGTTATCCCGTTATTTAGGGTGGCGATATTTATGGAGTCCTCTCCTCCTGTGAGTTGTTTAATAGTCCATCGACATTTATGTCTGGATGTGGCAGCACTGCAGATCTTCGATCTGGTCCGTTAGTCTTGGGATCACTTTGCCCTCTGAATTAGATGTTAGTCCTGCTGTTTCGAATGTAACCAGTCAAGTGCCGTAGCTTTAATGAATTGTCATCAGGTTTAGGTACACATGGTTCTGACCCTATCATGTTCACCCACACTCGTCGCTGAACCACAGATCAGCTTGATGGTAATGGTAGGCTGAGGGATTATCCTGGGAAAAATGTTACCGATTGTAGTTGAATACAATTCTGCTGTCACGCCTCCAATTTATTACTTTACTCAAACCCTATAACATATGCATCTGAATCTTTTCAATCCCCCTATGCCATCTTCTGTGTTTGATGTGAATGTGTTCTCCTCTGTTTCTCTCCCTGACCTTGATTAAGAGCTCTGCAGCGTCAGTGGTGCCAGCCTTAAGAAGTTTCACATCAAAGAATTTGTGCACCTTTCATTATCGGTCACTTCCCAATGCACGGCGTGTTCGACAGGGCGTTTGAGCAGCTTTAACAACCGTCTATGGAACTTATTCAAAAACAGAAATTGCTGATGAAACTCAGCAGATCTGGCAGCATCTTGTGGAGTGAAAGCAGAGTTAATCATTCAGGGCCAGTGATCCTTTTACAAAGCTCCCATTTTCTCCAGCAATTTTTGCATTTTCATTTCCAGTATCCATAGTAATTTGTTTAATTGAATTTTCTTCTGAGACTATTCATTTCCCGAGAAACTCAACAGGTCTGACATTATCTGCAGAGACAGAGAAACAGAGCCAGCGTTTCAAGTCCAGTATGACAGTTCTTCAGAACTGAAAAGGATTGGAAAATGAGTTTTATAATCCGTTGACAGATGTGGGGAGTGGGTTGACGGATAAAAGTGCGTGTAGCAAAAGATAAACATGCTTTTAGAAGTGGTGAACTAGAAGATCACGAGAAATAGCTTTAAATTAAGCTGAGAATGGAGAAAAGGGGTTATCTCCATTGAGTGAAAGGTAAAGAAGATACAACCACATAAGGTCATAGGGAGGCAAGGAGGGAGAATTTATGGAAACAGGAGAACAGTTACAATTGTGTCAGACTGCGAAGTTATGAAATTGTTCATTAACTCCTACAGAATGTAATGTACAAAAGTATAAAGTGAGTTGTCACTTGAGCTCGGGCTGTACTTCCTTGGAACATTGCAGCAGCCTAGTGCCGAAATGCTGGCATGAGAGGGGAAAACCAACAAGAAGGTCAGGGTTATTTCTACAGAAAGAGTGGGAGTTTTCCTCAACGCAATCTCTGTGTGGTTTTGCCAATATAGAGAGACTGCGTTGTGAGCAGCAATGATAGGAGACAAGATTGAAAGTTTACAAGTGAAATGCTGTTTCACCCAGAAGGTATGTTTCGGGCCTTGGACAGTGTGGAGGGAAGAGGTGAATGGATAAATGTTGCAGCTTCTGCAATTGCATGGGAAGGTGCCATGAGGGAGTGGGGAAGTGTTCGGAGTGATGGAGGGTGACACAGAGGGAATGGCCCCAGTGAAATACTGACAGTGGGCGGCAAGGGAAGGTGTTTTTGATGGTGCTGTCCTGCTGGAGATGGTGGAAATGGCATAAGATGATTATGTGAATGTGAATTCTAGTGCAGACGAAGTGTTGTCAAGGAGGGAATCTAACATTGTTTTGGGATGGAGGGGACGGATTGAGGATCATACCGTGGGCGATGTGACAGTGACAGCTGAAGGCTCTGATCACCAGAATTAGGGGATTTCTGGTTTGAAGGAAAATGAGCTCATGTTAGACGCAGCTCACAGGAATGTGGCATCATGAAACAGAAATGACAGAGATGCAGAAACTTGGAGAATAAAGTCAGCCTCCGCTGATCATGTGTTCAGCCACATGCAGAAGTTCCCCCGAATGATTGAAAAGAACTAGGCACCTAAATTGAGGATTTCTGCCTCACATCTGGTCTGAAGCGGAATGTAAAAATAGACCCAGATGAAGGCCAGTGAGCGTACGTGAGCAGATATTCAAGCAGATATCCCAAACCGCTCAGTAATTATTGCTTCTGTTCAAAAGAAGAACTCGATAAGGATGTGAACCACCCATGGTTGACAAAAGTTCTCAAGGATACTATTGATGAGCATTAGTGGAGGGCCAGATTTATAATTTTTTTTTCAGGGACCATGCGCTGATGTTAGGCATGAATTTCAGCTGTGCTTCCTGATTTACCCCGCAGAAAACACTGCCATTGTTACTCCATCCTCTTCCCTACTCGTCTCTCCTTCCTGATTCTAGGTTCTTCCTCTCAAATTACAGTGTGCATTCTCTCACATGATGGTCCCTACCCACTTCACCTGAAACTCTTTGATCACGTCTACCTACTCTGCTGTAGCATCAAGCTGCGTTTTGTGCTGCCACTTTGCCTCTGGTCTCAGTGTGGCTCAGCCTCTCCATTCATGCTGTTTTACACCTCCCACTCACATTTCATCCTGGAAAGTTTCCTTCTTTGAGTAAACATTACTGAAAACACCTATCCTCCTTTGCATCGAATTCACACTGTGATCCAAATTCCAAAACGTATACTCAGCTTTCATCTCACTCTGCTAAAGGTCAACGCTGACTGTGTGGTACAAGAATTCCCCTTCTTATATGGTTCAGAACAGAGATGTGCTTTCGCCGTAGAGATCATCACCCCATTTGGACGAAGCAAATCAGGTGTTTGACCTCTTATTGGTAGTCGTAAGCGTTTCCTCCTGCCTTAGTACTGTAACATGGAGAAAAACAAATCACAGTATGAAGCTTGGGCTGAGTGTTATTCACCTGTCATTTGAATACTATCTCAAATTTGCACTGGTTATCTTTAAATGATTGTTCGTGAAGTTAGTCTCAGATAGTGTGTAGGAGGTTGAGGGATGGCATTGTAGAAGTTTATGAAATCATTAGAGGCTTGAATTGAGTGACCAGCCAAGGTCGTTTCCACTGGATGGGGAGTTCAACCATCGAAGGTATAGGTTTAAGGTGAAAGAGGGAAGATTTGAAATGGACGAAGGTTCAATGCTTTCACACAGATGGTGATGAGTGTAAATGGAATGAGCTGTCAGAGGAAGAGTGGGAGATACAAGTACAGCTATAGCATTTAAAACTCATTAGGACAAACATATGAATGGGAAAGATTTGGAGGCATATGGACAAAATGCAATCAGATATTAATAGCTTAGTTTCGAAAACCAGGTCAGCATGGACAAGCTGGACCAAAGGGTCTGTTTGTGCACGATATGACTGTATCAATCTAGAAACCGAGGAAAAGGGGAGAAAAGACATGATGCAGTTAATTGGCACAAAATACAAAAACAAACAGCACGAGCTTTTCAGCGCATATATAAAAAGTTCAAGATGAGTGTGTAACCTTAGGTGAAATTAAGTAGGAAAGTATATTGAGGATAATTGGATGGTGTGACTGAAGAATTGGCTACAGGGAGCAGACAGATAATTTACACCCATATTTTACATCTTTCCTCACAGGGGAAGGCACGGTATGTATTTCAATGAGGTAGACAAAATGGTAATAGGAGGGAAGTTCTTGAAACGTCTCGAACAAAAGGAACAATGATTTTTTTTTTACCAGATAAGACTAAGGGTAGACAGGTCAGCAATAATGCATAGCTGGTTTTAAAAAAAATGGTCACAGTCTTGGGATCATGGTGTCCTCTCCATCAGATGTTAGTTCTGCTGTTTATTAATGTAAGCAGTAAGTGCGGTAGCTTGAATGGGTTGTCATCAGGTTCCGGTAGACACGGTTCTGACAGTGGCATGTTCACCCACACTCATCACTGAATCGGAGATCGGCTTTATGGTAATGGTAGACTGAGAGATTACATTGTGGTTGAATATAATTCTGCTGCTGCTGCTACTACAGCTGCAATGATTTGCAGCATTACATGAATGCCCAGTTTGAGCTGCAATATCTGCAATACAATTCTGCTGCCTGTCCTCAATTCGCACGGGGACCCGGTCACCCTTCTCCCCTGTACACAGTGCCCTATCCAGGTTTCTGATGTGGGAACGCTTCCTTTTTTTAAATTCTCATCCTGTTTGGGTATTTTCATGATGCCATGCCTCCAATTTGTCACATTCCTCAAAAGCATTTGACGTTTTCACCTGAATCTCTTCCCCTCTGGTAATGCCATCTTCTGTTTAAACCAATGTATTTCCCTCTGTTTCTCTCCATGACCATGATTAAGAGCTCTGTAGTGTCGGTGCTGACAGCCTTATGTAGTTTCAGAACAAATAAATTTGTATACCTTGCATTATCATTCCCTTCCCGGTGTATGGCGCCCCCTGTTGGACCGGGCGTGTGAGCAGCTTTGATGCACATGTTTGAAACTTGTTCAAAAACAGAAATTGCTGAAGACACTGACAAGTCTGACAGCATCTGTGGAGTAAAAGCAGAGTTAATCTTTTGGGTTCTGTGACCGCTCCTCAAAGCACCCAGTAAGTCCAAACATTTTTGTTGTTGTTTCTGATTTCCTGTATCCAATGATCTTTGCTATATTGAAAATGTGTTCTGCAACTTTTCAATTTTTGGAAGAACTCAGTGGGTCTGGCAACATCTTCAGAGACAGAGAAACAATGTCAATGCTTCAAGTCCAGTGTAAATCCTCTTCAGAAGTGTAAAGGATTGGAAATGAGCGTTTTTGTATATTGGCAGAGGTGGGAAAGCGTGTTTGGAGGCCAATGGGAAAGACAAATGGGCTTGAAATTCTGGTGAAAGCGACACAGATATATAACGTGTGTAAATTAATGTGTAAATATTAGAAATTGATTTTCTCTGGTAAATGCAACATAAACAAGATACGAACTTACAGAGCCCAGGAGGGAGAGTGTACGGAAAATGGAGAACAGCCACAACGCTTTCAGGTTGTGAATTTATGGAATTGAATATTAACTCCTACAGACTGTAACGTACCAAAGTGTAAAGTGAGGTGTTACTCGAGCTTGGGTTGTGATTCATTGGAACATTGCAGCAACCTGCATTTTCTTAGAATCCCTACAGTGTGAAAACAGGCCCAACAGGTTTATACTGACCCTCCAAAGAGTATGTGAACCAATCCCATTCTCTACCCTAATACTATACATAGACCCTTGACTATTGCACCTAACATCAACATCCCTGAAAAAAAACCGGCAATTCAGCATGACCAGTTCACCTAACATGCACACTTTGAACTGTGACAGAAATCTAGAACACCCAGAGGAAATCGAACCCAGTTCCGTGATGCTGTGAGACAGCAGTGCAAACCACTGAGCCACCGTACCACCCAGGATCGAAATGTTATAAGGCAACAACTCTATACGAGCAGAAATAAAGCCATTCGGACCATCAAGTCTGCTCCGCCATTCGATCACGACTGACAGATTTTCAACCCCACTTTCCTGCTTCCTCTCAGTAATCTTTGATCCCCTTGTCAATCAAAACTTATCTGAGTCTGTTTTAAATGCACTAACTAGAACATTGAACATAGAACAGTTCAGCGCAGAACAGGCTCTTTGGGCCACGATGATGTCCCGAGATTTAACCCTAATGTAAAATGTAGTAATTTAACCTACGCACCCCTCAAATCACTGCTATCTATGTGCATGATCAACAGTCACTTAAATGTCCCCAATGACGTTGCTTCCACCACCAAAGCTAGCAATGCATTCCATGCATTCACAACTCTCTGCATAAAGAACCTACCAAAGGACGTCTCCCTTTGACCTTCCTCCTAATATCTTCAAACGATGACTTTTCGTATTAGTAAATCCTGCCCTGGGGAAAAATCTCTGGGTATTGACTCTATCTATTCCTCACATTATTTTGTACACCTTGCTCAGCTCTCCTCTCTCCTCCTTGTGTCCAGAGAGAAAGATCCAAGCTCGTTCAACCTTTCTTCCTAAAGCAAGTCTTTCAATCCAGGCAGCATCCTGGTAAACCTTCTTTGCGCCCTTTCCAAAGCCTCTGAGCTCTCCAATAGTAGCACGTCCACAACTGGACACAATATTCCAAGTGTGTTCTCACCAGGACTTGTAGAGCTGCAGCAAAACCTCACGGCTCTTAAACTCGATCCCCCTATTAATGAAAGCCGAAACACCATATGCTTTCTTGACACCCTATCCACTTGGGTGGCAACTTTGAGGGATCTATGCACTTGCACACCCAGATCCCTCTGTTCCTCCACATTGCCAAGAATCCTGTCTATAATGCTATATTCAAGATTCGAATTTGACCTTCCAAAATGCATCCCTTTTCATTTATCCAGGTTGAACTCCATCTGCCATTTCTCAGCCTAGCTCTGCATCTTGTCTATGGTACACGGCAGCATACAGTAGCCCTCTATACTATCAACGTCACCTCCAACCTTTGTGTCATCAGCAAAGTTACTAACCCACACTCAAACAAGTCATTTATAAAATCTACAAAGAGCAGAGGCTCAAGAACACAGCCCTGTGAGATCCATCTCAACACTGCCTACCAAGCAGAATCCTTTCCATCTATAACCACTGAATGCCCTCTGCCAAACAGCCAATTCTGAATCCAGATAACCAAATCTCCCTGTACCCCATACTTCCTGACTTTATGAATAAGTCTTCCATGGGGAACCCTTACAAATAACTTGCTGAAGTCCTCATGCACCAAATCCACTGCTCGACCGTTGTTGACCTGTCTTGATACGTCCTCAAAGAAATCAATAGGATTTGTGAGGCATGACCTGCCCCCATGAAGCCATGCTGACTGCCTTTAATCACACAATGCTTTGCCAAATAGTAGTAAATCCTATCCCTCAGAATTCTTTCCAAACTTTGCTGACCACATACGTAAGACTGACTGGTCTCTAATTGCCAAGGATTTCCCTATTACTCCTCTTGAAATAAGGAACAACATTCGCCTCCTTCCAATGCTCCAGTACGACTCCTGTAGAGAGTGAGGGGGCAAATAGCATCTCCAGCTGCTTAGCAACCTCCTTTCTTGCTTCCCGGAGCAGTCTATGATAAATCTGGTCTGGCCCTGGGGACGACTCTGTCTTAATGTTTTCCAAAATTGCTAGCACATCAACTTCATCAATCTTGATCTGGTCAAGACTGATCTGTCCCAGCTCCTCTAAGTTTCATTGACAACAAGTTCCATTTGCTTGTTGAAAATTGAAGCAAAAAAACTCATTTAGGTCTTTCCCTATCTGCTCAGACTCCACGCATAAGTTCCCTAACCTATCCCTGATCGGCGCTACCTTCTCCCTGATTATTCTCTTATTCCTCACGTATGCAAAAAATGCCTTTGGATTCTCCCTCATCCTTCCTGCCAAGCCTTTTTTGTGCGCCATCAGGGCTCGCCTCAGTCCATTTCTGAGCTCCTTTCTAGCAAGCCTGTAATCCTCTAAAACTGTGCTAGATCCTTGCTTCCTCCATTTTACATAAGCTGCCTGCTTCCTTTTTATGAGACGTTCCTCTGTTCTCGTCATTCAAAGTTCCTTAATCTTACCCCTTCTTACCTGTCTCAGAGGAACAAATTTGTGTATCACTCGCAACAACTACTCCTTAAACAGTCTCCACTTATCTGCTTTGCCCTTTCTGTGGAAGAATTGCTCCCAGTCTGTACTTCCCAACACCTGTCTGATAGCGTCATAATTTCCTTTTCCACAATTAAATATCTTCCCTCGGAAGCTGCTCCTTTCACTCTCGCAGACTATGCTACATTTGAGGCAGTTGTGATCATTTTCACCAAAGTGGTCTCCTACCGTGAGTTCTGACACCTGTCCTGGCTTGTTGCCGAGCACCAAATCCAAAATAGCCTCTCCCCTCGTCGGTCTGTACATATACTGAGCTGAAAATGTGTTGCTGGTTAAAGCACAGCAGGTTAGGCAGCATCCAAGGAACAGGAAATTCGACGTTTCTGGCCAGAGCCCTTCATCAGGTTCTGATATACTGAGCAAGGAAACCCTCCTGAACACACCTGACAAAAACGGATTCATCCACACCATCTGCGCCTTAGGAGGTTCCAGTCGATTTTGGAAAAGTTGAAATCACCCATAACTATAATCCTACTACTTTTGCATTTTTCCAGAATCTGCCTGCCTATGAGATCTTCAGTCTCTCTCCTGTTATTAGGTGGTCTATAGAAAATCCCCAAATGTGGTAACTGTTCCCTTGCTGTTCCTAGCTTCCACCCATACTGACTCAGTAGACAAACCTTCCTCAACAACCTTCATTTCTGTAGCTGTGACGCACTCTCTGATTAACAATTCACACCCCCTCCTAATTTTCCACCCACGCTATTCTTTTTTAGATTTGATTAGATTAGATTACTTACAGTGTAGAAACAGGCCCTTCGGCCAAACAAGTCCACACCAACACTCCATAGTGCAACCCACCCAAAACCATTCCCCTACAATTACCCCTTCACCTAACACTACGGGCAATTTAGCATGGTCAATTCACTTAATCTGCACATTTTTGGATTATGGGAGGAAACCGGAGCACCCGGAGGAAATCCACAGGGAAAGTTTGCAAAATCCGCAGTGACAGTTCCCTGACGCGGGAATTGAACCCGGGTCTCTGTGCTGTGAGACCGTGCCACCGTGTTGCCCCGAAGCATTGTTAAACGTTCTAAACCCTGAAACATCAAGCAACCATCTCTGCCCCTGTGAAACCTATGTCTCCGTTATGGCCACGACATCGTTGCCACAAGTACTGATCCATGCTCTAAGTTCGTCACTCTTATGTTGGACATTCCTTGCATTAAAGCAGATGCACTTTAACTGATCCCTTTATTTCATCGCGTGAGAAACTTTCCTGCTAGATTCAATATATCCTGTCACTGTCCCGTCTGCAACTAAACCCCTCTCAGACATGTGGTCTTATTCCTAACCCCCTGCCAAACTAATTTAAACCCGCCAGAATCACACGAGCAAACCTCCCAAATAGGCCATTTGTTCTCTTCAGTTCAGGTGCAACTGACCCTTCATGTACAGGTCCCACCTTACCCAGAATGTATCCCGATGGTCTAGGTATCTGAAGTCCTCCCTCCTTCACCAGCCTCGCAGCCACGTGTAAAGCTGCATTGAAAATAGCCTCCCCCCTCGTTGGTCTGTCCATATACTGAGTAAGTGCCACTGGCAGCAAACCTGAGATCACTACACTACTCGTCCTACTCTTCCGCTTCCAAACTAACTCTCTGCAGTCACTCTTCAGATCCTGTGTTGTATCCCTAGTAGCCATACACTCAGACAACCAGGAACATGAATTTGACTGGGAAAACACCACTATCATAGGACAAGCCAGACAGAGAACAGCCAGGGAATTCCTAGAGGCATGGCATTCATCCACAAACTCCATTAACAGACACATAGACCTGGACCCCATATACAAACCATTACAGCTGAAACTGACACCCGGAAACGGAAAGAACATCCATCAACAGACACATCGACCTGGACCCCACATACAAACTAGTACAGCTGAAACTGACACCCGGAAGCGGCAAGAACAAACCACTATAAATACCGGAAGAAACATCAAAGCAGCGCTTCACAGGAGGCTCCAATAGCACTGATGATCAACACACTGCAATACACCAGAACTGCGAAAAGAGGAAGAGGAACACCTATACAGGGTATTCGCCAAAAACGGATACCCACGCAACTTTATCACCAGATGCCTAAGAGATAGACCACGGAACGAGGACATGCCACAACTAAAAGGACTAGCCACACTACCATAGGAGCGTCTCAGAACTGACAGCCAGACGACTGCGACCCTTAGGACTCATAACAGCACACAAGCCAACTTCCACACTCAGACAACAACTCATTGAACAAAGGACCCAATAGCCAGCACGAGCCAAACTAACGTAGTTTACAAAATGCCATGCAAGGACTGCACAAAACACTATTTAGGACAAACAGGAAGACAGCTAACAATCCGCATCCATGAACATCAGCTAGCCACAAAACGACACGACCAGCTATCCCTAGTAGCCATACACTCAGACAATCAGGAAAATGAATTTGACTGGGAAAACACTACCATCATATGACAAGCCAGACAGAGAACAGCCAGGGAATTCCTAGAGGCATGGCATTCATCCACAAACTCCATTAACAGACACATAGACCTGGACCCCATATACAAACTATTACAGCTGAAACTGACACCCGGAAACGGAAAGAACATCCATCAACAGACACATCGACCTGGACCCCACATACAAACTACTACGACCGAAACTGACACCCGCAAGCGGCAAGAACAAACCACTATAAATACCGGAAGAAACATCAAAGCAGCGCTTCACAGGAGGCTCCAATAGCGCTGATGATGTTCCCTAGCCAGGGAACGAAACGTTTGCAGCAAAAACTTCAGCTCAGCGAACAGAACCACAACAACGGACACCCGAGCTACAAACCTTCAACCAGACTTTAAAGAGAAAAGGATGTTATGTAGGAAACTTCCCAAAGGAATGTGGCATCATCGAACAGAAATCACAGAACCAGACAAACTGAGAGATTGGAATTACTTTCCATGTGTTCAGCCACATACATCGGTTCCCCCTGACTGACTGAAAAGAGCCAGGTATTTCAAATGCAGATTTATGTAATATAGCTGGTCAAATACGGAGTGTGAAAATAGACACAGGTGAAGGTCAGCAGATGTGTCGGGGTGGGGGCACATTTAAGCAGGTGCTTCTGAATAACGCTCAGCTATTATTGTCTCTGGTGAAAAAGAATATGATACGAAGATGTGAAAATGAACCACCCATGATGCACAAAGGCTGTGAAGGATACGAATCAATCACAAACTAAAGAATTCAGGTTGGTGAGCTCTCGCGTCGGCCACATTTGGGAAGTTTACTTTTGGAACCAGAAGCAGATTGTATAAAACACAATACAAAGAGAAATATTCCAAAACTGGTAAGAAATATGAAAAAAAACTAACCCCAAGAGTTTTCCCATATCAAATAAAAACTGTTCATGATGTGCGTGTGACCCTTGGAAGAAAAGCAGGAAAGAATATGTCGGACACCTGGAGGATGTGACTGGGGAACTGGTTGCAGGGAACATGCAGAGAATTTAAAACAGTATTACACATCTTTTCTCTCAGGCGAATGCACAAAGAGTTTCAATATCATAAACAAAATTGTAGTCAGATGAAAGGTTTGCACCGTCTCTTGCAAAACGAACAAGGCTTTTCTCAAACAGAAAAGACCAAGGGTAAACAGGTCATCAGCAATTCATAGCTGGTTTTAATAGAAGTGGTTACAGAGTGACTAGTGGCACTATGCGAATTATTCCATAACTGTCGGGATTACAGGAATGTCCCAGTGAAACTGGCGAAACTCCAAAGTGCCACCTGTCTTCAAGAAGCGAGTGAGTCTTCAAGTGTTTAGGTTGTCCCTTTGCCTGAACAGCGGAGCATATTTGAGAGGCTTAATGTCATCATGATGCACTTTCATCCTGAGTGATTAACAAAAAGTAAAACTCTACTCCTTCCTCTGATGCGTTACATACTGGGGGATGAACAATTTGCTAAAGTTGAATTATTTTGAAAATTATATGAATCATTGTACAAATGACATCATCCAGAAAATTCTAGAAACTGTCCTCATAAGAACATTTTATAACCATGTGGGGGTATTGCATAGGTGAGGGAGAGAAAGAGAGTGTGTGTGAGAGAGAGAGAGAGAGAAAGCGAGAGAGAAGATGCTGCATTGCTGTGGTGAGAGTGATGGAGCCTTATTCTAGGTAAGGCGGAAGATATATAGTGACTGTGAGAGAGTAGAGAGAATACGATGACTCTTATCCTGACAGAGCGGGCAAGATGCTTTTCCCGTATTGTTAGACTTTTCTTGGATCACAGATACTGCACTGAGCTGGGTGGTGTGTTCAGACCATGCTCGGTGGGTCTGGTGGTGCAGCTCTCACTGGGAAGAGAATGGTCCCCCTCTGTACTAGACTATTCACCAGGACCTCCGTGCCCCTGTCGGCAAGCTATGGTGTAATTTCCCCTTCTCTGCCATGTTCAGTAAACTATGCTGGGCAGCTCCAAACTGAGAAAGCTCAACCGTGTGCCCATTGGCCTTTAAATGATGTCAGCAGTACCAGGGATCACTGAATATCCAGGGGCATCCGGGAGATGGTATGTTCTTCCAACCATGATGCGTGGGAGACTCAGGCTGGTATTGAATGAGTGGGACACCATGGGGTGAGGTGGATAGTTAATGAGGTGAGTTCGATAAGATAACACCAGGAAACTAGCTCTGCCTCGTGCAGACAACCCCTCTGTCACACTCAAGGGAAATGGCACTGAGACAAATTATTGTGCGATGACACAAAGGTGGTTGGAGTGATAGAGAATGTGGAAGGCTATTGTAGGTTGCAACGGGACAGTGACAGAATGCAGAGCTGGGCTGAGAAGTGGCAGATGGAGTTCAAACTGAGATGATTTACCTTGAAAGCTCAAATGTGAATGTAGAATACAAGGTTAAAGGCAGGATTTTTGGCAGAGTGGAGGAACAGATCGATATTGGGGTCCGTGTCCATAGATCCCTCAAAGTTGCTACCCAGGTTGATCGGGTTGTTAAGAAGGTGTATGGTGTGTTGGCTATCAGTTGTAGGGGGATTGAATTTAAGAGCCACGCGGTTATGCTGCAGCTTGATAGAACAATGCTCAGACTGCACAGTGAATATTGTGTCCAGTTCTGGTCTCCTAATTATAGGAACGATAAGGAAGTTTAGAGAGGGCAAAGAGGAGATTTAACAGGATGATGCCTGGACTGGAGGGCAGGTCTTATGAAGAAAACATGACGGAGAGAGGACTTTTCTCACTGGCGTAAAAATAGATGAGATGTGGCTTGATAGAGGTGTACAAGATGATAAAAGGCATGGACAAAGTGAATAGCCAGAAATATTTTCCCAGGACAGAAATGTCTATCACTAGCTGGCATGATTTTAAGGTAATTGTAGGAAGGTTTAGGAGAGATATCAGAGATACACAGAGAGTGGTAGCTGTGTCGAATACACTGCCAGCGGTGATAGCAGCGTCAAATACGTGAGGGAACCTTGAAACTCTTGGATAGGCTCATGGAACAAAGTGAACGAATGCATGTAGAGTAGGATAAACGGCACAACGTCAAGGGCTGAATGTCCTAACTGCATGCATTTATGTAGACCTCTGAGCTCAAAGACTGCATGAATTCATGTAAAACTCCGTTATCTCACTTTTTAGATTAGAATCAATCTAAACATCATGGCATAGACAGAGAACATAGGGAGCCAACGCGTTCACCTTTATTGTCTAGCCATCACCATTGTTAACAGCTAACCTGAGGATGTAACTTAAAAATAAAGGTTTTGTGATTTGCATATGAAAGAAGTGAAACTATCATGGTATTCAAACAGATGAAAGACTTAACAAGCAATCAATTTTTCATTGTATAATTTCAGTTAAATCACACTGCAAATTTTTGCTATAAATTCTGTGTTTGGATTGAGCCCTCCACTATCACCTGATGAAGGTTCGACACTGCAAAATCTAGTATGCTTCCAATTAAACCTGTTGGACTATAACCTGGTGCTGCATGATTTTTTAACTTTGTACACCCCAGTCCAGCATCCGCATCTCCAAATCAGTACTGTTCTTTGTTCTGTTTTCTATGGAAGTGCTCAAGAAGACTTGGACATTAAGGAAGATTTGAAACTTGGAGCAGGTCAGCCTTTATCTTAGTGAAGGGCAAGACGGGCTTAGCATGTGAATGTCCTGCCCCAGTTTCTAATGTTCTCCCATTCTGTTATTGGAAAGTTAGCTGGTGTTATTTTCCTGGAAGGTCTTTGATGGAATGTTGCAATCCGGGAGACCAGCAGATTTTGTGAGCCATCACTGGGTTAGAGTCCTGGCAACATTTTTGTCAAATCTGTCTGCACACATTCCAAATTAAAAACATCCTCCTGATCGCAATGTGACTAAAACTGTACACAACACGACAAGTGCAGCCTCACCAACATCCTGAATAACTGCAACATAACTTCCCAAGTGCTCTCCCCTATGTCCTGACCTTTGCATGCAGGTGTGGCAAAAGCCTTCTTCACTACTATGTCTAACTATGACGCTACTTTCAGAGAATGGTCCCTCGGCTCAACTACACTCCTTAAGATCAACATCAAACTCCTACCTTGATCTAACGTTGCTAAATATTCCTCGGCCCACTTCTCCAGTTTGACTAAGGTCCAGCTGCAATTTCTGATATACTTCCTCACTCTCCGCGATGCCACCTATTTTAGTGACATCTTCAAGTTTCCTAATCATGCCTTGTACATTCACAAGAATATCATTGATACAGATAATTAAAAAACGGGCCCAGCAGCAACCCCTGAGGCACTTCATGTGTCACAGGCCTCCATAAGACATAGGAGAGGAAGTAAGGCCATTCGGCCCATCGACTCCACTTCGCCATCCAATCATGGCTGATGGGCATTTCAACTCCACTGACGAGAGCATCCTTCCACTATTACTCTCTGCTTACTACCATGAAGCCAATTGTGTTTCCGATTTGCCAGCTCCCTCTGGATTCCATGTGATTCTGACCTTCCAGACCAGCCTATCAATGGTAACCTTGTCAAAGGCCTTACTGAAAACCATACAGACTATGTCTACCGCGCTGCCCTCATCAACATTCCTCATCACTTCATCAATGAACTCAAACAAATTTGAGAGGCATGATCTCCCACTCACAAAGCCATTCAATCTCTCCAGTCTGAAAACAACTATTAATAATAATTATTAAAATTAATGATAACAAACTAACAAATAATAATAAGATGACATTTTCAGTGGAGATAAATTGTCCATGGTATGTGATACGGGACCGTGCGTCATGGGTGAAGGGCAGAATAGATTTTGTCCCTGTGTCATTGAACTGTCTGGAAAAAAGTAAGGTTGGCATGGTGGTTCAGTGGCTAGTACTACTGCCTCATAGTGCCATCGATCCGGGTTTGGTTCCAGCTTCGGTTGACTCTGTGTGGATTTTGCACATTCTCAGTGTGTTTGTGTGTGTCTGGGTGCTCCATTTTCCTTCCATAATCCAAAGATGTATAGCTCAGGTGAATTGGCCATGCTAAGTTATCCATCCTGTTATGTGCATTCGTCAGGGGTAAATATAGGGTAGGGGAATGGGACTGGGTGGGTTACTGTTTGGAGGGTCAGTGTGGCCTTGTTGGGCCAAATGGCCTGTTTCCATATGGAAGGGAATCTGAATAAAAACTATTTCTAAACAAACCCTATCTTTCTATATGCATGCTTATCTCATCCCTCAGAATCTTCTCAAGTAAACTACCTACCACAGATGTTCGGTTTCCTGGTCTATAGATCCCAGATTTTTCTTTGCTTCCCGTCTTGAATAATGGCAAAACATTTGCTACCCTCCAATATTCTGGACCCTAACCTGTAGCTAACGATGATGCAAAAATATCAACCAGGATCCCCGTAGTTTCTTCTGTAGCCTCTCACAGTGTTCTTGGATGCACCTGCTTAGGACCAGGAGGTTTATCCACCTTCATACATCCAACACATCTGCTCCTGTGATATTGGCTCACCCAAGTCAATATCAGGACTTTGTTAACCTCCCAAGTCTTCATGTATTTCTCCCCAGTAAAGAGAGAGGAGAAATATTCATTGAGAATCTCGCAAATCTCCTACGGTTCCAGACATGCATGCCCACTTCGAACCTTGAGAGGTCATATTCTCATTTAGTTATTCTTTTTACTTTAACATGCTTGAATAACCTCTTTGGATTCACCCTAATCTTCTCAGCCAAGGCTATCTTGTGCCCCATTTTCGCCTCCTGATTTCCCTTTTCAGTAATCTACTGTATCCCTTGTATATGTCCAGGGAGTCCCTCGATCCCAGCTGCCTGGACCTGAGCCACGCCTCCTTCTTGCTGGTCAAAGCCTCAGCATCTCCTGACATCCAAGGTTCCCTCCTCCTACCAACCTTGCCTTTTACCCTCACCGGAATATAGAGAACTTGAACTGTAGACAATTCACTGTTAAAGGCCTCCCACTTGTCGGAGTCCCTTCGTCTGCAAACAAACTCTGCCAAACAACCGCTACAAGCTCCTGTCTAATTCCATCAAAATTCGCCTTGCCCCAGTTTTGAACTTGAACATGTGGATCAGTTTTGTCCTTTCCATAACTATTTAAAAATTATTGGAACTATGGCCACTGATCCCAGAGTGCTCCCCCACTATCACCGCAGTCACCTGTGCTGCCCTAGATCTTAGAGTAGGTCACGTTTCGTCCCTTCCCGAGATGCACCCTCTACTTACTGCTTGAGGAAACTAGTCTGAACACACTTAATAGATACATCCCATCTCAGTCCTTAATTCTATGTCATTCACAGTCTGTTAGTTTTACTCTCCCACACATATACTCTTCTCAGGATCTTTTATGTCAATAAAACATCTCTCATTCTCAGGCTGAACTGTTAATTCTTCATGACGTAATGCCTTCATCCCAAGAATGAGTAAAGAGAAACATCTTTGAGACGATTTGAAAGCAGTTTTTTTTTTCAGTTTAGACAATTATAACAACACATAATGCATCAGATGTGATCTCAGCAATGCACTGTACTGATGCAGAAAACATCGCTAAGATCATACCCAACACCGCTTGCACGAAACAGAATCATTCCATTTACCTTCCATATCACTAGATACATTTTCAGAATAGATTGGTGTCATTCATGTACTAAGACACACAGATCCCTCTGTACCACTGAGTTCTGCATTCTCCTTGCACTTAAATAATTTTCTGCTGTTTTGTCTTTTCCCCAAATCAGTAAATTCCCATTTTATATATATATATATATATATATATATACACATACACACACACACACACACACCCAGAACTGTTATTTTTTCCTGCTGAAGGTTTGATCACAACTGTCCTCTGTCTGTATCCCATTGCAGACGTTCTGCGCTCCCACTGTCTGTATCCTATTGCAGACTCTCTGCCCTCTCTCTGTTTGTATCCCATTGCAGACGCTCTACCCTCCCCTGTCTGTATCCCATTGCAGGCACTCTGCCGTCCCCTGTCTGTATCCCATTGCAGACGCCCTGCCCTCCCCCTGTATGTATCCCATTACAGTCGACCTGCCTCCATTTGACATCTTATTGAATAACTATCCTGGTGCATGAGCAAACTGAGTTCCTTCCCCTTCATCCAATTCATTGGTATGGATTGTAATTTGTTGATAACCTCACACAGATCCCTGAAGAATTCCAATAGTTACAGCTTTCCAAACACAAAATGAGTAATGATCTCTACTCTGTATTTCCTGACAGCTATCCAGGGCGCCCCTGCGCCTGCATAACATCCTGGGAAGATTATGTGTCAACATCCTGTGCTGTGTAATTTACTGAAATGATTTGAATACTTCATTCTATTCCAGTCTAATCCCATGGAGGTGCATTATGGCCTCCCCCGATGTATTGTCACAGTGCTGATTGTCTGAATGGGATCTTTTTCTCCCTCTGTATCAACCTCTGATTGTATACCCCTTTCCTGTCTGTTCCCAATAAACATTGTCTCCCCTGTCCATCAAAGGTCAGTCAATGTCAGCCTTGAATATCCTCAATGACCCAGTCTTCACTGTTTCTGGGGGATGAGAGGACCACAGATCACACAATCCAAAGGAGAAAGGAACAACGTCATCTCAAATGGAAATGGGAGACCCCTTTGATTTTAAAGTGTGTTAACCTCACAGCAAGTCACCTCCTCTTTTCAGCAACAAGGGCACAGAAAATAGGAACAAACATAGACCATTCAGCCCCTCAAAACTATCCCACAGCCCCATTGACTGTTCAGTCATGCATTTATCAACCTTACCATCTACTGGACCCTTGGGAAAATAGTCCTGACTCCTTAAGGCCACACGGCATAGGAAATTGAAATTAGGCGATTTGGCCCATCAAGTCTACTTTGCTGTTTGATCCTGTCTCGTGTGTTTCTCAACACAATTTTCCACCTTCTCACTGTAACTCTTGTTCATTGTTTTGATCTAACCTTTGTCTTAAAGATGTGCATCTGTGTCTCTATATGTATGTTTGCGTGATTGTGTGTGTTTCTGTGTATACCTGTTTAATGGCAGGGGACAGGGTAGTCGTAGATGGTTGTTTTTCGAACTGGAAGACTGTGGGCAGCGATGATCCAGAGGCAAAATTGTTGGGTCGACTTTTGTTTATCATTTATATAAATGAATTAGATGAGAATTATAGAATGTATATTTAGCAACTTTGCGGATAACATCAAGTTTGGCTGTATTGGGGACAGTGTTTGTATAATGGTGAACAATTGACGATTACAATGTGATCATCCTTAATTAAATCAATGATTCATAGAGATGTACAACAAGGAAACAGACGCTTCAATTCCTTCATGCTATCCGAATATTCTAAATTAATCTAGTGGCATTTGTTAGAATTTGGCCCGTATCCCACTATTTATATAGCCACCCAGTTGCCTTTTAAATGGTGTAATTGCTCCAGCCCTGACCAGTACCTCTGGCATCTTATTCCATAGAAGCACCACCCTCTGCAGGAAAAAAACATTGTGCTTCATTGTCTTTCAAATCTTTCTTTTCCTACCTGAAACCTATGCCTTCTAGTTTTAGACTCTCCTACCCTGAGGGAAAGAAGCTTGACCACTCACCCTATCCATGTCCTTCATGATTTTATAAACCTCTAGAAAGTGCAAATGCGACTCCAATCAAGACGATTGGCTGTGCTTTCAGTCATCATGGGTCTAAATGCTCAAATTCAGTAGTCGTACCTCTTCCTTCTACATCAAGGCAAGATTCCAAAAACGTTTAATCAACTTGTTTAGAATTTTTGGCGTAGTGATAGGGACACTATCATCATTCAACATTTGTCCGTAAAGATGTAACATGATGCACCTGTGTGGTTCTTCCTAAGCCTGTTCTAACAAGCTGTAACGCATTCCACAGAACATCAATGCACACCACCTTCTTCAGAACTATGGGCACTAACATGCGTTCATAGACTGGAATCGAATCCTGAGTTCCGGCTCAGAAATGTGGGCACTACCCACTACACAAGGTCTACATCATGCCCAGATTGTGGGTCTTATTTTGGGTTTATGGAATTATGAAATTCTGGTTAACATTACCAAATTATACTGGGGAAATTTCTCATTGAAAAAAAAGTACAAGTTATTTGCCTCAACAATAGGATATTGAGTGCATTCGCTGTGCCTTTGAGATAAACTATGAAGATTTTTAATTGCTTGGCTATGATTTCCGGTTTAAATGGCTACTATCAATATTCTGCTGAATTAGGGTAAGAAATCCTGAAACACACTCTGCACTACAACTCACTGGGCTGAAGTGTGGCAGATGGAGTTTAAATTGGCTGAATGCGAGGTAAAACAAACAAGGGGAGGGCTTATACAATTAATGCTAGGCTTTGGTAGTTATATAGAAAAGAGTGACCCGGGGCGCAGTTAAGTTCTTTGAAGTTTGTGGTGCAGGGTGTTTAAGGTTACTTCATTGCTCAGACCTTTCAGATTAGAAGTTGAGAAGTCATGCTGAGATTGTGCAGGACATTGATTAAGCCTCTTCTGTTGTATTGTGTGCATTTCTGTCATAGGAAGGAGATTATTAAGTTAAAGAGGATTCAGAAGAGATTTACCAGGATGTTACCAGGGACACCTCATCTTCTGCCTCAGGAGACTACAAAAGCACAGCATGAACATTGGACTCGCTGATATACAAATCTCCCCTCGCCCACCCAGTTCTCAGATGCAACCCTCCGACTCAGGTCCATTCTCTCAAAGGAACCTACCTGTCCAACTTCCTTCCCACCATCCACTGCACACTCCCCACCGACCTATCAATATCACGTCTTACCATCACTCACCTATCGCTTACCTTTCCCCCAGCCTCACCCGATCACCCATTTTCTCTCAGCCATCTTCCCCTGCCCAGTTCTGAAGAAGGGTCTAGCCTGAAACGTTGACTCTCTTGCACCTCGGATGCAGCCTGACCTACGTGCCTTTCCCACCGTCTTGCTTTATGTACACTGAATTCTCCAGCATCTGCACTTCCCATTGTCTCTTAGGTATAATTTTCTGTTAATATATCAATGTCATTGTCATGTTATAACCGCATGTAGTCTTAGGGACATTTTCTTCCCAGATTATGGACGATAAAAGTTCTCTCAACGTGTTACTCATATTGTAATTCCTGATCAGTCGTCACAGACTGTATGTTTCATTTATAAACACATATTTATGTTCTGGTAAACCTCTGGCATTGCTCCCATATGCAATGGTTACACATGATTGACCTACCAGCACCAACGTTTGTTCCCTCAGTCACCCCCACATATCCTATCAGAATGTGTAAATTTTAATCATTATTTTTAATTTTAATAAGATGTATTGCATTAAAGGAGCTTAACTGGAGCTATGTGTTCAATGGCTCTGATGTCAGTCTCCGTGGATCCCAAAGGTGTCACTGGAGGGTTTTCCTCTTCTATTGCTTAGGGATTCTATTCAAAGTGTAATGCATAGAATCAGCGGGAGCATCGCCGACAGCACTAATAGGAATCATCAGCTCCAGAGAGAGGGGGAGAATAAATCAGAATCTGTGAACAATAGACTGGAATGTACCAGCAATAGATCAGATTCCGAGAGCATTAGACTGATATGTTCCAACAATAAATCAGAATCCGAGAACATTGAACTGAAATGTTCCAACAATAGATCAGAATATTAGAACATCCGTCTAGAATGTTATAACAATGGATCAGAATCTGAGGACATTAGATTGGAATGTTCCAACAATGGACAGGAATATATCCGATAGTCTTTACTGGCTGTCTCAGCCTTGGATGTCATTAGCATTTTGATCTAAGATGTACTGGTCGTTATTCAAGGAGGTTACTAACCATCCTCGCTATATTTGGTGTTCCTGCTAAGTCATTCTATCAAACCAAGAACAAACCACTATAAATACCGGAAGAAACATCAAAGCAGCGCTTCACAGGAGACTCCAATAGCACTGATGATGTTCCCTAGCCAGGGAACAAAACGTTTGCAGCAAAACCTTCCAGCTCGGCGAACAGAACCACAACAACGGACACCCGAGCTACAAATCTTCAACCAGACTTTAATCATTCTATCGGCTCATTAATCCAGGTATAACTGCTGCTCATATAATTTAAAATTTAGAAAGGTGGATGTCAACATTTTCAATTCCAAGAAAATATTTCATTTCGCACAAACTATAACGAGAAAATTACTCACCAATATGCGAGAAGGAACCAGACTGTTCTCAAACTTCATAATCCTTCCAGCCCTGCATAGTTCTACATTTCGATATCCTCCCAATCCTATATCCTCACTAATCCTGTCCAATATTATCTTAAAATCTCAGTCTCTTCCTCGGCCTCAGTGCGACTTCTGAATAAACCGTCAATTGTACCTTTGTTAATTGTGGATACAACTTAGCAAGTCCCTTCTAATCAGGTGTCAAATACAGGATAACTGGACTTGAGTATGTTGAACTTGTTGACTGCATAGTGTCTGTCAGACAGGCAGACACTTCATACTGCGTAAGTCATTGACACATAATCTAGAGGCACAGAATAATAATCTGTTGATATCCCATGAAGGAAATTGATGTAATTGATATAAAACTATCATCATTTGTGTTACAAAGAAAACCATCTGCTTGCTTTATGTCCTTCAGAGAAGTCAATGAGTTATCCTTCCCCAGTTACGTCTGTGCAAACCCACATCAATGTGTTTTACTCTTTACTGTCCTATGGAACAGCTGAACGAGCCACTCAACTCAATATCCATATAACATGCTGGCATCGCCATTGCTGCACTTATCCCATGAGGGAAGAACAAAAGTAAAGTTAGCTCCCTTCCTGTGCCTGTTTTCAATATTCCTACACGTGATGTGTACGTGACCACTCCCTATTTCCCTATTTCTGACTGACTGTGTCCCCAAGAGTGATGTACATCTCCACGGGCACCTCTGGTGCTGGCTTTACTGATGTTGACATACAGATGTAAGGAACTTTTAAATTCCACGTCAGTGGCAGTGCATAGAGAAGGAATGGATTTTTGCATCATAATAAAGAAATGGAGACCGGTAAGTGAGGGAAAGGAATTATTGTGATCATCGCTGAGAGTGGGGTTGTGGCTGTATTTGGGGTATTGTGGACATATTTCTCTCCTTTCAAAGAAATTATCTCATTGCAACAGAGACAGTGTAAAGGAAATTTACCAGACTAATCCCTGAGCTGATGGTAAAAGAGGAATGAGTGAAAATTACTCTGTAGCACTGTTAAAGAATAAGATGGCATTGCATTGAAACTTGATGGTGATGGACAAACACTCCTTATGTTCTACACAGACACTGAAAAGATGATAAACTCCATGGCTTGTATTTGTTTTTTACTCGCGGTGTATGATTCTGGATATTTAAGTGCCTCTGAGGATAAAATCTTCAGTCAAATCCTGCCTTGATATCCGTGTTAACAGGTGATGGTGTCTGTGTGGAGAATGATTTCATTTCACAGAGTGTAGAGAATGTCATAAATTCTCAGGTCTAGAAAGTTAGAGGAGCTAGATCACTGCAAGTATTTAAAGAGGAGATAGATAGACTTTTGACCTGTCAGAGAGCTGAGTGGAGGGAAGAATTGGGCATTAAAGAGGAGTTACTGCCAACAGTATTTCAGCCATGATCACATACAATAGCGTGAGCATCCGAATTACCTTCTCTTGTTTCTTATCTTCTCATATCCTGTCTTTGGAAAGTGAATGCCTGCAATTTACCTAGAAGTGCTGTTATTGACTGTTGAGAACAGTGAGAGAAAAGTATTTTGTGAGACTCTGGGCGAGATATGAGCCCGATATTCACAGTGAATCTGGGTCTACAACATGACCAACAACTGAAACACCAGTTGCAGAGAAGAGACACTATTTAAGGAGGTGGGAGGACTCTTTCGTACCCAGCCTAGATTTCCCATCACATTTTCCGACCCACACCAAACCACACAGTTTTGAGGGTCTGAATGATAGCCTGCGTTACTGCGGACCAGGTATTTGGAGCAAGTGGTCTATATCTGCTCCTTTACAGGTGATTTTAAGGACTGATTGGAACAAGGACTTAGGAGCAGGAGTGGGTCATTAGACACTATGTCATTTCTCAAGCAGACAATAAGATCATGGCTGATCTGATTGTTGTCTCTGCAGCACTTTTCTGTCTGCCCACAATTTTCCTCCATTCGCATGTCTGCCAAATGTTGAACAAACTCAACTTTCAGTAAATGCAAACACGCAGACACAATACTGGGAAACTGCACACAAAGTACACAGGAAGCACAATCCTGGAAGGTATCAGGCATTTATCCATCAGTCTTGTTCCCATCCAATAAGTTCTGCTGCAGTTTATCATTTTTTATGTGTTCATGGAATGTGGCTGTTGTTGACAGGCCAACATTTATGGACTATGTCTAATTACGATGGAAATGGTGGTGTTTAGCTGCCATCTTGGGATGAAACCTCTGGGGAAGAGAATTCCCATTTGAACAGCCCGTGAGAATTTCTGATTCCTGCTCCGACCAGTTTTGAAGGGTCACTGTTTCCTTTTCAAGTCCCATTTCATAGTAGTTGAACTCATATAACAGGAAAAAGTGATAATGTGTCCCAACTGCTATTCTATATCTGACGTTATTCTACTCAAACAACCTGCAGATATGAGACTTCTTCGTGGAACAGTTGGATTTGGCAGATTTTCCTTTCCTTCGAGCAGTGGAGCGATTCCCATGATTCCTCAGCAGGAATCCTTCCTGTTTGATAAAGATGACACAGGGATTTTGTTACTCTCGCACTTTGCTGTCAGGAGGGACAAAGTGATAGAGAGGAAGCAATCGGCTGCGGGTTACGACCATAAGAACATCGGACATAGGAACAGAAATTAGGCCATTCAGCCAATCGAATGTGATCCACCATTCAATTATGGCTGACAAGTTTCTCAACCACATTCTCCTGCTTTCTCCCTGTAACCCTTGATCCCTTTGATACTCAAGAACCTATCTATCTCTGTCTTAAATATCCTCAATGACCTGACCTCCACTGCCTTCTGTGAAAATTAATTCCATAGATTCTCCACTCTCCAGCTGAAGACATTTCTCCTTATCTCCATTCTAAAGGTCTTCACTTTACGCAGAGGCTGTGTCCTTGAGTCCGAGAGTCTCCTACCAATGGAAGTCTTCTCAACATGCAAACTGTCCAGGCCATTCAGTATTCTGCATGTTTCAATTAGATCATCCTTCTGAACTCCATCAAGTACAGACGCAGAGTCCTGAAACGTTCTCATAAATTAAGCTTTGCATTCCTGGGCCATTCTCGTGAACCGCCTCTGAATCCATTCCAAGGCCAGCACTTCCTCCCTGAGATATAGGGCCCAAAACAGCGCACAATATTCCAAATATGGTCTGACAAGAGCCTTATAGAGGATCAGAAGTACATCCCTGCTTTTGCATTCAAATCCTTTCAAATACATGTCATCAAAACATTTGTCTTCCTTGGTGATGGCCACCATACCTAGCTCTGTCCACTCACTCTTTTCAATGTTTGGGATATTACTCATGTCTTACACCATGAAGACTGACACAAGCAATTACCATTTCCTTGTTCCACATTACTCTCTCTCCTGTGTCAATTTCTTGCGATCAATGCCCATTTTTGCCTCTCCTTTGCCTTTTATATATCGAAGGAAGCTCTTACAATCTTTCTTTACATGATTGACTTGCTTACTCTCATACTAAATCTTCTCACCCCTTATTTATTTTTTCGTTGTTCTATGTTGGTCTTTGCAACTGTTAAGACTTGGCTGTGAAACCCTCTGTTAATTATACCAAAAACCTAGAAAAGCTCACCTCACCTCGTAATCTATTAAAATATGAGTGACAGAGAACTCCCAAATTTCACTATTTAAATAAAATAATGTGAATGTATTTTTTAAACTCTAAAAGTGAATATTACACTACAACTATTCACAAATCCAACACCAACACAACTGCTTATTATCTGACTCCAACTCAATAACATTATGCTGTTTCAATAAGACACTTACGAAGATTACATCAACTAAATTTTAAAGCCACACTGCCACTGTCATCCTCTGTGACGTCACTCTTCTGGCCGTTGAATTCCCTGGTCGTCATATTTCTGTTTACTGTGAATATGTTTCATATGAGCAAATAACTTTGATAGGGAATACTTCCTAATGTCTTGCAGAGCAAGATGATTGATCCACAGCCTTCTTAAGTCTCGATGGCAACTGCTCTCTTTCCAATTTTCCAAATGTCCACATTTTTATATCGGCTTACTGTTTCAATGTTGGCAAAACAATAAATTCAAACTCAATTTGTTTTCAGTGACAAAGAAAGTGAAGGAAAGAGAGAGTTGCATGCAATACTGAGAGTGGTGGATAGAGTGCCTTGTTCGGGTGCTGGTGTTATAACAGATATGGCAGAAATGATGACTGTAGATGCTGGAAACAAAACTTACATCAGAGTGGTGCTGGAAAAACACAGCGGGTCAGGCAACATCCGAGGAGCAGGAAAATCGACGTGTCAGGCAAAAGCCCTTCATCAGGCATTTAACAGATATACAGTGAGTGTGAGGGAGCAGAGAAAATACGGAGACACTTGTCCTGGCATAGCGGGGAAGGTTATTGATGCTTGTCCTGTATTCATGGGAATTTCTTCGGATCATCTCAGCGTCGGGTTGAGCCTCCCCAATGTCTTGTCCACGTCTATTACGAATAACACCACAGACCACATCTCTCAGCTTCTTCAGAATCAGTTTGCGTCGATCTTGTAAACAACAAGGAGGAATACACATTGGTGCCTTCCGTATTTAAACCAAAACTGTTGTGCAAATTTTGAGTATCCTATGCTCTGGAAATTAGATATGCACTAGTGTTGCAGTAGTACTGGATGATCTAAAATTGCATCTAAACTGCTTTAACTAAATGAATGCTAATGCTGTGAAAAGTAAATTCCATAAGTATATATGAGGTGCGTTGAAGAGTATGTTGCGAATCAAACTAGAGAGCAGGTAATTTCGGGCGTGGTGTTGTGAGGTCACAAGGGCTAATTAATAACCTTGCTCTTAAGCAGATTTTGAGGAATCGTGACATTAATATGTTGCATTTTACACGGCGTCTGCATGCAATATGCAATTTTAGAACATTGTGTTCAAATATCATGGAAGCCTGGGGATGAGAAGGACAAGTGATTTGGAAAAATACAATATGACATTTAGTGTGAGCCAAATAATGGTTGTTATTGATAGAAATACTGCAATGTCTGAAAAATACGTACTCACTAAGATACAAACATCAAAGAAAGGGAAGGTGACTCAATGATGGTTAACGTAAGAAATTAAAGATTGTGTTAAATCAGTTGCATTAAATCAAAGGAAGCAGGTTCAGGAGAATTCCAGATATTGTGGAAACCTGAACATTCCGAGAGATTTACTTTTTCGATAATAAGGAAGGAGAAAGTGTTAAGGAAATCAAAAAGAACATGAATACAAACCAACAGGAAACACACAGACTGTTTATATCTACGATCCATATACTAAAGAAAACAAGAGCAATGTCAAACGTGGAAATTTGTCACATACAGGAGAAATTATTTTGGCGTAAACGGAGAAGTGAGGAGAAGCTAACCAGTTACTTCACACTTGTCTTCATGGAGAAATCCCCAGGAAATCTCCGAGGGAAAGCAAGTGGTCACATGGGACTTGTGGAACTAAAGACGTAAAGACAATGCGTATCAGCAAAAAGGCAGTACTTGAAAATATAGCTAGATTGATCATTGCTAAGTCTGATGGGCCAGATATACTTTATATCAAAATGTCAGAAATAAATCAGCATATTAATTGAACTGTCGGTGACTGTGTTTTATTTTCCCGTAGATCCTGCAGAGGCCATAAGCCATTATAGATAAGTGGAATGTACTAAACATGATGCAACTATATACGCAGGCAAGAAGAGATAATGCAGAGGACTGCAAACCAATTAAATTTATACCTGTAGGGAAGCAGTGGGAATCTACTGGTTTCCTCCCACAGTCCAAAGATGTGCGGGTCAGGTGAATTGGCCATGCTAAATTGCCCGTAGTGTTAGGTAAGGGGTATATGTAGGGGTATGGGTGGGTTGCGCTTCGGCGGGTCGGTGTGGACTTGTTGGGCCGAAGGGCCTGTTTCCACACTGGAAGTAATCTAATCTAAAGATGTGATATTGGACATTTAGAAATGAACAACAACATTGCAGAGAATCTCTATTTATTTCTGACAGAGAAATCACACCTGACAAACCTCGGAATTATTTGATGATGTTTCTTGCAGCATAGACAATGGACAACCAGTAGAAGTGATGCATTTGGATTTTCAGAAGTATTTCTGTAAGAACTCACACAGTGAGTTCGTAAATACAATTAACGTGAATAGAATTTGGAAGAATGCATGAAATTGGAAAGTTAAAGTTAGGTTGGCCTTCGTTTAAGGGAATCTGAATATAGATGTAAAGACATCTTTTAGCAGTTGCATAGAGTGTTGGTCGGAATATATTTGGACAATTGTGTAGTGTTGGTGACCCAATGTAAGAAGTAGTATACTGATCACAGAGGACGTGCAATGGACATTCTCCAGATTAATCCCTCAGATTGCAAGATTTTCTGATGGGGGTACTTGTCTTGTGACCTCCCCAGTTTCAAAGAACGAGAGGTGATCACAATGAAAGTTAGAAAATCTACGAAACATGTGACAAGGTGGAAATAAACAGAATGTTTCTCTGGCTGTCTACTCTACATTTAAGCAAAATAATAGCAGGATAAGGGACAGGGCATTTAAGACCGCAATAAGGAAGAAATTCTTCTCTCGGAGGGGACTGACGCATGCAGGGCCATGGAAACCTGCTGGCAAGGCAAGATTAGGGAGAGTCCCCAGATATTCTACAGGTATATTATCTGGAACAGAATAACCAGCAAAAGTAGGACCTATTAGTGAATTGCCAAGTTGCATCCAAACACAAATTCGTGGCAGAAGGCTTTCTGTGTGTCTGGAGACCAATGTTCCCTGGTGTGCCGCAGAGATCAGTGCTGTGTCCCTTATTATTCGTGGTAATCATAAGTGATGTTAATGTGAAGTGAGTAGGGGGAGTGTGATTGGCAAGTTTGTGTTGAAAACAAAGATTGACCGGGTGGTGGGCAACGAGGGGGAAGACCTTACGTTACAGGGAGATACTGCCGGATTGGTCAGATGATAACGATCAATGTCAGATGGAATGTAACCCTGATGCATATGAGGTAATGCACTTTGGAATAACAGGGGAGAATTCAATGGATGGCTGCACATCAGAGAGTTCAGAGGGTGCTTCTTCACACATCCTTGAATATGACTGGATATGATCATTGATGAGTTAAGCAGGACTGTAGCTGACCCAAAGATCATGAGAGTTATGTAGCACTTTGGTAAGGCCAAATTAAATACTGTGTGCAGTTCTGGGAGCACATTACAGGTATGATGTGATTGTATTGGATGAGGTGAGAGGAAATTCACTGAGATCTTCCCTGGGATGGATCATATGAGCTGTGGAGAGGAGCGGGATAAACTCGGGTTGTTTCCATTGGAGCAGAGAAAGTTGAATGGGTAAGTAATTCATGTTTAAGATTACAAAGTGCATGGACAGGGTGAATAGACAATAGCTGTTCGTTTTAGTCAAAGTGTCAGCTTTCTTACAGTCAGAAATCAGGAAATGAAGAATGGAGAACAGAGAGATATGAATCAACTACTTTACTTCTGTCTTCACAGAAAAAGGCATAAACAAAGCCTTCCCAGCAATAAGTGAAAACTTGAGACTGAGGAGAAAAGTATATAGTATGAAATTAGTAAATAAACGAATTTGGGGAATTTATTGGAACTGAGAATAATGGGCATAGATTAAAAAAAAAACAACACACATTAATGAAATGGGAAACATATTTGAGAAACTGACTGCTAGATTTTTTTACAGAAAAGCAATAGAGGAACGGAACTTGGATTTTCAGCAAGATTTTTAATAGAGTCTCTTTTGGCTAAGATCAAGTGTCTGTTCATATCAGGACAGGTGTCGATTTGCTTGTCATCACAGCTAGTCGAAATCATTGCTGAATCGTGATTGGACGTTGAATGATCGTTTGGTTGTGCTGTCTTGCTCTTGGTGGATCTTCATGCTGGCTTTGGCCGAACACCAATTCACGGACCAGCCAAATTAGGAGCTATGGCTTCAGCAGCTGCCCGCAGCCCACGCCAGGGCATTCGCAACACAGTCAGGATGACTGTTAAGATGGTGGAGAATATTACACCTGTGGATCGGACGGTATCCGCGAATAAGATTTTGCTTGAGGGCTGCGGGTTGAGAGCAGCTGATGTGTGCAGGATTTTTCTGGGGCAGGTTATTTTGATGTGACCTTCAGGAGTGTGAAACACTGTAAGCAGCTCCTTAAGGTCTTCAAGGAGGTGGAAGGGGAGCCTCTGTTCTCCATCTTGTCAGTGATCCTGATGTGTGGGCGTCGTGCACAGAACAGGCAGGGTGTTATGATTCATATGTACAGCCCCTATGTCCCAGCAGCTGATGTCCTCACCTTCCTGAGAAGATACGTCCAGGTTGAGGCAGCAAGCACTGATGTGGTCTACCCTTTCAGGATCTGGACCAGCAAGCAGCAGGTCAGGGTATCCCTGAGGGTCAATGCAGTGAGAACATCATCCACCCACCTTCCAGCTTTGCAATCGGAGCCCAGCCAAAAGTGTGCCAAACCAGCTGGCGGTCAGTTCACATTGCGGCTAACTGTAAGGTCAGTATCTGTTGGAACTGCAAGCAGGAGGGTCACCCAACCAAGGAATGCAAAGAGGCTAAGAACTGTAATTTGTGCGGAGAGGCGGTCCACATGTACTAGGCCTGTGCAAGATGAGCGATTGAAACCTACGCACAGATGGCCGGCGGTGGACGGCAAAAGATGAGCAAGGTACCACAAACTAGCAAGGGAACGAAGGACAGGCTGGAGCGGAACAGCCAGCAGCCAGCAGGTAGGTACAGCAGCCGATCCAAGCTCCTAAAGAACAGACAGAGGCAATGGAGGAGGAGGGAACCAAAGAGGCAGAGGAGTGGATTCCTGTAAAATAAAACACGGGGAGGAAAACGTGCCAATCCACATAAACCTCCTAGCAAAGGGAGAAACGGCAGCTGCACGGTGAGGATAAAGGCAGCTCTTCGGATGGTGAAGATGGGTGGCACGGTGGCACAGTGGTTAACATTGCTGCCTCACAGCGCCAGAGACCCGCGTTCAAAACCCAGCTCATGCGACTCTCTGTGTGGAGTTTGCACATTCTCCCCGTGTCTGCGTGGGTTTCCTCCGGGTGCTCCAAAAATGTGCAGGTTAGATGAATTGGCCATGCTAAATTGCCCTTAGTGTTAGGTGAAGGGGTAAAATGTAGGGGGATGGGTCTAGGTGGGTTGGACTTCAGCGGGTCGGTGTGGACTTGTTGGGCCGTAAGTGATCTAAGCTAATCAAATATGGGCTCAAGGAGGGTCATCACCAGAAGAAGAAACAGAGCACTGCGTGGAGAAAGGAGGGTAGAACCTCCCAAACAGGAAACGAAGAACCCTCTGAGGTGATTGGTAAAGGCCACCGTCCACCAGGTGAAAACCAAGAGGTACCCACTACCCCACAGCTCCAGGTAACTTGGAGCAGCAACTCCCCTCTGATCCGAGCTGAGGATTATGGAAACCATTGTCTTCTTATGTTAAAGCCTGATTTGAGGAAGATTCTTTGGTACACTACCTGCAATAACCAGTTTTTGCTTTAATTAAAGTCTACTCCCTGCAGAGTCTTTGTCCCTAGATGGGTAATCTTGCTCCTACAATAAGCAAGGACATACAGATCAGAGGGAAAACTAAAAACAGACTGAGGCATACAGGCTACACCACAAATGGCATGCAATAGGCGAGATCAATGTGATTAAGAACAGCAATATTTGAAGTCAGAGATTCCATTACTCAGTTTAATAATGGTTGGGAAGATGCTGTTCATGAGACGCTGGTTTGTATATTTAAGCTTCTGTACTGTATGCCTGATGGAAGAGATTGTAGGTGATCCAGTGTGCGATGGGTCTTTGGTTGCCAGTCTTTCGGCGGCAGCGAGCCCTGTAAATGGAGTCAAAGGATGGGAGGTTGGCTTCCTTCATGGCATGGGCTGTGCACACAACATTCTGTCATTTCTGTTACTGTCCTGGGCTGGGCTGTTGCCACGCCAGGCCATTATGCACCCGGATGGTTTTCTCTCAGTGGTGCATTTGTAGAAATTGGTGAGGATCCTTGTGGGCATGCCAAATGTCCTGAGCTGCTGGAGAACGAAGAGGAGTTGTACCATCTCGACTGTCACATCTCACTGAGAAGTCCAGGACAGGATGTCGGTTATCGTCACTCCGAGGAACTTAATGCAGTCCACCATTTCAACTTCAGTTCCATTGATGGAGATGGCGGCATGTATTCCTCCTTTCTTTCTGAAGTCATTGATCAGTTGGTTAGTTCTGCCGATGTTGAAAGAGAGGTTGGTCACAGTGCATTGCTGAGTAAGGTGTGAATAGTAATTTGCTAGTTATATTCTGTCAGGAATAACATTTTTGACTGTGTCTGAAAATGATGACTTCGAAATTCTAAAATTTGAATATGAACAGCAATTCAGTTCAACTCAGTTTAGTGGTCATATGGAATGACTTACCAGGAACACCAACTATAGCGAGGATGGGATAGTAACCACCTTGAATAATCCAAAGGATATCGTCGATCCGTGATGCCAATGATATCCAAGGCTGAGAAAGGTAGTAAAGACCCAAGAATAAGCTCCTGTCTGTTTTAACATTCCAGTCTAATGTTCTCAGATTCTGATCTCTCCTCCACTGTCTCTCGACCTGCTGATCCCTGTTAGTCCAGTTGATGATGCTCCCACCTATACTGGGATAACACATTGAACCGAGTCCTTAATTAATAGAAGAGACAAACCCTCCAGTGACACATTTACGATCCACAGAGGCTGACATTAATCACAGTCACTGAACAAGTATCTCCAGCCAACGCCTTACAATTCAATATTTTTTGTATTAAAATTCAAAACAATGATTCAAACTTTCGCATTCTGGATGGGCTATGTGAGGGCGACTGATGGAACAAATCTTGAGGCTGGTAGATCAATTGCGTGTAACCATTCAATCTGCCTTGGATGCAGGAGAAATGGTATAAGTTTATCAGAACGTAAACATGCTTCTCTGTTTATAAATGGAAACATACATCCTGGAACTAGTGACCAAGCATTATAATTTCAAGAAAACAATAAGACAAATTTTATAGTTCATGATCTGAAGGGAATGTGTGTCTGAGAAACGTGGGGTTATAACAGACAAATGGCATGGAGAAGTTAACATGTAATTGTTCGTGACTAATGCAATTCAGATTGTTATTCCAGGTTCAGAGAGAGGGAGATGTGGCCTGTCCTATTGATGTTATCGATGTTAGTGAACTGTGAGGAAATGTCATTTACTGGACTTCAATTACAGTTTGATTATGACATTGTGGAGGATACCTAAAGCAGAGATAATTTGTGGACATGGCAGGTCAGACTGGAGGGAGGGAAAATAGTATTCCCCAGTCATCAGTTTTGGAATGTTACCCTTAAAATTCATATGAAGAACAGATTCAAAGATACATCTAAAGTGAGGAATGAGGAGTAAAATCTGTTCAGTGAACACAAAATACAGGGACAAAATGATTTTATGTCAGTACGAAACTATGGAAAGTACAAAGAGATAAGATACACTCATGATATTGAGCTACATCAATTGAAATGTGTATTACAAAACCACGGAAGTGGTGTGAAATCTTTATCAATCATTATTTGGCCCACAGCGGAGATGCTGATTTCCCCTCTGTCAGTGATCCACCTCACTGAGATTCTCTGGCGCAGTATCTCAGTATCGTGCAGGAATCTCAGTTCCTGCTGCTGTTCACCCAGTTTATTTAAATTAAATCACCTTCTCCCTGCAGAACAAAAAAAAATCACTTGGTCTTTTGGACTCTGTTTAACTGTCAGAAACTCAGCTTTGTGATATTATTGACGATAAATGATCTGGGACCACAGCCATTGTCCGCACAGTGCTCACAGGTTATGGCACCAGATAAAGGCATTCCAGTCCGTGAGACTTTCTGAATCAAACTTCCATTTTCTGTCTGTTCCTGGGTATCTCCCGTCATGATGTCTTCTGATATATCCAACTCATCCTCCTTAACGTCCCTCCAATCACTCCCTGTTTCCAATTTGTGCAGTTGTACAGCTTGATGTTGCGGCCATTTTGGAGAAATGGATAGAGCAGGGACAGGACTGATGGTTGGAGGGTCCGGTCATTAAATGCTTCGTTAAGAGCAAGGAAGGTACTGAAAGTAGGGCGGTTGGCATTGAAAATCAAAGACAGCATTACGGTGGAAGAAAGGATGTTTGATAAGGACTCGTCTACTGAGTTATTGTGGGAAGAGGTGAGAAACAAAAACGGAGAAGTCACCCTGTTGACAGTTCTCTATTTTCCTCTGAAAAGTTCCAGAGATGTAGAGGAAAGGCTTACAAACATGATCCTGGATAGGAGCGAAAGTAACAGAGTAGTTGTTATGGAGGTCTTTAACTTCCCAAATATCGACTGGAAACTCTCCAGTTCAATTACGTTATACGAGTCAGTTTTTTGTCCAATGTGTGCAGAATGCTTTTCTGACACAGTACGGAGATAGGCTAACAACGGCCGTGGCCAAATTGGATTTGGTATGGGGTAATGAACCAGGCCAGGTGTTATATTTGGAGGTAGGTGAACAGTTTGCTGATAGTGACCACAATACAGTTATGTTAACCTTAGCAATGGAAAGGGACAGGTATATACTGCAGGACAAGAGTTATAGCTGGGGAAAAGGCAATTATGAAGCGAATAGGAAAGGTTTTAATATGCATAGGATGGGGAAGGAAACTGCAGCGAATGGGCACAGTTTAAATGCGGGGCGTTTTCAAACAACAGCGAATGTGTGTCCTTGATAAGTTTATACGTGTCTGGAAAGGAGGAAGTGGTTGAGAGAGGGGCTGTAGTTTACTGAAGAAGTTGAATCTCTTGTCAAGAGGATGAAGGAGGCGTATGTAAAGATGAAACGTGAAGGCTCAGATTGGATGCTTGAGAGTTGAAGTTATTCTGGATGGACTTAAAGAAAGAACTAAGAAGAGCCAGGAGAAAGCATGAGAAGCCTTTGGCAAGTAGGATCCAGAAATGCCCTCAAGCTTTCTCTCAGTATGTGACGAATAAAAGAATGAACAAATTAAGATTAGGGCCAATCAAGGACAGTAGTGTGAAGTTGTGTGTGTAGTCCGAGAAGATAGGACAGGCGCTAAGTAAATATTTGAATCAGTATTGACAAGGGAAAAAGACAATGCTGTCGAGGCCTATATGGAGTACAGGCTATTAGACTCGACGGGATTGAGGTTCGTCAGGTGGAGATGTTAGCAATTCTGGAGAAAGTGAAAGTAGAGAAGTTTCCTTGGCCAGATGGGATTTGTCCTAGGATTCTCTGAGAATTTAGGGAGGAGGTTACAGAACCATTGGTTCGGATCTTTACATCGCCATTATCTACAGGAATGGTGCCAGAAGACTGGGGGACAGCAAATTTCGTCCGCTTGCTCAAGAAATGGAGAAGAGAGAACACTGGCAATTATATACCAGGCTTACTTTGGTTGTGAGTAAAGTGTTGGAAAGGACTGGAAGCGATAGTATTTATTATCATCTAGAAAGGAATCATTTGATTCGGGATAGTCAACAAGGTTTTGTGAAGGGTATGTTATGCCTCACAGATCTTACTGAGTTGATTGAGAAGGTGACCAAACAGGTGGATGAGGGTAAAGTGGGTTGTATGGATTTCAGTAAAACATTTGATAAGTCTCCCATGTTAGGCTATTACAGAAAATATGGAGAGTATGGTGTTGGAAAAACAGAACAGATGAGGCAGCGTCTAAGGAGTAGGAGAGTTGATGTTTAGGTTGTAAGCCCTTCATCAGGAATCAGTGTTCTGGTCTCCAGAATCTGCAGTCCTCACTTCCTCTTAGCTCCTCGAATGCTGCCTGACCTTCTGTACTTTTCCAGCACAACATGTTCGAATCTGATCTCAAACATCTGCAGTCCTTACTTCCTCCCAGAAAAAATGGAGACGAGGAATTGAGGGTGGTTTAGCGGTTCGGATCAGAAATTGGCTAGCTGAGAAGAGACAAAGAGTGGTAGTTGATGGGGAATATTCATTCTCGAGTTCAGTTGCTAGTAGCATACTACAAGGATCTTTTTGGAGCGACTGTTGTTTGCCATTTAGAAAATGACCTTAATGAGGGAATGGAAGGATGAGTTAGTAAATATATGGTTCGCAGTTATTTCGCTAGAGCTGTGGGCAGTGCTGATGTATGTTGCAGGTACTGAGCTGTAATGTTCTATGTTCATGCACCAACAATGAGCTGAATAGCTTCCTTCTGTGATGTAACAATTCTGAGTTACTCCAACCCACAATAAAAGCTTTAGGTGCCTGGAGAGACAAGCTGGTCCAGTAAAGGATACACACTGCACAAACATCCATCATCTCTTCCTGTTCTCTGATGTGCAGCGGCCTCAAAATAGCTGCCCAAACAAAATAATTTGATACAAATTCAAGCAATCAGGAGGACGTTCACCCGAGGGGATTGCCACTAGAGGATTACTTTGATACGTTGATAAATTCCTTGGCTTGTTTATTACTAGGTTTACATGATTGTTGATAGTTTAAAAGTCTTTGGGAACGTCCCTCTCACCCCACGCCACTCACCATTTCGAATGAGAGAGAGAGAGAGAGAGAGGGTTAGTAGTTGAGTAACCTATAACGACATTACGAACGTCATGTAATCCATAAGCCCGACAGGAGCCACAATACCTTCATGCTAAAACAGTTAACAATTCCCATCAGCTTCTGACCTCCATGGAGAACATGGGTCTATCTTCAGAGATAGAAGATGCCTCTTTGAGGCTGGTGTTAGGATATTATAGAAGCCCATGAGAGGACAGAGATGTAGTTACTTCGTAGGACATCGAGGGGCGCTGTGAACCTATAGTTTAAAATTGATGACCAAAGTGATTTATAATTCTTGGCTCTTTGCCATAATAGATAACAATGGTAGTTTTCAAATGAGACTATCTACAAGGTCAAATCTGCCTGGTAAACGACGCGATAAGATTTAAAGGCGAGGAAATGTTGCAAACATATAGTAATTCCTTGTATGCAAGACATTGAATGTTTCTAATATATGTAAAGCCCTTGTGAAATCTACTAAAATGTTTCCAGAATTCATAGAACCTTTGTTTGCAAATGATACCATTTTGAAGAAGGCTTTTGTTTGTGAAAGATCACGTTGCATGAATTGAGATTAGAAAATAGTATAACTAACGGACCTTATCGATAGATTTTCAGAATTTGTACATTTTCTGCAGCGAACCATTCGATCTTTCGTGCTTCGCTGTAACAGCTAAGTTTCTGCAGCTAAATAAATGTACCTCCAATTATATCAAATAATTGGGTAAGTGTGGTCCCTCCTTAAAAGAACACGCTTGGACGTTATTTCGTCCCAACATATGGTGACCCCGTAAGTGGAGGAGGAGACCACAGGTTGGCGGATTGGGAGGCAGACAATCTTTTCGGCCGAAACTTTAAGGTGAGGAAGCGCCTGTTACATCAAAAGCTTCCAGTAGTTAACTCTTGAGTTAGACATTTGTCTGTTTTTTAATCCTCACCAACTTGAAATTGAATTGATTTGGACACAAAGGTACAGAATCTTAGCTGCTAAGTTATTTTAAATCTTCTAATGTTAATTTTCTCCGATGTTAAAATTCTTCTAAGTGAGGGAACCGCGGACCCCGTCGTGCACACTAAAAATTCCTAGAAGTGAGGAGTCTCCGCCGTTAAAATTCTTCTAAGTGAGGGGTTTGGTTAACTCCGACGCACTAGTGTACACTGAAAATTCTTAGAAGTGAGGAGTCTCCGCCGTTAAAATTCTTCTAGGTGAGGGGATTAGCTATCTCCGCTGTGCAAATGTGAAAGTCCTAGAAGTGAGGAGGGAACGTGTCGTAGAATTTGTCTCCGTCTTTAAAATTCTTCTAAGTGAGGGGTTTGGTTAACCCCGACGCACTAGTGTGCACTGAAAATTCTTAGAAGTGAGGAGTCTCCGCCGTTAAAATTCTTCTAGGTGAGGGGAACCGCGGACCCCGTGGCACAGACTTTAAAAATTCCTAGAAGTGAGGAGTCTCCGTCTTTAAAATTCTTCTAAGTGAGGGGTTTGGTTAACCCCGACGCATTAGTGTGCACTGAAAATTCTTAGAAGTGAGGAGTCTCCACCTTCAAAATTCTTCTAGGTGAGGGGAACCGCGGACCCCGTGGCACAGACTTTAAAAATTCCTAGAAGTGAGGAGTCTCCGTCTTTAAAATTCTTCTAAGTGAGGGGTTTGGTTAACCCTAACGCACTAGTGTGCACTGAAAATTCTTAGAAGTGAGGAGTCTCTGCCTTTAAAATTCTTCTAGGTGAGGGGATTTGCGAGCCCCGCCGTGCAAACGTGAAAGTCCTAGAAGTGAGGAGGGAAGGTGTCTTTGAATTTGTCTCTGCCGGTTTAAAAGTCTTCCAAGTGAGGGGTTTAGCTAACCCCGACACGCTAGTGCACTAAAAATTCTTGGGAGTGAGGAGACATGCAGTAGGAATTAGTCTGAACCGTTTCCATGTAGGGATTTCTTCCGCTCAGACGTCTACCTTAGACTGGTTATTAAGAGCAGAGGTCTGCCACGTGAAGGTCAGGTTCTTAAAGACGTACTGTTTTGAAAGCGGATCCCAATAGGGAAAAGAGTCAGATGATTGAAGTGGATATCTGAATTTGTATGTTTATGTAAGTATGTGATAAAGGGGCCGGCCAGAATAGGAAGAACGAACGGAAGCTGCTAATATAAATGACTATGTATATGTATGAGTAAAAAATCGATTCGTTGTAAGAGAGAGAGAGTCTCTGGGTGTGTAAAATCTGTGTGTTTAAATATTTTTAAGTTTGTAAAAATCTGTGAGAGTAAGAGAGTTTCTGTGTTTGTGAAGATCTAAGTGTGTATAAGAATCTCTCTGTGTGTAAAACTGATTGCGAGAGAAAGGTAGTCTCTGTGTGTGTGTGAGAATTTGTGTGTGTGTGTAAGAATCTTTTTGTATAAAAATCTCTGTAAAAAAGTATCTCTGTTTGTGTGAAAATTTGTATGGGTCTGTGGAATTAATAAACTGTGTGTCATATCTCAAAAAGAGAGAGAGAATTTTACTGCTGCAAGCTGTATCAGTGTGTCTGTCTGTGAGCAGAAGGCTTCTCAGCTAAAAAGCAGTTTAACACTTTGTGCTCTGGCTTGAGTTCATCCGTTTGTTTTTTTTTATGTTTAAGACTTGTAGTCTGTCATTTAATTCTGTGTGATATTTTTGATTGTTATTTCATGAATGCTTAACGTGATTTTCTTTCAGGATAGAATTTTAATAGATATTGAGAAAGGAGAAAAGATTAGTTGGTAACTGATAAGGTTAAACCCCATTTTTTGAGAGAAAATTTTATGTTTAAATGAAAGTATTATAAGGTGGACAGCAGAAAAAAATATTTTTGACAACAGCTTACAGTGAAAAAAAGGAGAAAGTGTCAAAGAAAGATAGAAACAGAAACAAAGGGGGGGCAAGCTTAGAGTCAGATAAGAGAAAATAAGATGGAGGAATTAAATTTTGGACCACCAAAATTGCGCCACCTCAGGACAGAATGTCCTGGAGTTCCCTGGTGGAGACTCAGTCTAGGTGGGAATACGACCCTAGCGGGTCGACTGCTATTGGACAGTGTAGCTTTACAGAAAGAAACTTTAGACCTAGTCTTAGGACAGGCTTTAAATCAAAAAGAACTTATTATAAAAAAGATTAAGGAGACTTTTCAGAATGTTACATTAATGACAAATATACTAGAGGGTCTCCGAGAGTCTCCTAATACTTTAGTACGCCAAGAGATTGACTTGGGCAAACCCCCTACCGAGGGGATAAGTAAGGACACGAATGAGTCACTGGGGTGGAAGACCAAATTTGTGGTAACCTTTACACCACAATGGGATTTGAACTGTTTGGTAGCGTCTGTGTACATCCCCCCAGAGTTAAAAAATAATGAGTCCAACCCAGCACCTGTAACGACAAACCCAATACCACAGACAGGGAATGTTTTAGAAGACGTTAAGAAACTTATTGAAAAAAATAATACATTTAAAGAAGCTCAAAGAAAAATACAGAATCTGGATAAGAATTTTAAGCTGTGGCGGAGCAGAAACTGGTTCCCAGGAGACGACCAAACGTTTTTTACATCTGCTGATTTTGATAAATTTCAATTAAGAATCCAAGATAATTTGGCATTGAGAAAGGAAGAAACAAATAAAAAATTTCTTGGTAGAATTAAATCGTCCATGAAGGTAAACGATGAGGACATCTATCTTCAAGAATTAGTGGCAAGATTCCAGAGCCACTTACTAACCCAGCCCACTATTGAATCTGCAGAGATAGCTGGGGATGGGCAGGGCGAATTCCCATTAAATAACTTAGAGTGGGTCCCGATCCAGCCTCCTTTGTATCCACTCATCCCTTCAAGTTCCCCCGCAGTTACAGTGACACAGATTAATAACAATATGGGGCACATGCCACCTCCTTACACCGGTCCCTCTGCCATGGAAAGTGGGAACATGGGGCAACCGGCAATAGAGACCTTAAGTGAAAAGTGTTTAAATTTAAGGGTACAGACTTCAGATGTATTGCCTACGGCCCCGAACTCAGAAAAAGAGTCACGGGATTGCTCGTTCGCTTCTAGTGATTGTAGTCCCCACACTCAAGCCCCTGTAGCCACAGTATTAGGTGGTACAGTCAAATATGAAGATCCAGATAAAGACATATTATCAGAGAGACTTGAGAAACAACAGAAACAACTAGATACACTTACCAAATTAGTAGGACGTAGAATAGGGACAGACCATATGGACAAAGAGCCTAAAATGGAATTTAAACGGGAGATAGATGCAGAGAGTGAGGGAGTCAGCACACCCAGTTGGAGGGATGTACGCCTAAAAACCCCGTCCAGCTCGAGGGTTTTTATTCCGGACAGACATGAAGCTCTGAGTCTTATGACAAACAATTCTGCAAAGACCAAAGCTTTGTCCTGCAGCACAGACAGGTCCCGTATGGCAATAGGTCTTCCCCCAGAGGAAGACACGTTAGTGGTGACAGGAAATAACCTAAAGGGTAAAATTGTCAGGGGTAACGATGGAACCAACTGCTCAGAGGAAGTAGATTCCTCAGAGGGAGAGGAGGAGATTGGCAGATGGGTAGAAATGACATGCTGCCCTAACGAATTTCAGTCCGAGTGTAAACAGCTGCAGATGCAGGCGCCCCTCTTAAATACTAATGGGGGGGGGGGTTATAAAATATGTCCCATGGTCTCGGACAGACCTAGATTCCCCGATTAAGAGGCTTCCCCCGATAACCAACGGGGCCTCTGCGTGGATTACAACCTTTGAAAGAGAAACGTGCCATGAAAAACTGGCACTGGCCGACATTAGGACAATCTTAGTAAGGATTAGAGCAGAGGAGGCGCTGAAGAGAGCACAAAAAACAGCTAAATGCACTAAAATTAACGAAGATACACCATTTGATTTGTTTCAGAATAATATATGGAGATCCCTGAGGGAAAGCTTCCCCACATCTTTCTCACTTGAAGCGCTGGGGACTCTCAAATTGAAAGATGGAGAGGATGTGCATGAATATCTCGGGAGGGCGTGGGACTTATGGGAGGCTGGGACAGGGGAAAGGCCCGACAGTTGCCCTCTAGCAATAACACATTTTACAAAAGCGGTATTGGATGGCCTCCCCTCATCAGTAGCGAGCAAAATAAAGGATAACGTTATGGGAATAGACACTATGGCAGAGGATCAATGGAAAAAAACAGATTCACCACTATCTAGTTAGATATCAGGCATCAGAAAAAAACAAAAGCTGAGGGGTAGACTTCTAAGGCGTCTATGCAAGTTATAGAGCAACTAGGGAAGGTTTTGGAGCAGATTGGAGCGAAAAACACAGCTCAAGATCTTGTGTCTACAGCTACACAAATGTATACTTCTACTCAGCCCCGACCTCATGACAATTATGACATGTCTACACGTGGCAAACTAGTACGACCGTCAACAAAGGCCCAAAACGGGGGCCAAAAATCCCTGTTTTTGTACAATGTTGGAATTGTAAAGAAATTGGACATTATTCATATAACTGTGACAAGGAAAGGGTGACTAGATCTGGGGATTGTAATACATCAGGACATACGTTCCGCGACTGTGGATGTGAAAGAGTGGGACGAGTGAGGAGCAGACATCCGACTGGCACACCCAATTGTAGTCAACAAGAATACAGGGACAGGCCGAACCCCAACAACCGGGAAAGGGATATTACAGGATATGACAAAGGGCTCCAGGGCGCAAAAAGAGTAGGTAAAGGTGGTTGGATCCCGATAAAAAGTAAAGAGGTACAGGGAGTACTGGACGAACCAAAAATAGACCCTGGAGTGGATTATGACTGCCCCTTGTACTCTGAGGAGTACTGACGGGGCCCGAGAGAATCTCACAGTTCTATGACCACTAAGGTGACGCCTTATGACAAGCCCCCTATGGTGCAGGTGAAATTATGTGGGGAAGATCTTGAATTCATGGTTGACACTGGGGCGTTTGCTACTACCATTACTAAATTACCAAAAGGCCTTCCCCTCTCAGGGAAGGTATTAAGAACTGTGGGATTCTCGGGGAAGATTGAGAAACAGCCATATACACAGCCCACTGTAATAACGATTGGAGGACAAAAAATCACTTTACCCCTACTCCTTGCTCCAAAGTGTCCAGTGAACCTATTAGCGAGGGACGCACTTTCAAAACTTGGAGTGTGTATTCATTGTTCGACTGAAGGGCTGCGGTTGCTCTGACCAGGGAATCCCTCCCCGGAAGGGGGGGATGTGGGACAATTTGTGTTTGCTTCCCTACCGGAGGATACACAAATGAAATTGATCAATATTTACTGGTTTAGATTATTGTATGACTTGGGAGGAGTAGGTTTAATGGGAGAACTCGAGGATTGGCTCCCATCCATCCCAGACTCACAGACCTATCACTCACCCAAAGATCCCTACCATGTAACCTTTAATTATGTTACCAGACATGATCCTGAGTATGATGACAGATTCACAGCTCATCTGTGGAACAAAAGAGGAATGATCAGGCTAAACTACTTTGTAGCAGGCAAGGAAGGGATTGCAGCGGTTGTCAGCCTAACCCCAGACCAAACTGAATGGTATGAGATAGGGGATTAGACAGTCCCCCATGTTACGCTAGCAGTGGCACCGGAGTTTGTAGCGCGCAACCTGGGAACTATGGTTCGAACCTCTATGCAATGTCAGTATAAGAAAATAGGGGAAGGCCCCGATGAGGTGTCCCTGGACGGATGTTTCCAGAGGCGCCCCATTGATGTGACTGAGGAAGGAATCTACGATAAAAGGACTGTAGAAAGGTCACTTCATTTAGATGACGTAGATCACTGGAAAGCGGCACAATTGCTGCGCGAAATAAATCCGGCCTTGTGGACAGTGCATCCTCAGGACACTGGCCGGTTGAATGGAGTGGTCATACTTCAGCTGAAACCGGAAGTGAGTAACTGTATCTGGATACCACAGTACCCTTTAACCAATGAACAAACTGAGGGAATCCGTCCTACTATTAAAGGGCTAATGGAGGTGGGGGTACTAAGGAAAATAAAAGGAGGTCGTTGGAACACACCTATCCTTCCTATCTCCAAAGGGATGGAAAAGGGATGGCGAATGGTCCATGACCTCTGAAGAATTAATGATGCCACAGAGACCCTAAATCTGAAGGTGCCAGGCCCCTATGTTGCCCTGCAGGCGCTTACGCCTGATTTTCGTTATTTTTCAGTTATAGATCTGGCCAATGCTTTCTTTTGCCAGCCCTTACACCCCGAATGCCAAGAGTGGTTTGCCTTCTTCTTTGAGGGAGAGCGATACACGTACAATCGCCCCCCGCAAGGATATAAGGACTCTCCGGGACTGTTTAGTGCGGCCTTGAATCTTATTCTTGAACAACTACCACTACCTAACAGTACCACCATCGTACAGTATGTAGATGACTTACTGGTAGCAAGCGAAACTGATACTCAGAATTTGAAGACTGTTCACATCCTGCTGGATGCACTAGTAGAAGCTGGATTTAAAGTAAAAAGGGAAAAATGTCAGATAGCTCGAAAATCAGTATCCTTTATGGGGCGGATAATAGGGAAAGGAGGCACCACCCTCACTACAGCCCATCGGGAGGCAATTCTCTCCTATGGGACTCCCAAGACAGTACAAGATATGATGGCATTCCTGGGATTATGCGGGTATTCACGAACATATGTCCCTGACTTTGTGGGAATAACAACCCCCCTCAGAGAAATGATAATGGAAACAGGGGCTAAAATGTTAAAAAATCAATTGAGATGGGATGCAAAGAGAGAGAGAGCATTCCGAGAAGTGAAGCAGGCATTGGGAGCTGCAGCCACTCTAGCACACCCTGACTACCAGAAAGACTTCCATCTCGATGTCACAGAAACTGAAGGTATAGCTAATGCAGTTCTATACCAGAAAGATAGGGGCAGAAGGAGAGTGTTAGGGTACTATAGCTGCCGTTTGGAACCAATAGAGCAAGGACAACCAGGTTGTGCCAGATTTGTAGCAGCAGTAGCCAAAGCTATCAACAATACCGCCCATCTAGTCCTCTGTCATCCCTTGACTATTCATACAGAGCACAGTGTAGGAGCATTCTTGGCTGCTAACTCATTCAGCTTTTCAGCCGGACGTCAGTTAAAGATAGAGAAGGCCCTTCTTGCTCCCCATATTACCTTTAAATCAGGAAAAGATAGTTCCAGAAACATGGTGATAGGAGTGAACGGGGGTACCTTACAGCCCCACGACTGTGTGGCAAGGGTTGCTGAGGAAAAAAGGATACGTAGTGATTTACACTCTGAACCTTTGGTTGAGCCGGACTGGGATCTGTATACCGACGGCAGCAGCCGTCGGGAGGCTGATGGTATACGAGCATCATATGCTGTGGTGCGAGACTCAGGCGGAGTATATGATATCATTGAGGCAAAGGAAATTCCCCAACCTGCTTCAGCTCAGCTGGCAGAGATTGTAGGATTAACACGGGCATCAGAAGTAAGCTGTCTAAGATCAGGGAAGAACACCCAGTATAATGACCCCGCAATCTCACCTAGGACACCACGAGAAACAGAGATGGGGGAAGTCATCAGAGGTGCCTCTGGAGAAGCATGTCGGAACGATGCTTTCAGACACCTAATTGGAATGCAAGAACGGGCAAGTAGTGCTGAGTTCAGGGAATGGGAGAACCAAGGTGCAGTTCGACAATATTTGGAAGTAAATGGGGTTCGGCGGCCACTCTGGCGGTCTGTAAGAGGAGAAATAGTGGCTCCCAGAGCTTTATTACCAACACTTTTCTCAGAAATTCATGGGCCAACTCACATAGGAGTGAGCAAAGTTTTAAAGACCATTTGTAAACATTGGTGGGCGCCTCGAATGCGGGAACAGATAGAAAACTTAAGGGCAGAATGTAGGGTGTGTAATGAACACAACACCCGAAAATTACTCCCACATCCTATGTTGCGATTCCCGACCCCGACAGGACCATGGCACGAAATTTGCATGGATTTCACAGATATGGGAGCTAAATGGCGAACTCCAGATCACCATAGATATATTTTAGTAGTGGTAGATAGGTTTTCTAGATGGGTGGAAGCTACTCCTACTAAAAAAGAGGACGGAGAGGTAGTAACCGACTGGCTCACAAAGGACTTAATTCCCCGTTTTGGGGTGCCACTTAAAATATGCACAGATAATGGGACACATTTCAAGAATGAGCACCTCACCAGAGTGGAAGCTACTCTGGGGATACTCCACCGATATGGGAGTGTCTATCACCCTGAGAGTCAGGGCTTAGTAGAGAGGGCTAACCGTACACTAAAAGAAAAAAATTCAAAAGTCTTAGCAGGGACTACCCTGACATGGGTCCAGGCAATACCCCGGCACTGATGTCTATGAGACAAGAAAAGAATGGTGATACATTCTTATCACCGCATGAGATACTTACTGGCCGATCCATGCCTGGTCCCAGGACTTCACCTCGGTGGGAAGTAAACTGGGGAATAATGAATCAGGACATGTCACAATATATGAAGGTCTTGGGTGAGATGGTTAGGCTAATTTCCAGACAAGTCGAGGCAGTACATCAAGACAGCCCTGATATAGCCCAACCCCTTCAAGAAGGGGATAAGGTGTACATTCGCCAAGCAGGCCGAACGTCCTGGAACGAGAAGCGATGGCATGGGCCCTACCCTGTAACAGAAGTGGCCGGCAACGCCCTGAGGGTAGAAAGGGAGGGAGACAATAATTGGCATCATTTTTCTCATTGTTCCAGGTCAAAGGAACCTAACAGAGCATTTGAAACAACCGAGGCAGAAGATTCTGAGAGAGATATAGAAAATGATGAGGTCTAATCGAAACCTTTTCTGGATGGGTCTCTGCACAGTGGTGAGAATTTCAATACAGGTTACAAAAGACCCATGTGGGGTAAAAGTCATATTAGAAGCTGACCCCTTAAAGGATAAGACTTTTCAGTTTGACCTCTGCGATGTAATAGATTGTTGGGGGGAATCAGAGGATGCATGGACTGGTTATGAAGTGTATATGTGCCCCTGCGCGTGTATCCCTAGTAGCCAAACTCGGGACCGGGGAGGCAGTTTATGTGCAGGATATCCTTTAAAAATGGCGAATTCAGAAAGTCAGCCATGTGCGACTTGGGATGCTGTCTGGTGGGGGAAAACATTTACCAGCACCCCGAAACGATCGGAGTATCAGGATTTTCAGCAGAAAGTTTCGTTAAGGAGAGGTCAGATATCTTTGTCACGAAAAAGAAAGAACCCTTTGATCCTCCACACTAAGGCTGGACTCTTTAATCCACTATTCATGACTGGATGGTCAGAAGGAATCTGTAGTCCTGTCAGTGTGAATTGGGGAACTTGGGACCCGCAAACTTTTTACCAAGTGATGGGACAGAAACCTGCCCTGAACTGGGACACAGAAAAAGCTAAAGTACTGTATCTAGCAATAGAAGTTTCCATCTACGGGAGAGATCCAGTGGGATTTATAAGGATCAATTTAGGGAATACTGATGTGGCGCGCCCACAGGCCAAACGTGACGTGGTACAGACGTTTGAGACAGATAAAATGGTGGATCCCCGTAGGCAGATTGCACTGGCCACTGGTTACGTGGAAACAAATTTCTGGCTAGATCGGGTCATCCAGTACTCACAGCAATCAGGATATGATAACTGCAGGGTTTGCGCGAAGGGAAGACCAGGTCTGATAATGACTAGAACCCCGTTTGAGGAAGGACACATGGACTGTGCTGTAGAATTAATGTCCAAAACAAACCCCACGTCAAAATGCAGATCATGGGAACAGTATTTCCCGATGGCCCCGGCGAATGTTGCCCCGCCTGACTTCCTTGCACACACACTGGTAATTTTCACATGCCTTAATAACCCTATGTCAATTACCCAGGGATATCCAGTAGGAAAAGTGGAAGAAACTAGCTGCAGCAGGATTTTGAAGCTCACTAAAACCAAAGCAGCTGAATTAACGGTGAGACGAGCGGACCTGTGGTGGTACTGCGGAGGTAGGATCCTGCGTAACTGGTTACCTTTAAATTGGATAGGTAGCTGTGTCTTGGTAACACTGAATGCCCAACTCTTTATGTCCCCGAGAGCCCAGGGCGATTACACCTTCCAGAAGCCTCCTAAGGATTTCAATCCTCATGGCAGATACAAGCGGAACATCAACCCATTAGTAGATTCAAATAATCCTGATGGAGTATGGATTGATGCTATCGGTCAGGCCAGAAACATTCCCAATGAGTATAAACTAATAGATGAAGTGGCCTCCGGTTTTGAGAGTTTCCCCTTTTTTTGTGGCCATCTTCCCAATCACAATAAATAAACATACCAACAGAATTAATCTCATCCATTGTAATGTACAGAGACTCACTAACTTAACCTTAAATGCAGTGGATGCGATTCACGAGCAACTTGCTCAAACTTCTCTTATGACCCTACAGAATAGGATGGCCTTGGATATGTTACTGGCAGAGAAAGGGGGTGGGGGGGGGGGGGGTGTCTGTGCACTGTTTGGAGAAACATGCTGTACCTCAATATCAAACAACACTGGCCCAGATGGCAAACTCACTAACACCCTTATAAAACTACGAGCTTTAGCTACTGAATTAAAACATCAGTCAGGGGTTGATAACCCAGTCATAGACTGGCTAAACAGCAAATTTGGGAGATGGGGAAATATGCTTGGGCAGCTAGCCCTTGGTTTATGTATTTCAATCGCTATTTTTATTACATGTGGTTGTTGTTGTATACCAAGTATCAGGACACTCGTGATGCGAACAATTGACAGTGCTTTGACAGGAAAAGATAATTCCTCAACCGCGTACCCAGCTGCAGAGATGGAGGGGCCCGAGATGGGGACACCTCAAGGGGGGGGGGGGGGTTATGGCGTCGGAACCATCAGAAATGGAAGATATATGCCTGCGAAATAATCGCAGAACAATATATGACTTCAATTAATATATGCATCTCTGATAACTAATTAATTTTTCTCTATTCTGATAATGAAGGCAGTAGTCCAGAGACCCACTATTTGTGTTTTGCTTCTTCCTCTCCCGTTACAGATTGGAAACAGTTAAATTTGTGCCTTAATGCTGTAGTCAGGAATTTTGAAGTGCTGTGTGTCTCGAGGCTTGAGAGACTATTGATCACGCAAGAGATTCCTAAACATCGTCTGGTATCGAGAGCCACTGATCACTATGATAAGCCAGGTGCCACTGCCCTGTATGTTGAAATGGATGTGGATTGCATTGGTCATTGAGGAACGACTGGTTAGCCAATGACGGGTAAGATTCCTCGAGCTGAGGGACAACCTAAGACAGGCACAGTCGCGAATTGATTTTCAGAATGGTGGCCTGTGGACATGTGGTTTTAACGGATGCCTGGCCTTGGCATCTGTCTTGGGAATCTGGACTAGTATCTGGCTTGCCGAGCAGCAAAAATAAGAAAGCTGTGGACACAGCACATTATATTCACATTGTTTTTGATAGAAAAAAAATGCAAGCTATGTGGCTGATCTTGAAGCCGACTTAAATCTATTACAAGAAAATTCGGCATTGTGCCAGTAATATGAAAATCTATTTTGGGATTTCATGATATAGTATAGTGTGACCGGTTAATTGGTGGGTGTACAATCTGGTGTTCTTTGGACAACTGACCTTCACTCTACAAGCATCCAAGCTCATTCATTTTTTTTTCTCTATGGTTCTCTACAATTTGTTATCATGCTCATTTATACTTTATGTTTTGTTAATTTTAATAAAGTTTTTGTAGTTCTTTTGTTAAAATAAGAGTAATTTAGAATCAAATAGTAATTGTTGATTTTTTTTTGTAGTAAGATGCTGCTTAGCGACCCCTACACTCTTAACTGATGTCTCCTTAGAACCAGACGGCCAGGTCAAGATGATATGTTCAGAAAAGCAAAAGGGACACGAAGAATGCGTCCGTAGACACACCTGGCCCCGGTTGTCGCACAATATTGCGTTTGTAACGGTTTATGTTGTTATGGCCTCTGAAGAGGCCAAGGGGGGGATGTTAGGATATTATAGAAACCCATGAGAGAACAGAGATGTAGTTACTTCGTAGGACATCGAGGGGCGCTGTGAACCTATAGTTTAAAATTGATGACCAAAGTGATTTATAATTCTTGGCTCTTTGCCATAATAGATAACAATGGTAGTTTTCAAATGAGACTATCTACAAGGTCAAATCTGCCTGGTAAACTATGCGATAAGATTTAAAGGCGAGGAAATGTTGCAAACATATAGTAATTCCTTGTATGCAAGATATTGAATGTTTCTAATATATGTAAAGCCTTTGTGAAATCTACTAAAATGTTTCCAGAATACATAGAACCTTTGTTTGCAAATGATACCATTTTGAAGAAGGCTTTTGTTTGTGAAAGATCACGTTGCATGAATTGAGATTAGAAAATAATATAACTAACGGAGCTTATCGATAGATTTTCAGAACTTGTACATTTTCTCCAGCGAACCATTCGATCTTTCGTGCTTCGCTGTAACAGCTAAGTTTCTGCAGCTAAATAAATGTACCTCCAATTATATCAAATAATTGGGTAAGTGTGGTCCCTCCTTAAAAGAACACGCTTGGACATTATTTCGTCCCAACACTGGGTACAAAACATTTGGCTTCCTTCCTCACTGCCGGCAAAACATGTTAAATTATCATGTGTTGCACAGGCAATGGAGCCACGAGGAACATTGTGGAGCCGTCTCTGAGTGCAGTCTCTACTCGATTGGTTTTTCAGGTTGGGATCATCAATGACACCCTCCTGTTCCTGTATAAAAGTCTTGAGGGACTGAATGGCCTCCTTCTGCTACCATGGAACAGGTTCAAGGGTGTGATTGGGCTCTGCCTGTTCCTGTTTAACAGCCCAATGTACTGACCAGAGCCCTACTCCCCCTGACGAATAGACAACACGATTGAATGGGTTGTCCTTCTTCTTGTTCAATCGTTTCAATGGGCTGAATGGCTTCCATATATCCGTGTAAACAGCTTGAGATATTGAGGGAGCTCCTCTTTTGACTGTGGATATGTGCAGTGTCTGACAGTACAGTGACATGACTGTTACCAACACTTTAACAGCATAAACCAGAATTCAGTCCAGGTCTTGCTGCACATGGACAGAGACTGGTTCAGGAACTCAGAGGGGACAAAATGTTCTTAACATTGTGTCATCTTCAGTGAACACGCGCTTCTGATCTTATGATGGATTGGGGTGCCAGGGGTGTGGGCGCATAGACGTTGACGAGGGAACTGAAGATATTTGTGCTGAGCAAGTTAACCTGAGGATTTCATGAAGAGATGTCAGGGACTGAGAGAATTGTGAGTCACCGCCCGCAAGCGTCTTCCTTTGCGCTCTGAAAGACCCCAACAAGCGGGGAGGGTACAGCTGATTCCCATTCAGTCCAAATAAGTAGGTGGTCACGATGACACCCTCAGTCAAATACTGCCTTGATATCAAGGCTATTCACTCTTTCCTGAGCCCCCGTTTTCACCTGTTGTTCATATCAATAGGTGATGTTTTATGTGTGGGGAGTCTTTTCCTCTCACAGAGGGGAATCAATGTCCGAAATTATCTGGGCTAGAGAGCTAAGGGAGCTGAATCACTGAAAGTACTTAAAGAGGAGGTAGATGCATTTTTGACCTGTCAGAGAGTTGGCGGGTGTGAAGGATTGGGTATTAAAGAGGAGTGAATGCTAACAGTAGGTCAGCCATGATCGTATACAATGGCTTAATCGTACGAATTACCTGCTCCTGTCTCTTATGTTCATATTTTCTGTAATTACAAAGTTATTGGTTGTAATGTTCCGAGACGTTCTGTTATTTAATGTTACAATCAGAGAGAGCAAAGCAGTTTTGAGTCATCTCTGGGTGAGGTTAGGGGACTTTATTCATAATAAATCTTGGTCTTGACCATGACCAACGAACGAAGCACAAGTTGCAGAGAGGAGGCACTTTGTAAAGAGACCAGAGGTGCCTTTCAAACACAGAGCGGATTTCCAAATAACATTTTCCAACACCCACCAAACGGTGTGTGACAGTCTGGAGGAATTGAATGAGATCCTGTGATACTGTTGACCAGGCATTTGAAGCAAGTGGCCTCCATCTGCTCCTGCGATGGAGCTGTGAGGGACTAAATGCAACATGGTAACATGGAACTGTGGAGCAACAGTGGGTCATCAGAAACTATGTCACTGCTCCACCATGCATTATGGTCTGATTATGGTCTCAGCAGCACTTTTCTGTCTGTGCACCATTTTCCTACTCTGATTTATCTGTCAAGTGTTTAACATACACAATTTTGAATAAATGGAAATATCCAGGCATCACAAACTTTAACAGCCCTTTGAGAATCTCTTGATCGTGTACTGACCATTGTTCGAGGGTCACTGATATCTCTTCCCACTTCTCGACTGGTGAAAGCAAATTTTAAATGTAACCAGTTGAGTGCTGTGGCCAAGTAAATAGGTATCAGGCCTGATAATTTTCTACAAAAATGTGTAACAAAGTAATTTGATCTCTGAACGAATGGTAAAATGGTCGAGTGTCCCAAATACTTTTCTGCCTTTGAAGTTATTCAGCTCACACAAATGTGTGGGATTGCGGATTTTTCCCGGAACAGTTGGATTTGGCAGAATTCCCTTTTCTTCGGGCAGTGGAGAGATTCCTATGAATTCTCACCAGGAATCCTCCACGAGTGGGAAAGATGACTCAGGGATTTTCTGTTCTTACACCTTGTTTTCAGGCACATCAAAGTAAGATAGAGAGACCAATTGGCTACTGCTTTAGAGGCAGGTAATATTTTTCTCCCTCTCTGTGTGGAAAAATGCTGTAATGTCAACTGAACACCAAAGTGGACCATGTGCACTCTCCATGAACATTCTCTGGAACGGATGATAATAGGCTGTATGCTGTATGTAGGTGTATCATCGCTGTTGTTGTGCACAGTGCCTTTCATTACCAAAAGAAATGTACCCACTTTATAATTTGATGACATCTTTATAAGTGTCTGCGTATTTTTTTTATAAATGGGTTGATATCTTTATAATATTTGTGTTTATATCAACACATCTCATTCATAAAAAAATCTCTAACTTTAGATCTCCTGAGCAAGAGAAAATATGTATCCAGCTGAAACAATTTTATGAAAATCGTGCTTCAATAAGATTTCACATCTAAGACCTTAGCAGATAATCCCCGATAACAAGATGTCTTCATTTCAGAAATGAAGACAGGGAAGCATATTTGAACACCTTCGAAAGGAATTACATCCGTTTTTCAGTTTAGAACACCAAAACTGCACCCAGCATATCTGATGTGGTCTCAGCAATGCCCTATACTGCTGCAGTAAAACATTCCTTATTAAACCCAATACCCGTTGCCACAAACAGCATCATTCCACTTACCTTCCAAACCACTTGCTACATCTGCAGACAGACTTCATATGATTCATGTACCAGGAATATGAAAAAAAATCTGCATCACAAAGTTCTGTGATCTCTCTCCATTAAAATTGTTTCCTGCTGTTCTATCCTTCCTACCACAATAGACAACTCATGTTATATTATTTCTATTGAAGATTTGCTCACTAATCGTCCCTGTCTATATCACAATGCAGATTCACTACCTCCATGTGAAGATATATTGAATGATCATCTTGGTGTATAAGATAATTCAGCTTTGATCCATTCAGTCCCTTCAACCAGATATTTGACATAGATTATTGATTATTGAGACCCTACGGTGATCACTGAGGCAAATCTAGTTGCACTTTTGTAAAAATATGCATTTATCCCTACTGTCTAGTTTCTGGTGGCGACAGCATTCCTGTTCCTATGCAGCAGGTCAGGTGGGTTGAATGGCCTCCTCTTGGGCTGTATAACGTACTCAATGAGCTGAATTATTCATTCTATATTCCTGTATAACTCCTTCGAGGGGAAGAATGGTCTCCTCCCATCTCATTGTAACGATCCTGTGTGGATGAATGGGGTGGTCCCCTTCCCTGTAACTGACTAGAGGGGTAGATTGAGGAAACAACACTTGGGTAGGTGCAACAATATATCTCAGTAATAGCATCGAAGGCTGGATTGAAGGAACAACACATTGGATGGGGCGGCAGTTGACCATTCGGCTGCACCATTCAGAAAGTTTATGGCTGATCGGATTGTGCCTGACCATCCGACTCCTGTCTGTTTCCAATAAACATTGACTCTCCTGTTCAGCAGAGATCAGTCGAGATCAGCCTTGAATATCTTCAATAACCGAGTCTTCACTGCTCCTCGAGAATGAGGACAACACATATAGCGCAACACTAAAGGGAAAGGGACATCCTTCTTTCATTATGGGACTCATTAGTTTAAAACTGCGTTAACCTCACATCAAATCAATGCCCCTTTTCGGGTATAAGGATGCAATAACTAGGAATAGACATAAAACATTCCGCCCTCCAACTCTGTCCCACATTACCACTGACTCTTTATAATCAAATATGTATTAAACTCAGCCTCTGCTGCTGTCTCAGGAAGAGAATATCTGACAGCATTACACTACAGGAGCATTAAAGAAATGAACAGAGTTGGGCCATTCGGCCCATCAAGTCTGACGTGCCATTCTATCATTTCTTATATGTTCCTCAACATTATGCTCCTACTTTCTCCCTCGAATCCTTGGTCTCCTTATAAATCAAAAACGTATTTATTTGTGTCTTAATAACACTACTGAGTGGTTCTTTGTGTTTGCGTATGTGTCTGTGTCCATGTGCTTGTTATCAGTGTATTTTTGTGACTACGTCTGTCTGTCTGTGTATCAACCTGTGTGGTTCTATCTGTGTTTCTGTCTATTTGAGTGTGACTGTATTTGTCTCTGTGTGCTTCTATGTGTATGCATGCCAATATCCTTGTATGCAGTGTGCATGTTAGTATATTGTGCTGTTTACCAATACTTCTGTGTATTTCAATGCCTGCATCTCTGTGCAATGGGGTATCTGATGCTTTGCGAGGGAGAGAGATGAGGTTGGAACTGACAGTGGGTTTAAATTGAAAATTGCTCTTTACTGAATATTGCTCCATAATCGGTTTGTGGGACGTGGATGTTTTAGAATCTCCACACACGGCTCGCTGGTCATCTCCGGCTCATTGCTCGATCCTCCCCAGATGTTGGGGTAGGGGGCTGAGGGAACAGATATCTGGCACTCCACCACACGGCTTGGCATTTGCTGTCCTATTCCAGGCTGTTTCTCCTGGAATGAGAAAAAGGGAGGGAAGGAATGAGTGTGGGAGTGAGTACCACTGCTGTTAATGCTGGAGGGGCGAAGGGTGAGGTGTCCGACCACAGTGTCTTATCCATGCAGTGGTATTAGTGTGCGAGGCTATTGCGTCAGTGACAGAGAAATTGGGGATGGAAGGTGCAAAATTCAATAGTGAGATTGGTCGTACTTGAGCCTTATTTGGAGATAGAGCACGAACCTTCTTCGGGGGTAGGTACTATAATAGATGTACAGTGAGTGTGAGGGAGCAGAGAGAATACACTGACTCTTATCCTTACAGAACAGGGAGGACATTGATGCTTGTCCTGTATTGCTGACCAATTCTTCAGATCATCCCAGTGTCGAGCTTCCCCGTACGTCTTGTCCAAGTCTATCACTAATAATGCCACAGATCCTGTCCCTCAGATCCCACAGAATCAGTGTGGGTGGATCTTACAAATAGCAAGGAGAAACAAACATTGGGTGTGCTATATATCGAGACCAAAACTGGCACGCAAATATTTTGCATTATATGGTCTGGAAATTGGATATGCAAGTATATGCAAGGGGAAGCAATGACATCGTGATACCAGGTAATGTTGTGGGTACACGATTCCGAATCCTGCCATCTCAGATGGTGGAATGTGAATTCAAAACTATCTTTGATCAAAAGTTTATGATGACCAGGAATCCATTGTTGATTGGAGGAAAAACTCATCTGGTTCATTGATGTCCTTTAGGGAAGGAAACTGTTTTCCTTCCCTGGTCTGACTCCAGACCCAAGGCAATGCTGCTGACTCTTAACTGTCCTCTGCCATTGGCAACAAATGCGGGTTATAAATGTGACACCCTCATCCTGTAAATGAGTAACAAATAATCGTGGTTGCTGCAGTAATACTGGATGGTGTCAAGTTGCATCGAAACTGTGTTAACTAAGTGACTGCTCATGTTGCGAAAAATAAATTCCATAAGTGTGTATCAGGTAGGTTGGAGAGCATGTTGTGAACCAAACTAGAGAGCAGGATATTTCGGATTTGGTGTTTTGTGGTCAAGAGGACTAATTACTGACCTTGCTCTGAAGCAGCTTTGAGGCATTCTGACATTAACATGTTGCATTTCACATACCATCTGCACGCAATATAGAAATTTTGAACATTATAGTCAAACATCGTGGAAGCCTGGATGCGAGCAGTCAAGTTAGTTCCAGTGAATTGGAAAAGTACAATATAACATTCAGTGAGACACAAGCAATGGCTGTTCGAGTCATAAAGTCCTGCAGCACGGAGATATTCCCTTTATCTCAATAGACAATAGACAATAGACAATAGGTGCAGGAGTAGGCCAGTCAGCCCTTCGAGCCTACACCACCATTCAGTATGATCATGGCTGATCATTCCTAATCAGTATCCGCTTCCAGCCCTATCTCCATAACCCTTGAATCCACTATCTTTGAGAGCTCAATCCAACTCTTTCTTAAATGAATCCAGAGACTGGGCCTCCACTGCCCTCTGGGGCAGAGCATTCCACACAGCCACCGCTCTCTGGGTGAAGAGGTTTCTTCTCATCTCTGTCCTAAATGGCCTACCCAGTATTTTTAAGCTGTGTCCTCTGGTTCAGCACTCACCCATCAGCGGAAACATGTTGCCTGCTGCCAGAGTGTCCAATCCTTTAATAATTTTATATGTCTCAATCAGATCCCCTCTCAGTCTTCTAAACTCAAGGGTATACAAGTCCCGTCACTTCAGACGTTCAGTGTGTGTGTGTGTGTGTGTGTGTGTGTGTGTGTGTGTGTGTGTGTGTGTGTGTGTGTGTGTGTGTGTGTGTGTGTGTGTGTGTGTGTGTGTGTGTTGGTGCTGTTATAGGGTTTAATTAAAAAAGCCGAATTAAAAGAGAAGGTAAGAATACAGAACTCAGTGGAGGTTATTAAAATCTCTATACAAATAGGATAGAGCATCTGGAAATGTTTAACATACCAACCTTCAAGAGGACTGCACAAATGAATGACAATGAGAAGATGGACGGTTAATGCAGGACTGAAGGGATTACAACTGAATGCATGCTGTACAACGAATAAGGTAAATGAGCTTGTGGCACAGAATTAAATTGGCAGGTGTGAAGCGATGGGCATCGCGGAGATGTGGCTGCAAGGGGATCTGAATATTCAAGGATATTTATCCTATCGAAAAGGGAGGCAGATGGGCAGGTGGAGTGGATTTGCATTGTTAGAAAGAAATGAGATTAAATGAATAGAAAGAAAGGACGTAAGGTTAGATGATTTAGAATCTGCGTGGGTAGAATTGAGGAACCACAAATGTAAGACCACCATAGTTGAAGTCTTGTACAGGGCTCCAAAAAGTAGTCAGGAGCTGTGGCACAAGGTACAACAGGAGATATAAAAGATATGTAGGAAAGGCAAAGTACAGAAATCATGGGTGATTTCAGGATGCAGGGGAACTGGCAACATTAGATTGGTAGTGGTTCACAAGAAAAGGAATTTTAGGAATGTTTATGAGATGGCTTTTTGGATCAACTTCCTCCACCACCCTCACACCCACGGACTCACACCACCCCCACCCTCAAGCTCACCCCACACACTCTACCACTCTCACACACACTGCCACACAACACTCCCACCATCACGCTCACCCCCATACACACAACCACCCTCACACAACCAGTCCCACCCAACCCCCAAAGTCACGCTCACACCCGCACTTTCCGCAACCAACAAACACACCACCCCCACCACCCACACCATCATCCTTACACCACCTCCATAACACGTACTGCACCACACCATCCCCAACGCACCACACCACCCACACCACACCACACCACCCACACATCATGCTCAACCCCACACACTCCAGCAACCATCACACACACTGCGTTAAACCATCTACACCATCACGCTCACCCCCATACACTTCACTACCATCACACAAACTGCCCACACCACCCCCTCACTTTTGCACCGTCAAACCACCATCACACACACTGTCCAACACAATCACGCTCACCACCACACACGCCATCACCCCCGCACACACTGCCACACACCAACCCCATTGTCACACTCAACCCGAAACACGCCACCACTGTCACACATACTGTCCCACACCACCACCGCCATCAATTTCACCCCACACACTCCACCACCATTACACGCACCAACCCACACCTCCCTCAACACCACGCTTACACTCACAAATTCCACCATCAATCACAATGCCCCACATCCCCCTCACCATCACACACATACCCACACACTCCACCACCATCTCACACACTGCAGCGCACCACCCCCACCATCACGATCACCACCACACATTCTTCCACCATCAACACACTGCCCCACACCACCCTCACTGTCACGCTCACCTCCACATACTCCACCACCTTTCCCCACAACACCCCCACAGTAACGCTCTTACCCCACGCACTCCACCACCATTACTCACACTGCCCTTCTCAACCCCCTTAATCACGCTCACCCTCCTCGCACTCCACCACCATTTCATACACACTGCCCCACACAACCCCCACAGTGATGCTCAACCCCACACACTCCACAACCCTCACATACACTGCCCCACACTACATCCACCAACACGGTCATTGCCACACCAACCACCACCATCACATACTCGGCCCCACAACACTCTGAACGTGGCCCAACGCCCACACACTCCACCGCCATCACACACACTGCCTCACACCACCCCCACCATCTCGCTCAGCCCTACACACTCCACTACAAGCACGTACACTGCCCCACACCACCCTCACCGTCATGCCTACCACCCCACACACTCCACCACCACCACACACACTGCCCCACAACACCCCCACCGTCACGCTCAACCTCACACTTTCCACCACCATCACACACAATGCCCCACATCACCCAGCAGTCACACTCAACCCCCCACACACCACAACACTCACACACACTGCCACACACCACACCACCGTCACGCTCATCCCCAAAACACCACCACCATCACACAATATGCCATGCACCAAATACCACCATCACGCTCACCACCACACACACTGCCACTTTCACGCACACTGCCCCACACCACCCCGACGATAACACTCAACCCCACACACTCCACCATCCACACAAAGACTGGACCACACCACCATCACTGTCACACTCTCCTCCACACCCTCCAACACCATCACACAAACTGCCCCACACCATCCCCACCTTCACGCTCACAGCCACAAACTCCACCCCCACAGTCACACTGAACTCCACACTCTCCACCACCCTCACACACACGGCACCACACCACCCTCACCGTCACACTCTCCTCCACACACTCCACCACCATCACACAACCTGCGACACACCAACCCCACCTTCACGTTCACAGCCACACACTCCACCATCATCACACACATTGCCCCACACCACCCTCACTATCACACTCACCCCCACACACTCCACCACCATCACACACACTGCCCCACACCATGCCCAAGGACACACTCAACGCCACACACTCCACCACCATCACACACACTTCCACACACCACCCCCACAGTCACGCTCATACCCCACACACTGCACGCAATTACACAATGCTCCTCACTAACCCCACCATCACACATACCCCCACACACTCCACGACTAACACAAACTCTGCCCCACATCACGCACACCGTCATCCTCAACCCCACACACGCCAACATGCTCACACACACTGTCCCACAGCACCATTACCGTCACACTCAACCCCACACACTCCACCAGCATCACGCAAATGGCCCCACACCACTCTGACCGTCACGTCCACGCCCACATATTCCATGACCATCACACACGCTGCCTCACACAACTATCTCGCTCACTCACACACACTCCACCACAAGCACGCACACCACACCCACCGTCATGCATACCACCCCACACACTGCAGCACCATCACACACACTGCCTTCATCACCCTCACCCTTACGCCTATCACCCACACACTCCATCGCCATCATACACACACTGCCCCACACCACCGTAAATGTCACACACATACACCACGCACTCCACCACCATTTCACACACTGCCCCACACCACCAACACCGTCACGCTTACCCCCACACTTCCCAACACCATCACACACACTGCCGCACATCACCCTGCAGTCACGCTCAACCACACACACTCCACCGCCCTCGCACACACTTCCACACACCACAACCACTGTCACACTCACCCCCACACACACCAACACCATCAAACAACATGCCACGCACCAACCATACCGTCACACTCTCCCCCACAGACTCCACCACCATCACACTAACTGCCCTACGCCATCCACACCTTCATGCTCACAGCCGCACAGTCCACCGTCATCACACACATTGCCCCACACCACCCTCACTGTCACACTCGCCCTCACAGACTTCACCACCATCACACACACTGCCCCACACCATCCCCACTGTCTCGCTGGATTTGGGTGAAGGGATATTTCAACACATTCTTTAGCTGCTGCCTGAACTTGATCTGGGTCACAGCATAAATCACGGTGTTTGTGCAGCAACTGAGGAGCTGCAGCATGAAGCCCGATTCATGCACAAAGCCATGGAGATACACAGAGTGACAGTGGAAACTATACATCCGGTAGCATATGGAATATACCATGAGCGTTGACCATAACAGGATGAAATTGGCCGAGATCACAAACAGTAAAATGATGGATTCTTTTTTCGGTTTCTCCTTTCAGTTTCAGACTGAGCGTCCCCATTGGTATGTGCACGGATTCTCCTGCGAGCTGTGTTGGTCACTAAAATGTGTCTGACGGTGAGAACATTAAGCAGTAGAATCAGGAGAAATGGAACACATGGGATTAGAATGTGGTGGAGGAACTCGATTGCCACCCAGACACTGGAGTAACGAACAGCGAATGTTACATCACAAAACCAGGATTGTTCCTGAGGTAATACTGAGCAGTGAGCATAAAATACTTGGAAATGTTCTTTAAACAGCTCAGCACGGTCACTGCTCCCAGAACCACAGCCGCCGTTTTCTCATTGCAATATTTACTTTTCAGCTTCTGGCAACAAATGGCTACAAACCGATCAAAGGTGAAAGTGACAGTGAACCAGACAGAGCGGTCAGTGGCTGCATAAAGCAGGATGGCATGGATATTACACACGGGGACGGAGTCCTTTAGGAAATAAAACTGTTCCCGATAAACAATGGTAATGTGTCTCAGTATGAGGTCGAGGATAATAACCAGGAGATCCGCCGCCATGGCCCCCAGGTAACGTCTGACACATGGAGACAATCCACAATCTTTATAAAGCAGGACGTAGATGGTCACTACGTTAACTGTGAGGAAGGAAAACAAACCCATTATCCATCAGCCTGGAGGCAAAAGGACCCGTTTGATTGGAGCCCCAGTGAGATTTTCAAACGTGTCCCTGTATTCGGGGATTTATTCAAATAATTGGAGCTGGAATAACAGATGGGAATTTCTGAATTTCTGACAAAAATGTGACATAAATCACAGGAAATCCTCCCTCCCCAAACACAGAGACACATCCATAAGGACAGATGGTTTATAGGACATTCCCACACACTCGATTACTCGAGAGCAGACACAGGTCACTCCTTCCCAGTTCCTAATACGGAGGGTGGAAACGTTGTTGCCCTGAAGGATTCTCTCCCAGTTTCCTGAAGACAAACGGAGTTTGGGAATTTCTGTATTTTCGTCTAAATTGTGGTCGATCCTGTGTCGTGAGCAAATGTAAACACAGGGAAAACATATTCACCCCTTGAAATAGCTGAGGGGCCTTCGGAACAGTGTCTCCTTTTCCCTGGAACGGGCTTTCTTCCCTTGGGATCTTATCATTTGTTTAATTCACTGTTGTCCAGCCATTCACAAACAACGTCAGGGAGAGAACGTTCCGGGGAATGTCTGTTATAGAATGTCAGGGACAGAACGTTCCGGGGAATGGAAGGTACACAACGTTCCGGGGAATGTCAGTTATAGAATGTCGGCGACAGAAAGTTCCGGGGAATGGCAGTTATAAATGTCGGGGACAGAATATTCCGGGCAGCTCTTTGACCTGTCCAACAGATTTACCCCTATCCACACGACCAACATGATGTACTGTGCACAGGTTATATACTTGTGCAGCTTGGGGAGCTGTGCAGACCACAGCAGGGCACTAATATGTGAACCTGAAACAAATATCCATCCAGCATGGGGAGCTGTACAGACCACATCATTGCATTATCTATCGTCTGACCAGCACAGCAACCTGTGCAATGATCACCTGTGAATTGATCTGTTACCCAGGAGCAGTTACCCTCCCAACATGTAGGACTCTATACACCACTCCAGTGCATTGATCTGTAACCCAGGACCAGTTACTCTTCCAGCATGTAGGACTGTGAACACTATCCCAGTGCATTGATCTGTAAACCAGGAACAGTTACCCTCCCAGCATGTAAGACTGTGTACATCAACCCAGTGCATTAATCTGTAGACCAGGAGCAGTTATCGTCCCAGCATGTAGAGCTCTGTACAATACCCCAATGCACAAATCTGTAACCCAGAAGCAGTTACCCTCCGAGCATGTAGAGCTCCGCACAACGCCCCTGTGCATTGATCTGTAAACCAGGAATAATTATCCTCCAGGCATGTAGGACTGTGTACACCACCGCACTGCATTGCTGTTCAACACTGTGCTAGATCCCTGCGCAGTGTGGGGAAACTTGCAGCCCATACTGGAAGTGACAGGATGTTCAGCTCCCATCCATTTAAAGCTCCATATCTCCATTGTGCCATGACAAAGGGGTTCTGTGAATGTGAACATCACTGTCAGAGAGAGATGGCGGAGAAATTAATTTAAATAACACCACTTGGTCTGAACAATGATGACAAGTGTGATAAATACCTTCTTAACCACACTATCTATATGAGATGTAAATTTTAAAGAATTACACCTGACGGCCTAGGTTTCTGCCCTACAACACTGCCAAAGACCCTACTTTTAATTGTATAGGTCCTGCTCTAGTTTGATTTAAAAAATCCAATACCTCGCACTAATCCAAACTAAACTCCATCTGCCAGCCCTCAGCCCAGTGTATGATATTACTGTCACCTCGTCCTCACACTTCAATTTTAAAGTGCCCATCCCTCTCCAGGATGCCTGCACAGTCCGGCCTTGATTTTCACAAAGACCCTGAGATTTGTTTGCCTTGTGTGTTTAGGGGGAAGAGGGACAGTTTGCAGACACAGTCAGTGGGGAGGAGAGGCTGGACAGTAATCAGCAGTCTGGTATAATTTCATGGTTTTAAGAAGAGGGAAGTTGCATGGTAGAGGTGGGTAGTAGTGTTTGGTGTTTCGGGACCAGAAATTAAGCTCTTCCTTCGTCTCTGGTGATTGAGTAATAAATATCCATTTGAGACCCTTCATTGGGCAGAGTGTGTTTGCACGATTTCTTTCCCTAATATTGCAGACTACAGATAATAACGATTAAAGACGTTCATAGATAACTCCAATAGTATAGCACGTACATTCAATATCCTACAGTTGAGACAAATACCTTGCATTTGTTTAATAATACAAAGCGTTTTTTGTAGTTCAGTAATAGTAACCTGTTTATAGAAAATTCACACGGAGCTAAAAACAGGCACTAAAATATGGCCCAAAATCTGGGTATGGAAGTGTACTGGGTAGTGTCCCTGCCTCTGACCCAGTACTCTGGATTTGATTCCAATTCCTGAACTTGTGTGATGGTGTTCCTAACTCTGGACTAGAAGGTTTGGATTCAAGTCCTGCCTGTTGCAGAGGTGTGCCACAGCATGTCAGAACAAGCTGATGAACAAACACCACAGGAGAATAATATTACAGCTTTATGGGTATTGCTGAGTGATGCTCGTCTCCCTACCTCCGAGCACAATGGTCTAGGTTTAAAGCCCAAAGAAGTGTCTCATGATTCATCTGAACAAACTAATTAAAATGGATTTAGAATTGTGATTGATGGATAAGGAAGAGGTGTCAGTGTTGCATTTCAGAACTAAGGCCCAGGATGACTGAAAGTACAGCCATTCGTGTTGATTGGGGTCACATTTCGCAGCAGTAAAGGTTTATAAAATCAGAACGGTCATGGATAGGGTGAGTCGTCATGGCTTTTCCTCAGGTTACAGGCGTCCAAAACTAGAGGACATTGTTTGAAAGTGAGAGGGGAAACGCTTTGCTGAGTCTCAGCGCCGCATTTTCATGCAGAGGGTGGTGTGTCTATGGAATGAGCTGCCAGAGGAAGTGGTGGAGGCTGGTACAACCACAGCATGTAAAAGGCATCTGGATGCTGACAGACCTGCCGAGCTTTTCCAGCAATTCTGCATTGCTTTAAAAAATGCATTATTTTTAACACAGGTATTCTGAATAAAGAAAACATTTTATTTTTTAATGACATCAAGCAATGTAAACATATTTCAAATTGACCAAGACAATTTTCTGCTCAGGGTATGGCTCCGTGCATGACAGCAGAATTAATGCACCTACTTGGAAAACGGAATGTGATGGAGACATAGTTTGTACAATGTACAAGGATATCTCACATGATCCAGTTTGTGTGATTCAGCTCAGAGAGGGAGAAAATGTAATCTGCCTCAGAAGGAATAGACTATTGGACGCTTTCTCCTTCATTGTTCTTCATTGCACCAATATGTGCGAGCTAAAAACAAAACCCGACAGTCATCGTTTCCAATCTTATTTTTGTAGAATTCCTTCAGTGTTGAAACAGGCCCTTCAGCCCAATACGTCCATACCAACCTTCCTAACCCATTCCCCTATATTTACCCGTGACTACTGCACCTATCCAAGAAATTCCTGAACACGAGAGACATTTTAGTGTAACCACTCCACTTAACCTACAAAGTTTGTTGTAGGAAACTGGATCACCCATTAGAAGCTCACACAGAAAAGTGGAGCATGTGCAAACTCCACACAGACAGTCACCCAAGGCTGGAATCGAACCAGTCCCTGGTGCTGTGAGGCAGCAGTGCTCACCACTGTGCTACCCTTTGGATGATCTGTGACCAGAATTCATTGGAATCCCCTCACTTCGAAAAGCAAAGGGAATTCAGCCAAATCCAAACTCTCCCAGGTTGAAATCCCATTGCCAGCACCTGTGTGAATACAATATCTTCAGAAGCAGAATAACGTTTGGACCATCTCGCAATTTTTCCTTTTGTCATGAGTTATAATAATATCTGGACAAAGTTCTTTCAAGTTAAAATTGCAGAGAGAGAATGTGTGTGCGTGTGTGTCTTTGTGAGTGCGTGTGTGTGCATCTGTGTGTGTCTGCGTGTGTGTGCATGTTTGTGTGTGTGCACGCATCTGTGTGTGTGCGCGCGTTTGTGTGTGCGTGTGTGTGTCTGTGTGTGTGCTCGCACGTTCGTGTGTGTGTGGGTGTGTGTGTGTGCATGTGTCTGTGTTTTTATAAAGGGAAATATTGATTATATATTTGCAATATCCAAACAGTTTGCCATGCATCTTTCCATCGTAGTTTGAGTAACATTGCTCTGGATCATAAACGTGTTGTTTTAGCAGATTAAAGAAACGAGCCTGACTTGTTCCTAAAACTGACCCAGACCCAGTCTGAGACCGATATCCTCGGCCATATCACAAACCTGATTACATCTAACATTTGTTGTGAGCAGTAATGGAATGGGACTAGAACAGGAAACAGTGAACCAAAAAGTCGGGGAACTATAGACCGGTGAGCCTGATGTCAATGTTGGGTGCGTTGTTGGAGGAGATTCTGAGGGATATGATTGATATACATTTGGGAAGGCAAGGGCCGATGGGGGTGGATAACGTGGCTTTATGCATGGGAAATCATGTCTCATTAATTTGGTTGAGTTTTTTGAAGGTGTGACAAAGAAGATTGATGAAGCCAGTTTGGTAGACATTGTCGATATGGACTTCAGCAAGGTGTTCATTTAAAGAATAAAGAGCAAAGAAAATTTAAAGCCCAGAAACAGTCCCTTCGACATCCAAATCTGAGCCGAAACAAATGTACTGTCTAAATCTGTCAGTCAATTCCTAAGCATCTGTATCCCTCTGCTCCCCACCTACACATGCATCTGTCCAGACACAACGTAAATGAATCTGACATGTCTGCCTCTACCACCTCTGCTAGCAACGTGTTCCAAACTCCACCACCCTCTGTGTGAAGTACTTACCGTGCGTATCCTCTTAAACATTCCACGTCTCACCTTGAAAGCACGACCTCTCGTTATTGAATTCTTCACCCCGGGAAAAAAGCTTGCATCTGTCCACCCTGTCAATATCTTTCATGATTTTGCACACCTCAATCAGGTCCCCCCTAAATCTCCTTTTTCTAGTGAACATAACATACACAGCCTCTCTTCATAGCTAGTACTTCATTCTGATTGGTAGACAGATTAATAAGTTTCAGTCACATGGGATACAGAAGAAGGTAGTCACAATTCGCTTTTAGGAAGAGGGGTATTTTTCAGACTGGCAGCTTGTGAGCAGCAGTGTGCTGCAAGAATCAGTATGAAGTTCACTGTATTTCATCGTTTATGTAAAGGATTTCGATGTGAATATCGGGTCCATCGTTCGTAAGTTGACAGATTATATCAGAAAGGTGGTGTAGAAGATTATCTCAGAGTACAACGAAACCACAATTAGATGGGATAAAGTGGCAATGTGTGACAGATGAAGTTTAATTCAGATAAATAGGAGGTTTTGCATTTTGGGAAGGGAAATCAGGGCAGAAATTATACACTTAATGGTAAGGTCCTGGGGAATGTTGTGAAACAAAGGGACATAGAGCTGCAGGTACATTGTTCATTTAATGTGGAGTCGCAGGTAGACAGAGTGGTGCAGAACACATTTGCCACATTTGCCTTAATCAGTCAGAGCATTGAGTGTAGGAGTTGTGGGGGCATTTTGTGTCTGTACAGGATGTTGATGAGGCCACTTTAAGAATACTGCGAACAACACGGTTGTCTGCACATAAGATGTACACATAATGTCCCAGGATTGGAGGTTTGAGATTTAGGGAGAGTCTGATTAGGTTGAGGTGTTTACCCTGGAGTGTCAGAGTCTGAGGGGTGACATTATAGAGTTTTATAAAACCATCAGGGACGTGGATATTCTGAACAGCCATGCTCTGCTCCCAAGGATAGGGGGGGTCCAGAACAAGAGGGCATAGGTTGAAGGCTAAAGGGCGAATGATTGAGAAGGGACCTGAAGTTAAATATTTCACACAGAGAGTACTGTGTGTACAGAAAGTGCTGACAGAGGAAGTGCTGAAGGCTGTCACAGTCGTACATTTAAAAGTATCTGAGAGAAGGGATATTGGCCAAATGCTGGCAAATGGGACAAGATCAGATTTGATATCTGATCGGAATGAACAAATTGGACGAACCGGTCTGTTTCTGTTCTGCATGACTCTTTGATTCTAAAAGATGAATGATGAAAAATTCTGAAAGGACCTTTCAAGTCGGAATTCTCTTCACTGGAAGTTCATCATGCCTCTGTGTTCACATTGATTGAAAGCTGAGTTAGTTAAATATTTGACAGAGAATTGAGTCACGCATAATGGAATGCAGACAGGAAAGTAGAGCTGAGACCCCAACCTGATCAGCCATAATCTTACTGCCTGATGGAGAAGGCTCAAAGTATATTATGTCCCACTCCTGCTCCTCAGTCCCATGTTTCCATGTTCCATTCAGTCGCTCGAACCTGCTAGACAGGAACATTGGAGGCCACTTACTCCTATAAACTGGTGCACAAAAACAGAGGAAACCATTCAGCCTCTCAAGACGGTTACACACGCATAGAAGTGATTTGGGAAATGTAATGTGGACATCCCGGCACGGGTATGAAAGAGGTCCCTTATCTTTCTTGACAGAGCTTCCCCTATCTGCAACTTATGCTTCATTTGTTGGTCATGTTGTAGACCCAGTTTCACTGTGAATACAGCCCACATACCTCACCAGGCAATGGCTCACAAAATTAAAATGAACCCAAGCCCTCTTCAGCTGTTTACTCAATTGGTCTGAAGTATCCAGCTTTGTAACAATTGATCAATCTCTCTCTCTCTTAAAAGAATCCAGGACAAATTAACCTCTGAAAGCTGCAGCATCATCACACTGGTCAACACATCGAGCTGTTAAACAGGAACCAGGGGTAACACAGTCAGCCTCTTGGCCCTGTCCAATTGGATGACGAGGAAGCCAGTCCATCCGATGATTCACTGACACAGCAATAGGATGAGGCCATTGAGCCCCTTCAATCTCTTACACAGGAACAAGAAGAAGCCATTCAGCCCCTTGAACCACTTACACAGGAACAGAATGGGATAATTGATGCTGTTTCCTGATGAACGGCTTATGCCCGAAACATCAATTCTCCTGCTCTTCGGATGCTGCCTTACCTGCTGTACTTTTCCAGCAATCCGTTCTCTCCTCTGATTTTCAGAGTCGGCAGTCCTCATTGTCTCCTGATTGATGCTCTAACACGATGAACAAGTGGAGCAGATGCTGCACAGACAGATTGTTCCACGTTGTGCCTCATACGTGCACAGGAACATCAGATGGATGGGATTTTGGGAATAGTTTGAATCATATTTGTTTCAACCCGAGAATGTCAGCAGCAGATTGTTCTCATCATTAAGTCTGTATTTCACAGCTCACAGCCCAAATAGCAGATGGGTGAAGCCAGTGAAGTACATTCTGGAGCAGTGAGTAGTTAAAGTTAATAATGGTCAGGGCATGGTGTCAGGAATAAGCTCATGGCCAAAGGGATCACCAAAGTTGTGACACACCTGTGTCAAACAACACCTGCATGTTTCACCTCTCCCCGCCCCGCACACTGCACCAAGCCGCTCATCGCGCTCATTTGGAAATATACTACTGTTCCTTCGCAGTCGTTGGCTCAAAATACTGGAATTCCCTCCCTCCTGACATTGTGGGTCAACCAACAACAAGTGGACTGCAGTGATTCAAGAAGGCAGCTTACCCTCACCTTCTCAGGGGCAAATAGAGATGGGCTATTAATGCTGGCCAGCCAACAACACCCAAGCCCCACAAATGAATGAAAAAAAGTTGGCCAGGGATAGGATGGAACCCCTGTGATTAAATGGAGTTCGTAAACACAGTAGAGGACAATGACTTCCACAATCCCAATATTTAAATAACAAGGTCCGAGAGACAATAGTTCACATCTGAAAGTGAGTAGGTCAGTACTGAGACCCATGAGTAATACAGCCAGATGGTGAAAAGAAAGATTGAAAGATTTATAGTCGGTCCGTCAGTAACCCTTATCCATTCCATCCAGTCTGAGTAAATTCCTGTCAACATGAGACAGGTGGCAAGAAGTGTAGACTATATGAAGTAACAGAAATTCAGCCGTAACTGGTTTATAGAGAAAATATCTTGACAGTGAGACTTATCAGGAACACCAACGATGGACAGCAGAGGATAATAAATATATTGAATAATGCGAAGAGCACAATAAATCCGTCATGATAACGACAACCATTCATAATATGTAGAAAGATAGCAAACAGAATTGGATAAACCCCTGTTCATTGTTGCAACATTCCAATCTAATCTTCTCAGATTCTGATCCATTGTTGGAACATTCCAGTCTAACGTTCTCAGATTCCGATCCATTATTGGAACATTCCAGTCTAATGTTCTCAAATCCTGATCTCCCTTGCCCCTCTCTCTGGAGCCATTTATCCCTGTTATGCTATCGGAGATGCTCCCACTCATACTGTGCACAAACATGTTGACGGAGCCCAGTTATAACTACAATCCATGGAGACTGACATTAATCACAGTCACTGAACAAACAGGTGCAGTTAACCCCTTCCTCACATCACCATAATAATAGGGAATATTTACTCAGACTGGATGGAATGGATAACGGTTACTGACGGACCGACTATAAATCTTTCAATCTTTCTTTTTACCATTTCCTTGTATCTTGGAGAATTTCCAGAGCTGTGCCAGGCTGTATAAGTTCAAAACTGTTTATAATAGGAGACTGGGATAAAATAACTGACCAGCTGCATAAAATGACTGGTGGGGAAATTTCTGGATACACTAACTCAAGGGAGAAAGTGAGGATAGCAGATGTTGAAGGTCAGCGTCAAGAATATGGTGCTGGAAAAGCACAGCCCTTCAGGCAGCATCCAAAGACCAGCAGAATCCACATATCACGTGTCAGCCCTTCATCAGGAATGAGGCTTGTCGCCCAAAGGTGCTCAGTGATAAATGGGAAGGGGATGGACTGGGAGAAGATAGCTGAGAATGTCAGGTAGATGAAGTTGGGTGTGGAGTGAATGTGTCGGAGAGGAAGGTGGAGCAGAAAGGTGGGAAGGAAGATTGGCAGGTACGGACAGAAAATGGGGGCTATGCTAAGTTGGAAGGTTAACGTTTGGGAAAGGAAAATGAGGAAACTAGTGAAATCCACGTTGATTCCATATGGTTGTAGGGTCCCAAGGTGGAAGATGAAGCTTTCTCCCGGCAGGCATCAGGTGGTATGGGGGTGGTGGTGGAGGACGCCCAGATCCTTGGTGGAGTGGTAGAGTGTGCTGAAATGTTTGGCCATGGGCAGTGGGGTTGGTTGGTGCGGGTGTCCTGGAGATGTTCTCTGAAGTGTGTCGAATGTTATCTTCCTGTCTCCCCAATGTGGAGGAGACAACATCGGGAGCAACGGATACAGTAGGTGCTGTGTCTGGAAGTGCAGGTAAATCACCGAGGAATGTAGAACGATCCTTTGGGGCCTTGGGCGGAGATGAGGGGGGCGGAGGTGAGGACGCAGATTCTGCAATTCCTGCGGTGTCAGGTGAAGGAGTTGCGATGGTAGGGTTTTTTGGGTGGGGGTGTTGACCTGATGAGGTAGTCACAGAGGGAACGGTCTTTGTTGAATGCAGAGAGGGGTGGGGAGGGAAATATATCTCTGGTGGTGTCTGTTTGTAGGTGGAGCAAATGGGGAGGAAAGTACATTGTATCTGGAGGTTTGGTGGGGTGAAAGGTGTGGAACAGGGATGCTATTTTCCTGTTGCATTAGGAGAGGAGGGATTCGAAGGCAGAGATGTGGGAAATTCATAAAATGCGCTGCAGAGCGTCGTCGACCAACTGGGAGGGGAAATTGTGATTTTTGAAGAAGAGGGCTCTCTGAGATATTCACTAGATTCAGAGTGTGGTGCTGGAAAAGCAGGCTAGGTCAGACAGCATCGGAGGAGCAGGAAAATCAATGTTTTGAGCAAAAGCCTTTCTGCAGGAATCGGACTTTTGCCCGAAACATTGCCTTTCATGCTCATCGGATGCTGCCTGACATGCTGTTCTTTTCCAGACCACACCCTCGACTCTAATCTCCGGCATCTGCAGTGCTCACTTTTGCCTACTCACTAGGCTCAGCCACTTCTGTAATAGTAACTTGAATTTTGTTCTTCCTGCTACAGAAAAGATGTTGATAAATTTGAAAGGGTGCAGTAAAGATTTACAAGTATGTTGCTGATGTTGAGGTAGCGAGTGATTTTGAGCTACACGGAGAGCTGGGGCTATGTTCCCGGAAGCGTTGAGTCTGAGGAGTGACCTTATTGAGGATTATTGAGGTGAATCCCGATGCTCCAGGGTGAGCAACGTCAAAGACCAGGGCTAGCGACAGGACAGTTATTTACATTATAACGAGAAAATTACTCATGGGACAAGTTGCCAAAATATGCAAGTAGACTGAAGAATGGGACTTGCTGAAAGATTCAGAATTTGGAGAGTCCAATCACAAGAATGAGGACAAAAATAAAATCATTGCCATATCGACTGGAATGATTAATTATCTCACATTCTCAATCCACCTCAAAGAAACAGCCCTGACACCATAAATCTGGAGGAGATAACTGTTCAGCATGAAGCACTGTGCAGACCAGGCTCGTATCCTGCTCAACACAACCCTGCAATCGTTCCAGCTTAGAACACTGGGAAGGCCATAGCAGTGCATTGATCTATAAACCCAGTTCAGAAATGTTTTCAGCATGGAGCTCTGTGCAGACCGGGCTGATGTACTGTACAGTGAAAACCAGAATCTACTCAGAGTGGAAAGGAATGCAGACCAGAGCAGTGCATTGATCTTTAAACCCAGGAAAGACATGTGACCACTGATGTGAAACTGTGTCCACCACCCCAGTACATTGCTCAGTAACACTGTTTTAGATCACTGTCCGGCGTGGAGAACCTTGGAGCCCAGGCTGAGAGTGACACAATATGCAGCCCCCATCCAGTTACAGCTCCATACCTACACTGTGTCATGATAGGGGTACTGTGGGTGTGAACATGACTGCCAGAGAGCGTTCGCCTGGGAATCATTTTAAATGCCAACAAATGGGAGGAGTTTGGGGCATATACAGAGAGGGTGAAATTGGGAGCCAATGCCTTGGATGGATGTGTTCCCAGGTTCCAGAATGTTGAAATGCAAACGTTTCAACAGTATGCTGCAAATTAAGCCAGTGTTTCCAGGAATGATGGGTGAACGGGATATTGGTGTGAGGTCAGATGGTGGAAAGTATTGGATGAGCAATTGTTCTGCAGCTTTGTAACTTGGAGAAGGGTCAGCACAGACTTCGATTCATTCGGCTGAATCTAACAATAACTTGTCTCAGTTACATTTTCATTGAGTGTGACAGAGGGATTGTCTGCACGGGTTCGTGTTAGTTTCCTGGTACTATCTTATTGAACTCACTTCATTAATTACCTACCCCAACCCATGGTATCCCTCTCGTTCAATGCCAGCCCGATTCTTCCACCCATCATGGCTGGAGGTACTCAGCATCTCCCAGATATCCCTGGATGATACATAATCCCTGGCATTGGTGCCATCTTTCAAAGGCCAAAGGACACACGGTTCAGCTTTCCCAGTTCAAAGCTGTCCTGCACAGTTTACCCCGACCATGGCAGATAAGGGACAAATATTCGATGGTTTGTCGATAGGGGCCTGGAGGTCCTGGTAGATGGGCTAATACAGAAGAGGACCATTCTCTTCCCAGAGGAGGCCACACCACCAAACACACCGAGCATGGTCTGAGCTCACCAACGAGCTCAGTGCAGTATCCGTGGTCAGAGGAAATGTCTAGCAATTCTGGACAAGCATCAGAAACCTTCCCCGTTCTGTCAGGATAAGGATCAGTGCATTCTCTCCGTTCCCTCACAGTCACTGTATAGCTGTTATAGCACCAACTCCCGAACAAGGCTCATGCTCCACCACTCTCACTGCATCGCTTTCTCTGTCCCCACCCCCACCCTCTCTCTCTCTCTTGCTCTGTCACTCCACTAGCACCCCTACGCTAACAACATTGCATGAACACATTGCATGAACACATTATTGTGGACCGACTCCCTCTGGACACCTCACCATGTCCACCCTCCCCACCTGCACCAGCATTTAGAGCAAGGCCACCTGTCTATGTGTAAATTTCTGATGATGTCCAAAAATTCCTGTGTTGACTGTATAGAGTGTCATAGACAAGCAAGAAATTATGGTCTCATTCGATGTAACGGCACTGTTCACCTCTATCGACAAAACCCGAGCCAGAGAAACAATAGCCAACCTGCTGGACGTACAGAACAGATAACAAGACGGGGAACCTATCAGCAAAGGCTGCATACTCAAACTACTGGATCTGTGCGTCACAACACATTTCACATTCAACAATCAAATATATGAACAAATCAACGGCACACCCATGGGCTCACCCATATCTGGACTCATAGCAGAAGCGGTAATGCAAAAGTTAGAACAAGCAGTCTTACCGCAAATTCAAACCAAACTCTGGGTCAGATATGAAGATAATACCTTTGTAATTATTAAAAAATCAGAAATAGATAGCACACACCGGATCATCAATGCCAAACTCACAGGAATCCGTTTCACTAGAAAGGAAGAAAAGGACAACCAACTCCCATTCCTAGACGTGAAGGTACAGAGAACACCGAACGGAGAATTCACCACAAAGGTATACAGGCAAGCAACACACACAGATCAAGTCCTAAACTACGAAAGCAACTACCCCAACACACACAAAAGAACTTGCATCAAGACACTGTTCAAAAGGGCCACAACACACTGCAGCACAGCAGAACTGCAAAAAGCGGAAGAAGATCACCTATACAATGTATTCGCCAAAAACGAATACACCCACATTTCATCAACATATGCCTAAGGGAAAAACAACGGAATGAGGACTTGCCACAACTCAAAGGACTAGCCACACTAGCATACATCAAAAACATCTCTGAACTGACAGCCAGACTACTGCGACCACTAGGACTCATAAAAGCACACAAACCCAACTCTCAGAAAACAACTCACTGGGAAGAAAGACGCAATACCCAGCATGAGCAAAACCAATGTCGTGTACAAAATCCCATGTAAGGACTGCACAAAACACTACATAGGAAAATGATAATGATCCGCATCCACGAGCACCAACTAGGCACGAAACAACACGACCAGCTATCCTTAGTAGCCACACACTCAGATGACAAGCAACATGAGTTCGACTGGGACAGCACTACCATTCTTGAACAAGCCAAACAGAGAACAGCCAGGGATTTCCTAGAGGCTTGACACTCATCCACAGATTCAATGAATAAGCACATCGACCTCGATCCAATATACCGGCCACTGCAGCGGACAGCTGGAACTGACAACTGGAAGCGGCAGATATAAATCACTATAAATGCCGGAGGAAACATCACAGAAGCGCTTCACACGAGGCTCCCAAGCACTGAGGATGTCACCTAGACAGGGGACGAAACGTCTGCAACACAAATTCCCAGATTGGTGAACAAAACCACAACTACATTTGAGGTGAGTACCTTTCATCTGTTAAACAATGTAATTCTTTTAACTGTGTAATTCAGTAAAAGCGAACTTTTAATGAATCCAGAACGAGCTGAAAGCTGACGTTTAAAACGTGACCCAAAATCTGGACATGGTTTAATTCTTGTGAAGTGGGTAACGCCCATGCCTCTGAGCCACAGCTCTGGGTTAGATTCCAATACCTGAGCTTGCGTGGTAGTGCCTTTCACTCTGGACCAGAAGGTCTAGATTCAAATCCTGCCTGTCAAGGAGGTATGTCACAGTATTTCAAAACATTCTGTTGAACAAACACACAGGACAATAATGTTGCAGCTTTCGGGATTGTTGCCAAATGGTTGTAGTGCCCCTATCTCTGAGCCCCAAAAGTCTAGATTCAAATCCCACAGAGGTGTTTGAAAATGTGGCTGAACAAGTTGATTAAATGGTTTTAGAACTGTGATTTGATGCAGAACGAAAAGGTGTCAGTCTTGAATTTCAAAACTTCAGCCTGGGATGATTGAAAACACAGCCATTCGTGTTGATTGGAGTCATATTTGCACATTCTAGTGGTTTATAAAATCATGAAGACCATGGATAGTGTGAATATTCTGGATCTTTATCCCAGGGTTGCGAAGTCCACAATTAGAGGACGTAGATTTAAGGTAAGATCGACAGAGGGTGGTGCATGTATGCAATAAGCTGCCAGAGGAACTGGTGGAGGCCGGTAAAATTACAGCATTTAAAAGGCATCTTGACAGGGACTTGAATTAGAAGGGTTTAGAAGGCTATGGAACGACTGCTGAAAAATGAAACAAAGTTAATTTGCGACATCTGGTTGGCACGAATGAGTTTGACCAAACGGTGTGCTGTACAACACTATGATTCATTGATGCAATTAATTATGATCTCTTTATAATCTTATGTGACCTTCTTCACCTTCCACGATATAACTAATATTGATGTCATGCATAAACGTGCTCACGATACCTTCTATTATTTACATCTAAATCATTGATATAAATGACAATCAAAAGTGAATCCATCACCAATCCCTGTGGAGCGCCGCTGGTCACAAGCCTCCAGTCCAAATGACAACTCTCCTCAATTACCCTCTGTCTCCCGCCAATAAGTGGAAACACATACAGAGGCACAGACACAGTTCTGTCTTTAAAGCAGAGATAGATATGATTGGATTGATAAGTGGATCAAGCATTGCAGAGGGAAGGCGGGAGAGTTTTGTTTCGAAACATGACAGCCATGATCGAACAGCTCATCAGACTCGATGGACCAAACTCTCTAGTTATGCACCAATTTCGTACACTTTGTGGTTTATGCTCTCGGAAATATCTGCCTAAGTGAGCAGTGAGGCTACGTTTGATAAATGCTTTACTGAACAGAGTAAATGAGAATGTGGATAGGTTCGAGGAGCTGAATGGTCAATTTCTTTCCTATTCATCAGTCATACATGACTGATATTGCAGAATAATTCCATTTCTGCATCTGAAATGCCACATTTCTGACTAGGTAGCCATCCCCCCAAATCTTAGTCTATATTCTGCGCTCATTTTCAAACTCCCAGTGATCAGGTTCATTGAAGGTACGAACTCTACCTGATCATGTGGCAACAAATGGCCTGAAGGAGGATCACTGAGATCAAAAACAATTCGACACTCAGCCGAACAGCGCAGCAGGAGGATATGCAACCTTTCTGGGAAGGTATACAGCAACAGGGGAGTCCTGGTCAGCTACCAGGAAATACAGAATAGAGATAATTACTTATTTTCAGGTTGGAAAGCTGCAACTAGTGGAATTCCTCAGGGATGAGTGTGGGGTCATCAACAGATTGAAATCTAGGTTATTGATTTGGATGAAGGGTCTGAATGGACCTGAGCTCAATTTGCTCAGACACCAGAATAGTCATTCCATAAGATGTCAAGTGGTGAAACGGTGTCTGTAATGGAATACAGACAGGGGAGGGCTGTGAGCAAACCTTCAGCAAAAAGAAATGCACCAAGTCAGTGACGGGAAGTTTGTGTTTTGGAGGAAGCATAAACCCAACAACACTCTCAAACAAAACTAACAAACTTAAAAGACCCAGTACATCCCATGGACAAAACCAACGTCGTCTCCAAAATTCCATACAAGAACTGTCAGAAACACTACGTAGGTCAAACAGGAAGAAAGTCAACCACCAGGATACATGAACACCAGCGAGTCACAAAAAAGACGCGACCCTCTGTCTCTCATAGCTCTACACATGGAGAGAAAGAAATAACATTTCGACTGGGACAACACATCTATCCTGGGACAGGCTAAGCAAAGACATGCCAGAGAACTCCTAGAGGCCTGACACTCCAACCACAATGTCATAAACAAACACATAAATATCGATACCATCTATCAACCCCTCAGAAAACGAACAGGAAATGACATCACCACAAACCCCAGGAACCCCAACCAGGACAAACATGTAATTAGAAAGCAGGAGACAGCAACTTCGCTTCACTTGGAGGTCGCGACTGATGATGTTACCTAGCCAGGTAATGAAACGTCTGGATAACAAACATACAAATCAGCGAGCAAACCTACACCCCATAAAATAAATTAAACTATGTAACTGGAGGCAGAATGCAGAACTCGGTGCTCCAAAGGGAGTACTGTGTGTTGGTACGTAAACCACATCATGTTGGTCTGTAGATGCAGCATGTGATTTGAAAAATAAATGCATTGATACTCTTGCAAAGAGTATTGGGTCTGATCTTAAGGATGTTTTACTGCATCTGTACAAGCTGTTGCTGAGACGACATTTGATGCACTGTGTGTGGTTGTAATTCCACTGAAGTGAAAAACAAAGTGTTTTGAAACTTTTCAAAGATGTTTCTCTTTAATCATTCTTGGGATGAAAGCATTATGTTATGTACGATTAGATGTTTAGGTCTGAGAATGAGAAATGTTCTTATTGAGTATATAAGATTTTAAGCTGGTGAAATCATGATGAATATTTCATCTTATATGAGAGAATAGACTGGGGAAGTAGTTTAAGACGAAGATGTATTAATTTAAATACAGATATTATGAAGATATTATGAGTTGTATTTTAAAAGTATGCCGGAACCTATAAACACATCTTCAAATCTAACGGGGCTATTTGTTATGAAAGTATTGGCTCTGCATACAACAGCAGCAATGATGTACCTACATGGAGAAGGAAATTTCAATGGAGTCGTTCAGTTCAAACACTGTCCGAAGAGACTTCATTTGGTCCAGTTTGGGGCTGGGCAATGTTATTGCGTGATTCAACTCAGAGAGGCAGGAAATGTATTCTTCCTGAGAAGGAACAGTCTGTTGCTCCCTCCCTCTCCGTGTTCCTCTTCCCAGCAATGTATGTGAACTGAAAATTCCTCAGTCATCTTTTCCACTCATGGAGGATTCCTGTTGAGGAATCACTGGATTCGCCCCACTGCCTGAAGTAAAGGCAATTCAGCAAAATCACCTATTCCAATAAATGATCCCATTTCCAGTAGTTTGTAAGAACAGAATACCACCATAAGCTGAATGATATTTGGAACAATCACTAATGTTTCCTTTCATCATGAGTTCAATTAATATTTGGGCACAGTTCTTCTGATATAATGCTCTGCCAAGATTTTGTTGTTCTGTTGGTCATCAAACGTGTGCATCTGTCAGTACTTTTAGAAAGAGAAACATTGGTGCTCAGATTTATAATATCCAAACTGATTGTTATGTAGCTTTCCAACATAATTTGAGTCACTTTGTTTGGCTGATAAATTTGTTAATTTTAGCAGATTAAAGAATCATGCCTAATTTGTTCCTAAACTTGACCTAGTCTGAGACCTACATTGTTGGTCAAACCAACAACGTGGTTACATTAGCATTTGCAGTGAGCAATAGAAGATTGGGACGAGGGAAGTGAATAGTGACCTGAAGGATAGATCGGTGAGCCTGATGTAAATACTGCGCACGTTGTTGGAGAGGATTGTGAGGGAAAGCATTTACATGTAATTGCAGATACAACTACTGATTGGGTATAGTCAACATGGTTTTGTGCATGGGAAATCATTTCAACCAAAATTGATTGCGTTTTTTGGAGAGGTGACAAATAAGTTTAATGAAGGTAACGTGGTAGAAGCTGTCCATACAGCGTTCAGCAAGGCATTCGACTGGATTCCGCATGACAGACAAATTTCTAAGTTTAGATCAGAAATGAATCCAAGGCAAGCTAGCCAATACACTGCAAAATTAGAGTGAAGGTAGGAGTCGAAGGTTGATAGAAGACTGTTTTTCAGACTGGAACCCTGTGACCAGTCGTGCAACACAAGGTGATGAGTCCACTGCCTTTGTCATTTATATAAATGAATTGGATGTGAATATTTGCTTGTTTATTATGTTTACAGATGAGATCAAAATTTGAGGTGCAGTGGCCAGCAAGATTTACCTTGGAGTACAATGGGACCTTGATCAGATGGGGCAAAGGGCCAAGGAGTGAAATATGGAGTTAAATTTAGATAAATGTGAAGTATTGCATTTTGAAAAAGAAAAATGCTGCAGGACATATTAATGGTAGGGTCCTGAGGAGTGTTGTTGAACAAAAGATTACAGGATCATTGTTCCTTAAAAGTGGAGTCTCTGGTAGACACGGTGGTGAAGATAGAGTTTGGTATGTTTGTCCTTATTGGTCAGTACGTTGAGTATGCAAGCTGAGAGATCATATAGCAACTGGACAGGATGTTAGTGAGGTTACATTTAGAATATTGTGTCTAATTTGGTTCTCATTGATATAGGAAGGATGTTATTAAACTTGCGAGGGTGCAGAAATGATTTACAAGGATATTGCCGGGCATTGAGGAATTGAGCTATAGGGAGAGGATGGACAGACTGGAGATTGTTTACTCTGGAGCATCGGAGGCTGAGGCGTAACATTATAGAGGTTTATAAAATCATAAGGAACATGGATAAGCTGAATATCCAAGGTCTTTTTCCCAGTATCGGTGAGTCCAAAACTATCAGACAAAGGCTTAAGGTGAGAGGAGAAAGACACTAAAGGGACAAAATGTTCATGCACACTGTGTATGGAATGATCAAAGAGAAAGTGATACAAGCTGCTAAAGTTAAATCGTTTCAAAGGTATCTGGATGTGCATATTAATATGAAGGATTTAGAAGGGTATGGGCCTAATTTTGACAAATCAGTTGAGATCAGATTGGGATTCTGCTTTGTGTGGATAGGGTTTCCTGCTGTATGACACTGTAAGAGAGATGAGGGGCGATTCTAAAACGGCCATTTGAGTGGAATTTTTTTCCCCAGAGATATGTGGTGTCACTTTGTTCACATTTATTCAAACTGAATTCATTAAATACTTGACAGAGATTGAGTCATGGGTAATGGGATACAGACAGGAAAATGGGGCTGAGACCACAACCTAATCATCCACAAACATAGTGCGTGGTGGAGAAGGTTCATAGTGTCGAATGACCTAATCTTGCTCCTGAGCGTGATGTTCCATTGTTCCATTCAGCCCCTCCAACCTGCTAGACAGGAGCAGTTGGAGGCCACTTACTGCTAGAAACTGGTGCACAGAAACAGGGAAGACCAGTCAGAGATCTTCCAGTGATCTAGCTCCCTTGAATCTCTAGAATAGAGAATTCCTGCCATTCATTACCCTCTGTTTGAAGAAATCATTGTCTGTCATACACGATGACCTACTGATATAAGCGATAGAGGTGAACACAAGGGCTTAGGTAAGTGCGACTGAGCCTGATATCATAGCAGTTTGTAACTGAGGATGACATTAAGAAGCCTGAGAATAATCGCACTTCATGAGAACCTATTGCAAACTCTCTAGAGTTTGCAGCCGTTCCACAGCACAAGGGAAGATGTTAATCATCACAGTGCATCAATCATCTCAGTTGTGGGACATCATTGCAGGAGATCCTCAGGGTAGCTCCCTCAGTCCAGGCATCTCTAGTTTGTCAGTGGGGAATCCCTGCAGTGTAGAAGCAGGCCACTCAGCCCATTGAGTTCTCACCAAACAGAAGTGGGGATATTCACTCTAGGTTACACAATGTTCAGAACACTTCGTCATCCCTCTGGTCCTAAAGTAGTCTGTGTCCATGCACAACAAAAAACCTGGACAGCAGTCAAAATTTACATGTCGGCAACATTCTTGGAACAGCGCTGCCAGATACTTCACATTCCCACAGTAAACGAATGAGTTCATTCAGCACCTCAGTTTGGATTCAGAAGACTGTGGGAAAGTCATTCAGCCCATCAAAACTATTGTGCAAAGGAAGCACAACCCATTCAGTCTTTCCTGCCTGTCACACAGGAAGGCAAACAGTCTGTCCAACACCACATGTCACTTACTCAGGATCGGAAAGAGACCAGTTCACACCTGGAGTCATTAAAAAGAAGCCGCAAGAGGTCATTCAGCTTCTCAAGTCACTAACTAGGCACAGGATGATGTCAGAGATGCTCCAATATCACAAACAAATGGAGCAGGGCCTGAACAGATAAGACTTCTCCACCTTGTTCCTTGTGGCGTCATTACACATAGTACACGCGTGCTAATTTAACATGCTATCCTGGGAGCAGGAATGAAGCCAATTTTTAACCAGTTTCAAATGCATCTTCCATCACTGGGATAGCAGACCCATGTTCTCTCTGGAAGTAAGCAGGTGGTGGGGAATGGCTAACTGTTTCAGAATGAAGGTTTTATGCTTTTGACAGGGTTGTGTACAATCTAACATTGAGTGCAGGGTCACACAGTAAGTGTGCATGAAACTGTTCAGAATTCATTCACAGCCTGTACCTTATTGTCAAAAGAAATAAGGTCACTGCACAGGCATGCAAACTATCAGGAATCGAGCATCCTGTGGAAAGTATGGGATTTATCACCTTATCAGTGACTGCTTGAGACATGAGAGTGTCCCTCCATAAACACCAAGTTTCAATTTCTTATTCTCTCACAGCGCTGCAGATTAAACACATAGTTATTGAACCCTCTCCTTATGGAAATATCACGCAGTCTGGTGAAACCCCTTTGCACTGTCTCGGGAACATGGAAATCATTATTTAGAAAGCAGATTCTCTGTACTCAACACTGGCTAAATACTGGCTCATCAAAATGCTGCCATTGAGTAAGATATATTTGCTCTGGTACTTTAATCATTTTCCATGATTGACCACATATCCTTAACAGTAAGAATTACTTCCTGCCCCATAAGAATTATGTTAGCGACATAGAACCAAGGATATCTAGGCCCTTTTTCAACAACAGCCCTTCGCAACCTCTCACCATTTAATAAACGTACATATGAATGATGGTATTTATTGTTCACATCTGAATCATTTTTATACCTTGTGCACAGATATTGTAGAAGAGCTGATCATTCTGATACCCCACAAGGCTTCCGTCCAGAGAAAGAAAATCACTACTCTGCTCAGTTTGTCCCTTATCCAAGTTTAATACATATGGTGTATATTCCACCGTTACCTCCCCAAGGACTCTAACACTCTCCATTCACCTGTATTCAACAATGTCAAACTTCGTCTGAAAATTCAATTACTCCACTGGAGCTGGTTCTCAAATGTTAACGACAACTGACGGAGTCCACAAACTTCAGTAGATTTAGCAAAGATAATTTCCCTTTCCTGAATCTAGGCCAAATCCATCAAATCATACCATTATTTTCCAAGCGTCTAGTTACCACATTCTTATAAAAGGTCCCAAAGATTTTTTTTTCACAGCTGACATCAAGCTATTTAGTTTTTTGTTTGCTCTCTCCGTCCTGTTTTAAGCGTTTAGTTTTACAATCGCTGCTTTCCAGTCTGCAGAATCCTTTCTCATACGTAACCAGCTTTGAAGAATAATCTGTAATTCTTTCGTTAGCTCTATTGCCACCACCTCGATAATCTGCTCATCAGACGCAGTACCTTACCAACGTTCAATTTGATTAGATTTTCAAAATCATACTCTTCATTAATTCTAGTTTCATGCAGTTCCTCATTTTCGCCAGTCCTGCTGTTTGCTCGTATATCTGGAAGTTTTCTTCTGTACCTTCCTCTCAGATGGCAGATGGCTTCTGACAACCAGTGAATATTTCGGAGGACTGCACTTCGAAGATGATGAATATGTTAAGAACTCCTGCCTGGAAAGTTCCAGAACGGATTCAGTTCACTTTATGGTGAGTGTCAGCACATTTCCGTCCCTCGTGTGAGGCTAGAGGTTATAATGATGGAGGGAACACAGCGCAGTGACCACCTCATTTTTGAAAGGTTCACATTTTATGTTTGGAATTGGTTCAGCTTAGAAAAATATTCCTGGAAATCCCAGGGAGGATAATAAAATGCCCAGCCCGTCGTCATGTCCAAAGATTTCCTTCTGTGTAGTCTCGGCTCCATTTGTTTCCCATGGACCCAAACACTCTGTAAATGCAGTGTCCAGAGTGGGGTCACGAGACCCTTGGTCTCTCTGAATCCATGCAGCAGCTGATAATACACACCAGAGAAAAGCATCTATAGAACCTACCCTTACAGCCTTATGACAGCCGAAGTCAAGTTCACACACACATGGTGCATCCATTCCATGTTGAAAATGTTTTTCTTCCTGTTTGAAAAAGCCGTTGCATCTCTGCACAGTCCCACAGTAACAGTTCCTCTCTCCAAAGAAGCAGTTGACAATATAAAATTAAGTTTCTCTGTATCTCAGCAACTATAAGGGCATCACCAGTATTGCTGCTGGAGTTGATCACCACACTCAGAGAAGACTGATAGAGGGAATATAATTCACTTTAAACAGGGGCATATATAGATTGAAGTGACGTTCAGGAATATGGGGAAAGGGGTTATGTTAGAAGAAGGTCCATTTTTATTTTCATTCTACTTCATCATCAACAGTTCCTTTGTTTGCTTTCCATTTCTTTCTCTGTCTCTGTATCTCTCTCTCTCTCTCTTTCTCTTCCTCTCTCTTGCTGAACGTTTCTCCATCCATTCAACTAACCTCCCCCTCACTCATCCAGCCATCCCTGATATAAATAATGTTATTTCTCGTTTGCATTCAGTGTTGATATAGGGTCACTAGACGTGAAACTTTATCTCTTTTCCTCCTGACAGACGCTGCCAATTTGCTAAGATTCTCCAACATCTTCAGACATTGGAGAATTTTGTTCCAGATCTCCATCATCCACAGTTCCTTGGTTTATTTCACCTTCAATGGTGCTGTTTCCTGGGATTTCAGCATCACCGGCAAGGGCAACATTTGTTGTCCATCACTAAATACCCTTGACAATATGGAGCCAACCATGTGGTCGTGGATTTGAAGTCACACTTAGATTCTTTGACAGAGGTTATCAGTGAAATAATTAAAGAAATCCTGATGGTTTATGGTTTCCATTAGTAAAATGGGGTATCACTCCAATTTTTGTCAATCAAATTTAAGTTCTGTCATCGGCTGTGTTAGGATTTGAAACAATGCCTTTAAGGTCACATCCAATGGCATTATTACTCTGATATGGGTCCCACTTATGAAATAGCTGGAGAAGCAAGACCAAATATGTGTTCAAAATATTTGCAATTGGAGGAGCGGTCAGAAGAGAACTGGGGCCATAAAATCTGAAGTTGCCAAAGGGGCAGATGACAGCTAAATCAGCAACCACAATGAGGCAGAGGTGGGTACTGGGGATATTACAGAGCTGGGTGGAGGCAGGTTTGATGGTAGAGAGGATATAGAGAAACAGTTGAGCGTAAAAGGAAGTTTCAGGGGTCAGAACAACTTTGTTCCTTCTTAGAGGTTTATGAGTGAGGAGTCTGAAACTAATGGAAATGAAGTGGAGTTTGTTACTGTAACTGAAGATAACAAATTATGCATTTGTTAAATATAAAAAACGGAACTAGCAATAACCTTGAACATCGTTTATAGAATCGACAGAGATAGCCTTACCAGGAACATCAATAATAGCGAGAATGGGATAGTAACCTGCTTGAAGAACTACCAGTACGGCTTCTATCCGCAACTCTAACCATTCCCAATCCCGTGAAAGATATTAAAGACCATCGGATATACTCCTGCCCGTTATTGGAACATTCCAGTCTAACGCATTCAGACTCTGATCCATTGTTGCAACATTCCTGTCTAATGTTCTCAAATTGTGATCCTTTGTTGAAACATTCCAGTCTATTGTTCTAAGACTCTTTTCCTCTCCCTCTCTCTGTCGCTGCTGATTCCAATCGTCTTGAGGATGATGCTGTCGCTGACACTATGGGATAACAGGTTGAAGGAAGTCCATTTTTAATAGAAGAGGAAACCCTCCAGTGACACATTTAGGATGCATGGAGACTGACATCAATCACAGTCACTGTACAAACAGCTCCGGTTTACCCCTTTCACAACAACCCTGACCTATCACAATATTACTTGGGCTGTGTGGGACGTTGACATCGCTGATTATTGGGTGAATTGTACATCTCCACTTATAAAGTTAGAGGAGAGGGAGAGAGACGATGCTTTCTTTTCACTAGCTCGATTATTCTCCTGTGCTTTGGTATGGTAGGAATTGCTGGGCTCCCGATGCGATCTGTGTCTGATCACCAGGCCTGCTGCACCTTTGGCTTTATTTAATTATGTTTAATTTTGGCATTTACTGTACCATCATTTCACGGCTTTGGTGTAGTTAGGCATTTTTGAGAGGCTCTTACAGTGCCATAGACGGTGTAGATACAGTGCATTCCTTGTGACCGTTGTAGCCACAGCCTGTTCCTGTGGAGTGATGGTCAAACTCTCCCAGAACCAGGATTCTTAGTTTTGCTTTTCGCCAGATGTTGCTGGGGTCTCAGCACGTTTGTAAAGCAGGAAATCTCTCCTGGCTGCTACACTCTCTCTTTGAGATTTCTCTCAGAATTGTCTTTTGATGTTCTTTCTTCCTGGTTTGAAGAACTGCATGTGAGACAATCTGTTTCCTGAATTTGTTTATTGACAAGTATGTGTTTATCGGGTGTTGTCATATTAAAGAAGTTACTTTTGATAAAGGGTCAGTTAGACTCGAAACGTCAGCTTTTTTCTCTCCTTACAGATGCTGCCAGACCTGCTGAGATTTTCCAGAATTTTCTCTTTTGGTTTCAGATTCCAGCATCTGCAGTAATTTGCTTCTTTTCCCTTGGTTTTTGAAGTATTTTGTCCGCAGTGTTTGAATAAATTGTGTTTTGCTTAATGTCTAATATTTTGACGAAGCGAATTACTTATGAAACATAGCACCTCACAATTACCTTTAAAATAAGAATATGTTCAGGTCAAGGCTACCATTATCATGCATTTTGAGGGGAGTCTGCTCGGGTCCATAGCCAAAATGACAGAAATGATGTTTTCATTGGATAATTATGCAACGGACAACATGTTGCAGAAATACGGGTTTGGAAGCGGAATGCACCGAGCTGGAGGACTAACAGCTCATTCATGAATTATATCGGATACAAATCCACCTCATGGATCCAGCCCAAACACGTATAAGACCAGATGAGATATCTGTTCAGCATGGAGCACCGTGCAGACCAGACTCAGTACAACTCAGCTAACTGTCCAGGATGGAGTACGGTGCAGACCAGGCTCCTTACAACCCAGCAATCTGTCCAGGATGGAATGCTCTGCAGCTGTCACTAATGCACCAGCTATCAAAGTTTCTGCGAAGATTTGTAGCTCGGGTGCTTGTTGTAGTGGTTCTGTTCGCCGAGCTGGAAGTTTTTGTTGCAAACGTTTCGTCCCCTGGCTAGGAGACATCATCAGTGCTCTGGAGCCTCCTGCGAAGCGCTTCTTTGATGTTTCTTCCGGCATTTATAGTGGTCTGTCCTTGCCGCTTCCGGGTGTCAGTTTCAGCTGCCCGCTGTAGTGATTGGTATATTGGGTCCAGGTCGATGTGTCTGTTGATGGAGTTTGTGGATGAATGCCATGCCTCTAGGAATTCCCTGGCTGTTCTCTGTCTGGCTTGCCCTATGATAGTAGTGTTTTCCCAGTCGAATTCATGTTGCTTGTTGTCTGAGTGTGTGGATACTAGTGATAGCTGGTCGTGTCGTTTCGTGGCTAGTTGGTGTTCATGCATGCGGATTGTTAGCTGTCTTCCTGTTTGTGTATTGATCTGTAAACCAGGAGCAGTTACCCTCCCAGAATGTAGAGCTGTGGGAGATCACTGCAGGAGGTCCTCAGAGTAGCTCCGTCAGCCCAATGTATCATCAAATGTATCATCACAGAATCCCTACAGTGTGGAAAGAGGTCATTCAGTCCATTGAATCCAAACTGAACAGAAGTAGTGATATTCACTGAAGTTTACATAATGTTCAGAACAAGTTGTCCCCTTCAGCTCTCGAAGCAATGTCCATATGCAACAAGACCTGAATAACTTTCAATATCGTGCTGTTAAAATCTGGATAACATTCATATAACAGCACTATACATTTCCTCAGTAAAAGGGGGAGCTCATTCAGCACCTCAGTTTGGGTTCACAAAAATATGGGGAAGTCATTAAGCCCATCAAACTATTGTACAAGACGTTGGATAGCCCATTCAGTCTCTCCTACCAATTACACAGGACGTGATGGAGTCTGCTCACTCCCACACGTCACTTACACGGCATCAGAAAGAGACCATTTCACACCCGGAGTCATTAAAAAAGAGCAGGAAGAGGTAATTCGGCTTCTCAAGTCACTAGCAGAGGAACAGGAAGATGTCAGAGATGCTCTAACATCACATACAAATGGAACAGGGCCTGAACAGATGGATTGCTCCAAATTGATCCACATGGATTACATAAGGGTTAATTTATCATGGTTTTCTGGCAGTCTGACTGAAGCCAACTTTATTAGCCATTCTCCAATTTGTCTTCCATCTCCAAAAATGCCTACCCTTGGTGTCCATGGAGTTCAAAAGCTGGTGCAGAATGGCTAACTGTTTCAGAATGAAGTTATTGTGACTGGTTAGATTAGATTACCTACAGTGTGGAAACTGGCCCTTCGGCCCAACAAGTCCACACCGACCCGCCAAGGCACTCACCCATAGCCCTACACCTAATACTACGGGCAATTTAGCATGGCCAATTTACCTACCCTGTACATCTTTGCAACTGTGGGGGGAAACCCACGCAGATACGGGGAGAATGCGCAAATTCCGCACAGTCAGTCGCCTGATGCGGGAATTGAACCCGGGTTTCTGACACTGTGAGGCAGCAGTGCTAACCACTGTGCCACCATGCCGCGCAAGTGCTGACGCTGGCAGGATTGTGTACAAAGTGACATTCAACGCAGTGTTACATAGTAACTGTGCATTAAAGTGTTCAAAGTTCATTCAGAGCCTGTACCGCTCTGACAATCGACATGGGGGCACTGTAGAGGCACGTACATATCGGGAATCAAACATCCAATAAAAAAAGTATAGAACTTTTACCCTATTCAGCTATTTGAGGCATAATGAGTGTCTGTCCATAACCTTCAAGTTTCCATTTCTTATTTTCTCACAGATCTACGGATTAAACACAATGTTACTGCACTCTCTCCTCATGGTACCATCATGCCAGTGTTTAGTTGGTGAACCCCCTTTGCACTGTCTCTGTGACAAAGAGATCATTATTTTTAACGCAGACCAAATCTGTACACAATTCACCAAATACTCTGCCATCAAAAAACTACCATTGGGAAAGATATACTAACTCTGGCTCTTCAAGCATTTTGCACGAAAAACCACATATCATTTACATTCTGCCCCGTATGAGTTCTGCCTGTGACTTATGACCAAGGGCATCCAGGCCTTTTCAAACAATGGCATTTCCCAATCTCTCACCATTTAATAAATATAAATGCGAATGATGATATTTGTTGTTCCCATCTGGATTCTTTTTATACCTTGTGAGTATCTACTGTCCAAGCAGTGATCTATCTGATAAACAGCAAGCCTTCATTCCAGAGAAAAAAACGCTACTTATCTCGTATCTCCATTATCCAATTTTTAATCCATGGTATATATTCCACTCCGACAGATGTTTGTTTATGTACCTTTTTCTGTGGAGACAGAACCAATGTATTCCTCTCAGTGGGCAAATGGCTTCTGTCAGCTAGTGATTCCTCGGAGGATTGCACTCCAGGGATGATGGATAAGTCACACACTCCTGCTTGGAAAGTTCCAGAATCAATCCAGTTCCCTTCATAGTGAGCGTCAGCACAGTCCTGTCGCTGGTGTGAGGCTGCAGATTATTTTGAAGGAGGGGACACAGAGCAGTGAGCATATCATACTTTAAACAAACTGGTTTCACACTTTACATTTGGAATGAATCCAACTTAGAGAAATGTTCGTGGAAATCTCAGGGAGGATAGTGTAGTGCCTTGCTCCTCCCTGTTGACAGAGCTTCTTTTCTGTGTAGTCTCAGCTCCGTTTGTTTACCTTGGACCCAGTCACTCGCTAAATGCAATGTTCAAAGTGGGGCCAAAAGACCCTCAGGTCTCCCTGTAGGAACCCAGCAGCTGACAACACATGCCTCAGAAAAGCATCCACAGAACCTCCACTGACTTTCAAAAGACAGGACAAAGGCAAATCCCCACACCCATGGTGCACCCATTCAGTGCTGAAAATATCTTCACCTCCTCAGATTCTCTTCCTGGCTGAAAAACCCGTTGTATCTCTGCACAGTCCCACAGTCACAGTTCCTCTCTCCAAAGAAACAGTTGACAACGGAATGTTGCGTTTCTCTGTGTCTCAGCAACTATAAGGGCAGCACCAGTATTGCTGATGGAGTTGATCATCACACTCAGAGAAGAGAGTCAGTAGGAACATAACTCACTTTAAACTGAGATATACCTAAATCGACGTGATATTCAGGAATATGGGAAAAGGGAAATGTAAGAATAACTTGCCATTTTACTTTCCTTTCAGTTCATCATCAGCAATGCCTTTCCTCGTTTTTCAGTTTTTCTCTCTCTTTCTGGCCATCTCTCCATCCATTCATTTCAAACATTCCCTCCAACTCAATCATCCCTTGTACCAGGATTGGGTCAGTGTGGAGGGGCACTGTTGTTTGTAATATCTATAAATGATCTGGAAGAGGACACTGTTGGTATGATCAGCAAGTTTGGAGATTACATGAAGATTGATGGAGTAGCAGAAATCATAACTGACTGTCAAAGAATTCAGAAGGATATAGATAGACTGGAGAGTTGGACGGAAAAGTGGCAGATGGAGTTCAGACCAGACAAATATGAGGTGATGCATTTAAGCCAGACTAATTCTAGAGAGACTCATAGAATGAACAGAAGAGCCTTGGGAAAACTTGATGGACAGAGGTATCTGGGAGTGCAGGTCCATTGTACCCTGAAGGTTGTTGCATAGGTGGATGGAGTGGTCAAGAACGAATATAGTATGCTTGCCTTCATTCGATTGGGTATTGAGTATAAGAGCTGGCAAATCATGTTAGAATTGTACAAGACATTGTTTCGGCTGCATTTAGAATATTGTATGCAGTTCTGGTCGCCACATGACCAAAAGGATATGGAGGCTTTGGAGAGGTTGCAGAGAAGGTTTACGAGGATGTTGCCTGGTATGGAAGGTGTTAGCTATGAAAAGAGGGTGGTTTTTCAGGTCGGTGCAACATCGAGGGTCGAAGGGTCTGTTCTGAGCAGAAATGTTCTATCTTCCACATTCTATTAACTGGGTCTCCGGATTAATCGGCTGTCGCCTCCCCTTATGACACTACCTCCCCAGTTACCCATGTACATCATTATCGTTGAGGAGTTTTTGCAGCTTCGAATTTTGAAGTTTTCTTTTGAAAAATAGTCATTCACCGGATGAGGTCGTCACTGACTCGTCTACTATTTAGACTCTATATCATAGTGATAATGTAACTAGACAGGTAATTCAGAGGCACAGGCTATGATTTCAAAGGCACTGTTTAAAATCCTAATAAAGCCGATAACATAGCTTTAATTCGAATGACACAATTTTAAATGAAACCTAATTTCAGTCATGGAAACAGAAACTATTAGGATTTATTGTTATTTTTCACTGAGAGCCATTGTTAAAGAAACTGAACATGATTGCCCAGTGTGGACTAAGTGTGTCCTCCGACTCACAACAATGTGTTTGGCCCCATATTCTCTTGACAAATTACCTCACAGACAAGGGCAATTAGAACATTTAGAAAGAACAAGGAGGTTGGAAAAAGTAGGCGTGTAGCATTGCTAATCAGAGAGTGCATCACAGCTCCAGAAACGAAGGTTGTTGAGGAAGGTTTGTCAACTGAGTCAGTATGGGTGGAAATTAGGAACAGCAAGGGAACAGCCACCGCATTGAGGGTTTTTTTTTTATAGACCACCTAATAGCACCAGAGAGATTGAATATCTCATTGGTGAGCAGATTCTGGAAAAGTGTACAAGTAGCAGTATTATTGTTTTGTGTGATTTCAACTTTCCCAAAATCGACTGGGACGTCCTAAATATAGATGGTATTGATGGATCCATTTTTGTCAGGTTTGTTCAGGAGAGTTTCCTTACTCCGTATGTAGGAAGACCGACGAGGGGAGGGGCCATATTGGATTTGGTGCTCGGCAACGAGCCAGGACAGGTGTCAGATCTAGCGGTGGGTGAACACTTTGGTGACAGTGATCACAACCGCCTCACATTTAGCATAACCATGGAGAGCGAAAGGAACAGTTACTGAGGGAAGGTATTTAATTAAGAAAAAATAAATTATGACGCTGTCAGACAGGAGTTGGGAAGTACAGACTGGGAGCAATTGTTGCAGAGAAAGAGCACAACAGATATGAGGAGACTAGTTAAGGTGCAGTTGTTGCGAGTGATGTACACATTTGTTCCTCTGAGACAGATAAGAAGAGGTAAGATTAAGTAACCTTGGATCATGAGAACAGAGGAACTTTTCATGAAAAGGAAGAAGGCAGCAAGGGTCTAGCACAGCTTTAGATGATTACAGGTTTGCTAGAAAGGATCTCAGAATTGGACTGAGCAGAGCCAGGAGGGGGCACGAAAAAGGCTTGACAAGAAGCATTGGGAAGAACCCAAAGACATTTTGCTCATACGTGAGGAGTAAAAGAATGATAAGGGAGAAGGTAGGGCCGATCAGGGCTAGCGTAGGGAACTTTTGCCTGGAGTCTGAGCAGATAGGGGAAGCCCTAATTGAATTTTTGCTTTGGTTTTCACCAAGGAAAGGGAACTTCTTGTCAATGAAAACTTCGAGGATCTGGGATACAGTCTTGACAGACCAAGATTGATGAATTTGATGTGCT